>NW_017732250.1:192562-255786 GCF_001890085.2 Hipposideros armiger | reverse complement strand
TTGAAAAATGTATTTTTTAAAAAGTTCTCTGAGGAAAGGATAGTCTTTTCAAAAAAATGGTGCTGGAGTAGCTATCCACACTGAACCTTGATGACCCTTACCTTACACCATTTGCAAATCTTAACTCGAAATGGATCATAGACTTAGACATAAGAGAGAGAACTATAGAACTCCTAAAAGAAAACATAGAAGAAAATATTTGTGATCTTGGGCTAGGCAAGAATTTCTTCCATATGACACAAAAAGCACAAATGATTAAAAATTGATGAAAGATGGAGAAATTGGGTTTTATAAAAATGAAAAACTTTTGCTGTTAAGAAGACACTGTCACACAGATGTTTATAGCAGCTTTATTTATAGTTGCCAAAACCTGGAAACAACCAAGATGTCCTTCAGTAGGTGAAGGAATGGATAAATAAACTGGTATATCCAGACAGTGGAATATTATTCAGCACCAAAAAAGAAATGAGCTATCAAGCCATGAAAAGACAATGAAAAGCCTTAGTAATGCAAAGAAGCCGATACTGTATGATAACTATGACATTCTGGAAAAGGCAAAAAACTATGGAGACAGGAAAAAGACCAGTGTTTTCCAGGGGTTAGAGGGGAGGTGGGGATAAATAAATGGAGCGCAGGGGATTTTTAGGGCGGTGAAACTACTCTGTATGATTCTACAATGGTGGATACATGTCATTGTACATATGTCCAAACCCATAGACTATTATCAAGAGTCAATGAATCCTTATGTAAACTGGTGGACTTTGGGTGATAATGATGTGTCAATGTGGGTTCATCGATTATAACAAATGTACCACTCTGGTGAGGGGAGGTTGATAGTAGGGGAGAGTGAGCAGGGGGTATATGATAAATCTGTACCTTCCTCTCAGTTTTGCTGTGAAATTAAAACTGCTCTAAAAATCTAAAGTCTTAAAACAGAAGGCATTATCTCGAAAACTTAAAAACAAACCATACACTGGGAGAAAATATCTATAAATCATGCTTGATAAAGGACTTGTATCTAGTATATGTATGTAAAAAAAATCTTACAGCTCAATAATAAGAAAACAATTTAATTTAAAAAATGGGTAGATGATTTGAAGACATTTTGCCAATGGTTATATACCCGGGGTGCCAAAAAAAAAATGTGTACAAGTGGACACTTTGGTCAGTATTGCTCAAGCTGTAGTTCGCTGTAATCAGAAGTGCCTGGATGCTGATGGTAACCACTTTGAGCACCTCTTGTAATTGCAGAAGTACAATGTGACTTGTATTCATCGTTTGTTATCAGTATATATTGAGTATTACAATCTTAATACAGTTTTCCTTTCTTGAAATGTGTATACATTTTTGGTGCTGTCTGCAGACAGCAAGCACATAAAAAGATGCTCAACATCATTGTCACTAGAGAAATGCAAGTGAAAGCCAGAATGAGATACTACTACACACCCAACAGAATGACTAAGATCTAAAAGACAATAACCAAGCATTGGTGAGGATGTGTAGAAGTTGCAACTCTCACTCGAGGGTTTATCCATTGTTCATCAGTGGTTTGTGCTTTTTGTGTCTTATGTAAAAAATTTTTGCCTAGTTCAAGATCATAATTTTTTTTTCTGTTTTCTACTAGAAGTATAATTTTCTCTCTTACATCTAAGTCTATGATCCATTTTGAGTTAATTTTTGCAACACTGCTGGTTGGAATGTAAATGGTAAAGCCACTTTACACTTGGAATAGCTTAGCAGTTCTTGAAAATGGTAAACATAGAGTTACAGAGGACTCAGCAGTTCCACTCCTAGGCATGTATTGAAAAGAATTGAAAACTGGACCACACAAAAACCTGTACATGAGTGTTCATAGCAGAATTATTCATAAATAGGCAAAAATGGAAACAACCAGATGTCCAGAAAAGGGTGAATAGATTAACAAAATGTGGTTATTTCCATATAGTGGAATACTACTTAGCAATAAAAAAACTACTTATTGATAGATGCAACTACAAGGATGAGTCTCAGAAACAGTACATTAAGTGAAAGAAACCAGACACAAAAGACTGCATATTGTTTGATTTATTGATATTAAATTTCCAGATTAGGCAAAACTATAAAGACAGAAAACAGATGGTTGCCTGAGTGGGGATGTTGGGAGTGAGGATTGACTACAGCAGGGCAGGAGAGAACTTTTTGGGGTGATGGAAGCATTATCAGCAGTGATTGTGGTGATAATTTCACAACTCTGAAATACTAAAACTTAAGGAACTATTCATGAAATGGGTGGATTTTATGGTATATTAGTTATTCCTCAATAAAAACAACAGCGTATGAGTTTAAAAACAATTCCAGAGCTTACTGAAAACAGGAATTCGTGAGTTCATACTGATAATAAGCCGATAAATACGGATGAAGGAAGGGCTCTTAGACTAAAATAATAAATGCTAACTAGTAAATAAATATGCAGGGAGTGGTGAACTTGGAAAATTAGCATTTTGCAGCTATCTAGAATAAAAGAGTGGATTAATTAAGAATCACCTATTGATGCTAAGTCTCCAGACATTTTGATCAGAAGCAGGATATTTGCATGGCCTGAAAATATCTTCTCACAGATCGCTTATTAGTTATAAGAGAACAGTAGTGCAGAAATCAGACAATGTCTTGGCCAGGTGGTAAGAGCTAAGAAAGGGCATATGGACATCACGTCTCTGATTGTTGACACTTTGAAAAGGACACATTGCCATCTAAGTAGTATTTCTCCTGAGAATTCATAACCTGAATTTAATTAGGAAGAAACATCGGCAAACCTCAAATGAAGACTTTCCATGAAAAAGGGTGGAGGGTGGTGGTGATTTGGCTACGTTAAAAAAATAACAATGTCGGGCTGGCCAAAGTGGCTCAGTTGGTTAAGAGCTTGCTTAAGAGTGCGAGCTCTGAGCGACAGGGCCACCTGTTTGATTCCCACATGAGCCAGTGAGCTACGCCAGAGCTGAGCTGCTGCTGAGCTGCCAACAGGTGCCAGGATGGCTCAGCTGGTGAGAGCACGTGCTCCTAACAAGACTGCCTGTTTGATGGTGGCCACCCGCAACTAAGACTAAACTTGGCACCTTGAGTTGAGCTGCTGCCCGGGTGGCTCAGGGGATAGAGCATGCGCTAGTTTTTAATTTTTATTTTTTTAAGATTTTTATTGGGGAATTGGGGAATGGGAACAGTGCTGGGGAATTGGGGGAAGGGGAACAGACAAGTTGCTGTCCTTTTGTTCTTCAGTCTAGCTGTGGAGGACGTTGCTTCACTGGCCCAAGTTGGCACCATCATTGCGCTCTTCCAGGCCGAGGCAGATCAGTCACCGACTTTTGGACGGCTGCTCACAGCAGCTTGAGGGCCGCTCACGCTGGCTGCTGGCTACACACGGTAGCCCATGGCAACCCACTGCAGCAGGGACTTCAGCCTATGAGTCAGCCCAGTTCCAGGTTGAGCTGTTGTTCAGCATCTTAGCTGTGGAGGGCAGTGTCACTGGCCCTCATATGTGGGATCCGAACCGGGGACCTCTGGCATCCCAAGCCAGCTCTTAACCAACGCACCACTCGGTCGACCCGAGTGTGCGCTCTTAACCACAAGGCTGCCGGTTCGAATCTCACATGGGATGGTGGCTGTGCCCACCGGCAACTAAGATTGAACACAGCACCTTGAGCTGAGCGGCTGCGAGCTGCCGAAGGGCGGCCGGATGGCGATTGGACTTGGAGGTGAGCTTGCTGCTCTCCTCACATCTAAGATTGAAGGACAACAACTTGGCTGTTTCCCCTCCCTCAATTCCCCAATTAAAAAAAAAAGAGAAATGATATTATATATCAATAGTTTAAAAAAAAAAAGCAATGTCGTAAAAGTGGAAGGTTGTGGAAATGTTCCAAATGAAAGAAGGCTAAAGAGCCTTTTCCTGTGGGAGCCCCCGGGTTGAGGGGAGCATGTCTGTCTCCTGTCCCCGCCATGGCGTGTGCTTGTCCACTGACATCAGTGTACTCTGAAAAGGGGGAGTCATCTGGCAAAAATGTCACTTTGCCCGCTGTGTTCATGGCTCTCATTCGACCAGACAGTGTGAATTCTGTTCATACCAACTTGCGCAGAAACAACCGACAGCCCTGTGCTGTCAGTGGATTCGCAGATGATCACACCAGTGCTGAGCCGCGGGTCCTGGCAGAGCTGTGGCTCGAATCCCCAGCATTCAGGTGGTGAGACTCATTGTTCTGGCCAGGGTGCTTTTGGAAACCTGTGTCGTGGGGGCCACATGTTTGCACCAACCAAAACCTGGTGACGACGTCTGCGCCACAGGTGAACACAACACAGAAGCGATATGCCATCTGCTCTGCCCAGGCTGCCTCGGCCTTACAGCGCTGGTTGCGTCTAAATGTCATCGTATTGAGGAAGTTCCTGAATTTCTTTGGTGGTTGAAGGTTAAGTTAAAGGCTAGAGGGGGCCGGCCGAGTGGCGCAATGGTTAAGAACTGGCTTGGGATGCCAGAGGGCCCCGGTTAGGATCCCACATATGAGGGCCAGTGACACTGCCCTCTACAGCTAAGATGCTGAACAACAGCTCAATCTGGAGCTGGGCTGCTGTGAGGCTGCAGCCCCTGTGGCAGTGGGTTGCCATGGGCTACCGTGTGTAGCCAGCAGCCAGCGTGAGCAGCCAGCAGCCGCAGTGAGCGGCCGTCCAGAAGCCGGCGACTGATCTGCCTCACCCGGTAAGAGCGCAATGATGGTGCCAACTTGGGCCAGTGAAGCAACATCCTCCACAACTAGACTGAAGAACAAAAGGACAGCAACTTGTCTGTTCCCCTTCCCCCAATTCCCCAGCACTGTTCCCATCCCCCCAATTCCCCAATTAAAAGAAAAAAAAAAAGTCTAGAGGAAGACCAAGGAGGCTCATTTGCTTCTTAACAAGCTTAAGGCCTGGAATGATATGAAAAAAGTCTATGCCTGTCAGCGAATGAGAGCTGGCAAGGGCAAAATGGGAAACTGTCATCATATCCAGCCCAGGGGACCTTGCATCATCTATAATGAGGACAATGGCATCATCAGAGCCTTCAGAAACATTTCTGGAACTACTCTGCTTAATGTAAGCAAACTGAACATTTTGAAACTTGCTCCTGTTGGGTGAGTGGGCTGTTTCTGCATTTAGACCGAACGTGCTTTCCACAAGTTAGATAGTCTGTATGGCACTTGGTATAAAGCTGCCTCAATCAAGAATAACTACAACCTTCCCACACACAAGATGCTCAATGCAGACCTGAGCAGAACCTTGAAAAGCCCAGAGATGCAAAGAGCCCTCTGAGCACCATGCAAGAAGATTCATCGCAGAGTCCTGAAGAAGAATCCACTGAAAAGCCTGAGAATCATGATGAAGCTAAACCCACATGGAAGGACCATGCACCGGAACACCAGTCTTCACCAGGCAGCTCCGGGTGGATAAAGCAGCAGCGCTAGAAGCCAAGTCCGATGAGAAGGGGGTTCCAGGCCAGAGGCCAGCGGTAGGGAAGAAAGGAAAGGAGGCTGGTGGCATACTAAGCAGAATAAGCTTTGGTGGGACAAAAGGCTGCAGCTACCAAGAAACCAGCAGCTGAGAAGCAGCCTGCAGAAGAGAAACCCACCACAGAAGCAAAGAAGCCTGCAGCATAAACTTAAATTTGTTTATTTCATACAGGTCAAATCACTGCACAGCTAATTTTGAATAAAAAGTTGATCAAAGAAATATGGGGGGACAAAAGGCTAAAGAGACATAATAAAATGCAATACCTAACCTACAATGGATCCTGGAGAGAGAAAAATATGTTGTAAAGGACAGTATTAGGTCAGGTGACAACACTGGAACATGGAGAGCAGATTAAAAAATCAGTGTTACTGAAGTTGATAATTGTATTGAAGTTATATAAGAGACTAGCCTAATTCTTAATCCACACTGAAATGTTTAGGGGTAAAGGGCCATGCTATATGTAATTTACCCTCTGAATAATTTTAGATGAAGTTGTCTGTATAGAGAACTTGTGTGAATACCATAAGAAAGAATAAGAGATGCAAAATCTTAACAGTGAGGAACAGGTAAAAAGTATACAGCTGTTCTTTGTATTATTTGTATCATAACTTTTTTGTAATTTCAAGATTGCCTTCAAATAGTTTTAAAAACTTTTAAAAAGGTGCTTTGACTTAAGGTTCAAAGTTGGGGTTTTTTTTGTGGCGGGTGGGGGGATGTTGGCGTCTGTTTCCTATTTCTTTTTAGATATTTTAAAGTATGTTGTAAGTTTTTTGGAGGGAGTTGGGAGAGAAAGCAGGCAGGCATATTTCAGTCAATCTTGTTTGAAGTTCTCAATTTGATAAATGAGATTGAATGTTAAATGTCGACTAAGCCTGCATATTAATAATTAGTCTAAAATATCCTGATATATCTATAGCTGTGCTCATTGAGGTGGGGTTTTTTTTCCCTAGTATCTGCAAAATGGCTCATAATTTGGATGAATTTATTGAAGAGCAAAAAGCTAAATTGGCCAAAGACAAGGCAGAATTGGAAAGTGACCCACCGTACATGGAAATGAAGGTAAAGTTAATCATTTTCTTTCAACAAAATTTCTTTAAACTTGTCTCTGAAGATTAGCCCTGTGTAAATGCAAAACTCTGTCTTCTGAGTGAGAGCTCGCAGTTTCATACTTTAGTTTGGCTGTGCTATCGTTCTAGCTCTGAGAGCCTGACTCTGGACAAGATGTCAGTGATTCTGCCAGCAGTTTGTTCTTTTGTGGTGTTTTCTCTCACAGTTTCTCCTCTCTTATTAGAGTTTTAATTAGTCCTTTATATGCTTCATAAAATGGTTAGGAGACTAGTTTTAGTACAAGGGACTTTCCAAATAGAAACAGAATAGATATAAAAGCAAGTTCTTATATTCTATGTGGAAAAGTTCAATTTTTTAATGAATCATTAAACAAAAACTTTGTTTTTTGAAATCTGCAAAAGTGAATTTATTAGACTAGTTTCTTTTATTTTGTATACTTTTCAGAATATAAATTTATTAAAATGTTTCTGAAAGCAGTGTCTGAAAAGGCTTTCTTAAGCTTTTCTATTTTTGGCGAAAGAGTGATTCATCTGTTTGGCAGATACTTATTGAGACTGCCGGATACTGTGCTAGGCTCTGAGAATGCAGCACTAATCTAGACAGAAGTCGCACCTTCTCTCATGGGCTCAGTTTAAGTAATAAGATACAGGATGTAGATTAATCTGTGCCATATGGTCCATTATAATGAGAGTAACCATATATATTGGTTTGCCCAAGACAGTCCTGGTTTACCTGTGGTCCCAGTGTCTCATCTGTCCTGGACAAAGGTATCCTGGTGGACATGATAGATAACATGGACACCCCGATATAAAGGGACTTACATAGTTAACATTTATTGTGTGCTAAATATGGAAGAGGCATAGTCTTATGAGGTTACAATGATACTTCAAATGAATCTGTGAGATACGTACTGTTATTACTGTCATTTTCCGAATGAGTAACTGTGGCATGGGGAAGCTAGGTAAGGCGACTGCAGCGGTAGAGTTAGCAGAAATAGGCTTTGATCCCTGGCAACCTAAGTCCAATGCTTGTTCCCTTAGCCACATACTAGGTTGTCTTCCTTCCGTGACACTGCCATGTCCAAGGAGTTGTGCCGTGGACTTTCCCTCTATTATCTCATTTAATTATAATATCCCTGGGAAGTAGATGGAATTTTTTTGTTTTACAGATCAAGAAAGAAAGGGAGGCTTACAGGGGTGAAGTAATTTGTCCAGGCGCACACACTGGTGGGTCAAGATGGGAAACTTCACGCATCCAGCCCAAAGTCCACGCTCTTAACCATTCTCCAATACTTAGAACTAGCTTACAGTGTTTGGAAAGAGTTATTGTGTTGCTTTAAATACAGCTTTGTTCTAATTTCTATTATTAAACAGTACATAAATAATAACCTTTAAGGCTTTAAGTTCAAGTATCACGCTCTCAGTGAGGCCTTGCAGGCTCTCCCCCATTATTTTTGGGCCTCCTTTCCCTGCTGTATTTTTCTTTAGCCCTTCTCTATGATTCTCTACATATTATTGTACATATTGGGCTGTCGGAAGAGCCATGACGTATTTTTTCTGTTTTTGTTGTAAAAATGCGTCATGACTTTTCCGACAACCTGATAATTTAATTACAGTTATGTTGATTGTTTCTACAATAGTTTATAAGCTTCATGACGGCAGAGATTCTTGTGCTTTTTTCACTCATGGATTTTCAATCCCTGGGACAGTGCCTGGTAGAAATTCTGTGAATATTTGTTGAGTGATTGAGCTAAATATTGGAACAATTATTATAGTATTAAATACCTTCGGTTAATTTTTCAAACCTTATACTTAAATTTCTTTTATGATGTTGCAGGTAATTTTGTCAAGTTGTTTAATAAAAGTACTGAGATGAATTGTATATTTTGTAGGGTTTCTTCCCCTCTGCTTTTGTAAATATTATGTCTCTTTCAGGGAAAGCCATCAGAGAAGCTTTCTGAAAACAGTAAAATATTAATCTCCATGGCTAAGGAAAACATACCACCAAACAGTCAACAGACGAGAGGCTCCTTAGGTATGTCATTAGGTGTGCTGAACTGATTTTAAGATATTCTTAGCAGGCTGTGTGAAAAAGCGTTGTCTTGTCAGAAAAAAGGTATTTTTGGAATCCTGGTAACTTTCCTTTCTGGAATCTTACATGTAGTGGCACAGACTACATGTGAAATGTATACTGAGAACCTTGTACCGATTTTAAATGCTATTGCTTTGATTATGATTTAAGGAAATTATAGCAGTAGTAAGTACATATAACATAACTAAAAATTAATTGAAAAATTTGAACTGTGTGTGTGTGTGTGTGTGTGTGTGTGTGTGAGTGTGTGTGAGTGTGCGAAAGAGAGAGAGGAGAGAGAGAGAGAGGAAATTGTTGAATAAAAATGGTGGACTTGGTTTGATTTAAAAATCAAAGACATGCTTAACCCCCTGGCGGTAATCCCGAGTGTGGCTCAGGGTTAATTTTCACTGCCAGAAGTGGTAACCCCGAGCCACACTCGGGGGTACACTGCAGTGTCCCAGAGAAGTCCCTTACCTGCTCCCTGAGATCCTGCAGTGTCCTCCTGTGATCGCCAACGAGAACGCCGGCCGATGACAAATTGCAGTGTTTTTCATTTGATTACATTATTGAATAAAACTATTTTTTATAATTATTTATTGTATTATAATTTATGATTTTGTGTTTCAAACTTATCATGCTTGGGATGCCTACTAGACTCTTCTTTGTACAGATTTAAGTGAGTAATTCCTAAGAATTACAGGCCTACAATATAAAACAACAAATTTCCATGCAAAACAATGTACTGCTTTGGGTACAAAATTACTGACATAATCAGACCGCCAGGGAAGTTAACAGACATAAAATGTTATTTGGTAAAATACCATTTTAATTATTGATAACTATATTGGACTTGTAAATAAGTTAATATTGTAGTTATATTGATTCTTTGATTATACTTTGGTATGAAAATATTTGGAAACTTTATTACATTTTGGCTTGTTGGAAGGTATACGTTCTTTTAAAAGAAAATGTATGAGTATTTAAAAAGTGTATCCTGTGGATTATTGATGGTTGAAACTTTTTCACATAAAGGAAGTCAAATATGATGAGTTCACTTAGTTAAAACATCGTTCTCATGTGGACTATTTTTCATTCCTGAATTGTTAGCTGCGTTGCATTTGTATGTCACTGGGTTCAAGGGGATATTGCCTAAGAGACTGAATAGTTAGTGGGCTCTTTGTTTCTACTAGGAAAACAGCTGAAAGTGAATGTCATACTTTTAGTATCAGATATATAGATAACACTTTAAATTCTATTTCTCTTACAAGTTATTGACTAGTATACAGCTTTGGTGATCTTAAGTATTATATGTATTTTGGTTAAGTTTCTTAATCTCTAAGGCCCTCAGTTTCTTTATCTGTAACATAAAGAAGTTGGATTATCTTTGTTGTTTGTTTTTTTTTGTAAATATTTTTTTTTATGAGTTTCAGGTGAGGATTATCTTTTAATCCTGTTTTAATGAATGAAAAATTTGAATATTTCAAGACGATTTAAAAAGTTTACTGGTAGGTTCTCTCGAGCACTAAGGTCAGTGAGAATTACTTTGAAATTTTGGGGTTACAAGTAGCTTTGGCCCATGGCTGTTGTGCCTTTGCCACCTGACACAAGTTATGTAAGTTCTTTGTTTCCTCATCTTAAGAACTGACATCTGTCTGAAAAGGTTATTGTGGCAGTAACTGAACACATGTGAAAAGATGACGAGCACATAATTGATGGATAATACAAATTTTCCGACCTTTTTTACATCTTTTTAAAAGTAGGTTTTGATTTTTGAGAATTACTTTAAGAATTATTCTTTGATTGTTGCATTCACAAATGATGGAGAATTGAAAGTCTAACCTATAGACAGTGACCTCTGCCTGTTCCTTAATTGGTGTCCCTTGTTGGGCTCTGTCCTGGGCCCTCTTTTTCGTTTCATACATTCCTTGACTGACCTCACCCACTTACAAGACTCTGTTAACCATCAGTGTATTCATGACTCCTAAATCCCTATCTCATTTGCCAATTTCTTTTATGATCCCCAGACCCAATTATCTAACTTCCTACGGGACATCTGTAGTTGGATGTCATGACCTCAAAATCAACATGTGTAACATTGACTTTATACCTTTCAGACTTTTGGTGCACCAGTGAGCTGGTTGCCTAGTCGTCCTTGATGCCTCTCTTCCCTCTATAGCCCATAGCACGTAATTACACACGTCCAGTTGATTCTAATGCCTAGACCGCAAATACGTTTACTTTTCTCTAAGCCCATGGATGTTATTTTATGTAGGCCTCCATCATCTCTCACTTAGATATTTTTTCTAGTGTTTTTTTTTTTTTTCTACGGTCTACCCTCTCTACTAAGTCTCGGCACTGCGGTTGATATCCTTCCACAAAACAAATCTGATCATGTTAGTCTCAGCTTCAAATCCTTCAGTAGCTTCCTGTTTCCTATATGATAATTTTACCCTTTTATTACTTTTATGTGATTGTGTTGGCCATTCCTGCCTTGTGCTCCTTATGGCATTGGTCTTCCCCTTGAAAAATAATTTTGAACTTGAGCTCTCTGTTGGACTGCAGTGGCATGCCAGCTTGCCTGACATTGTGTATCCACTGCCTACCACTGTACCTGGCACTTCGGTGCTTAGAAAAGATATTCTGAATGGATGAATGAATGAAGGTCCTCATTGCAACAATAAACAGTTCTCTTGGGTGTATAGAATTTAATTTTCATGGAATGTTTCTTTTATTGCCAACTGAAGCAATAATTATTTTTGATGCACATTGAGTCTTATTAAAGAATAACATATAATATGACTAATTTTATGCTTGTTACCGGTATTCAGTTACTGACTTCTTGGCTGAATAATTGTGGCCTTAAAATGAGGCCAATTATATAATTTTTGATACATATTAGGAGAAATGTAAAATGACTTGGCAATAGAGAGTTTTCCTTAGGTGATCTCACTTAGGAATTATAAAACGAACTGATAATAAAGGTTAAGTTTGGAAATTACATATTGAATTAAAGCTGTGACACCATACTTTGAGTAATTAAACCTTGTAGCTATCAATAATACATGAATTGGCAATATTCATTTTAGCCAATGGAAGCAATCTATTATTGATAGCTCATAGTACAACTATCATGTAGCACTACATTTTTATGATTTTGTAAATTCATTTGTTGGATAGTGATGATACCCATGGATAATGCTTATCCATGTGGCTCATTTTCCACCATTTATACCTCTTATAGGAAGATTTGAGGAGCATTACAATGACTTCTGATACCAACAGCCCAGAGTTGATCCAAACTTCACAGGTTAAGGGCACAGTCCTCCACCACACCTCTCTGACCTCAGACACCAGCTGCCAGGTCAGGGGTCCATAGGCCATCCTCACTTCTAACCCGCTGGCTGCGAATATGGGGGTTTCCACTAACCCCGCAAGTCTGATAATTCACTAAAATGACTCAGAGAACTCAGGAAAGGGCTATACTTATTATTACAGCTTTATTCTAGCACAAGGATACAAATCAGAACCACCCACAGGGAGAGACACATATGGCACAGTCTGGGAGGGTCCACATGTGAAGCTGTCAGCCTCAGTGATACGTCACCCTCTGGCAGATCAATATGTGACAATATACAGATGACTGCCAACCAGGATGCTCATCTGAGCTTCGGTGTCTGGAGTTTTTACTAGGGTTTCCTTGTGTGAGCACGACTGATTGAATTGTTCCCCTTGGGGCTCAATCTCCAGACCCTCTAGTTTCCCCCTGAGGTCAGGCTGACGTCAGATGGCTCAAAGGTCCACCATCTAGTCACATGGTTGGTCTTTCTGGTGTGACCAGTCCTCATCTGTGTCATCTCTTTAGCATAAATTATCTAGGGGCTCACCATGAGTCACCTTATTAGTGTAAAATATCAGGTAGGGGCATAGGGACCTACTATGAGTAACAAAAGCACTCCCATCACTTGGAAAATTCCAAGGATTTGAAGTTATCCCCCAGGAACCAGAGAGAAAGGCTAGCCAATTTTTTTGTTATACACAGCATATATGTGGTTTAGTCCATATAAAATCATGAAATGATGTCCTTGGTAAGGAGTTTGCTAGAATAACTCAGATTTAATGAAATAATTAGAGTCAGCTGAAAATGATCTATAAAAGCAAATGACATCTTCTATCTCCTTAAGCCATAATAGACATATTTGTGAGTTTTTAAATTAAACAATTCTTTGACTTTTTCCTAACTCGTTTTCGTGTTTAATAACCATTGCTGTTGAGAAATGCCGCCATTAACTTTTTAAATTTAGGTCTATTATACCTCAGAGGTCATCTCCGCATCCTTTCTCTTCCTTAGATAAATTGAGCATTTTCCTTGGAGAGGTTGAGCACTATCCCTTTGATTTTGATACTTTATATCCTGGAAGACTTTTTTCTTAAAGATTTATTGGAGAAACAACAAAAAGCAGTTCTCGGACACCATCTGGGTGTCTTACATTTCAAATCAATTCTGGCATGTCTACCAGAGATAGCATCAGGTCCCACAAGTTAAGGTTTCAGTCCTACAAGACAACCCGCCCTCTCTTAAGACAGCAGTCACAAGCTTAGGTGATCACCTGTGCTTCTGACCAACCGGCTATAGATTGGAGCTCCCAATGACCCCCTCCTTGGGTTCGATTCATTTGCTAGAACAGTTCACAGACCTCAGGGAGACACTTATGTTTACCAGTTTACTATAAAAGGATATGATAAGGGATTCAGATGTACATGCACATGGAAGAGGTGCATCGGGCAAGTGTGTGGGACGGGGCGCGGACCTTTCCAGGCCCTCCCCGGGCACACCGCTCTCCCAGCACCTCCATGTGTGCCCCAGCCCGGAACCTCTCTGAACCCTGTACTTCTGGGATTTTTTGGAGGCGTCATCATATAGGCGTGATGGGTCATTATCCATTTCCAGCCCTTCTCCCTTCTCAAGAGAAGGGTTGGTGGGGCTGAAAATTCAACGCTGCTAATCATGGCTGGATTTTCTGGTGACCGGCTCTCATCCAGGAGCCACCCAGAGTCGCCTTATTTGAACAAAAGATGTTTCTAGTTCTCTTTTATTTTTTTAATTAAAAAAAATTTTAAATTACAATTGACATACAATATCATAGTAGTTTCAGGTATAACATATAGTATTTAGACATTTATATAATTTATAAAGTGATCACCCTGATAAATGTGACCCATCTGACACTATACATAATTATTACAATATAATTGACTATTCTCTGTGCTGTACTTTACATACCTGTGACTATTTTGTAACTGCCAATGTGTACTTCTTAATCCCTTTACCTTTTCACCCTGCCCCCTCAATTGCCCCTTCCACCTGGCAACCATCAGTTCCCTGTATCTGTGAGTTTGTATCTGTTTTGTTTAATTTGTTTTTTAGATTACACATATAAGTGAAATCATATGGTATTTGTCTCTCTGACTTATTTCACGTAGCATAATACCCTCTAGGTCCATCCATGTGGTTGCAAATGGCACGGTTTCATTCCTTTTTTTTTGGCTGTGTAATATTCTGTTGTCTGTATGTATCAGCTCTTTATCCAGTCATCTGTTGATGGACACTTAGGTTGCTTCCATATCTTGGCTACTGTAAATAATGCTGCAATGAACATAGTGGTGCATATGTCTTTTCGAATTAATGTTTTGGATTTCTTTGGATAAATCTCCAGAAATGGAATTGCTGGGTCATAAGAGAGTTCTATTTTTAATTTTTTGAGGAACTTCCTTGCTGTTTTCCCCAGTGACTGCACCAACTTACAATCCCACCAGCAGTGCACGAGGGTCCCTTTTCTGTTCTTTTTTTTTTTTTTTAGCTGAGCCATCCTGCTATCTGTTGGTAGCTCAGTGGCTGCTCAGCTCCTCGGGCCGGGACTCGAACTGCTGTTGCTCAGAGCTCAAACTCTTGAGCGAGCTCTTAACCAACTGAGCCACTCGGCTGGCCTGAGGGTCCCCTTTCTCCATATCATCAATTGACGATAGCCATTCTGACAGGTGTGAGGTGCTATCTCATTGTAGTTTTGATTTGCATTTTCCTGATGATTAGTGATGTTGAGCACCTTTTCATATATGTCTGTTAGCCATCTGTATGTCCTCTTTGAACAAATGTCTATTCAGGTCCTCTGCCCATTTAAAATTGGATTGTTTGTTTTTTTTGGTGTTGAGATGTATGAGTTCCTTATATATTTTGGATATTAACCCCTAATTGGATATATCATTGATGAATACCTTCTCCCATTCAGTAAGTTGTCTTTTCATTTTGTTGATGGTTCATTGTGTGAAAACTTTTCACTTTGATGTAGTCCTATCTGTCCAGTTTTCCCAACACCATTTATTGAAAAGACTGTCTTTACCCTGTTGTATATTCTTGCCTCCTTTGTCATAGGCATTGACATTAATTGACCGTATAGGCATAAGTTTATTTCTTGCCTCTCTATTCTATTCCATTGATCTGTGTGCCTTTTTTATGCCAGATCGTGCTGTTTTGATTAATATAGCCTTGTAGTATAGTTAGATATCAAGTAGTGTGATACTTCCCACTTGGTTCTTTCTCAAGACTGCCTTGGCTTCTTGAGGTTCTTTGTGGTTCCATCTAAATTTTAGGATTATTTGTTCTAGTTCTGTGAAAAATGACATTGGTATTTTTATAGGGATGCATTGAATCTATAGATTGCTTTGGGTGGTATGGATATTTTAACGATATTAATTTCTTCCTATCCATGAGCATGGTATATGCTTCCATTTGTTTATATCTTCTTCAGCGTCTTTCTTCAATGTCTTATAGTTTTCCAAGTACAGGTCTTTTACCTCTTTTGCTAAATTTATTCATAGGTATTTTATTCTTTTTGATGCAATTGTAGATGGGATTGTTTTCTTAATTTCTTTTTCTGATAGTTCATTATTCATGTATAAAAATACAACTGATTTCTGTATATTAACTTTGTATACTGTGACTTTACTGAATTCATTTATTAGTTTTAATAGTTTTCTGGAGGAATCTTGAGGGTTCTCTCCATATAGTATCGTATCACCTGCAAACAGTGACAGTTTTACTTCTTCCATTCCAATTCAGATGCCTTTATTTATTTTTCTCGTTTGATTGCTCTGACTAGGACTTCTAATACTATGCTGAATAAAAGTGGACACTATTTTATACGTACACTGTTAACAGAGCAGGCCTGGGACTGCCTGTCCTTAGAAAGGACTGCTGCAAACCTGGCCCTTGGCTAGTATCTGGAACCTAGTTAGTAAATCGTTTTCTATACTGATAACAAATTTTTCCCTAAGTGATAAGTGTGGCTCATTGTGCAGAAACCATGTGGTTTGTGCAGGACACACACGTGCTTTCCTTCTGGGGAGTCTGGGTACGTGCTAGACAGAGCGTGCCTAGATGACCAGTAACAGCCTTGGGCACTGAGTCTCTAATGAGCTTCCCTGGTAGCAGCACTTCACATGTATTGTCACAACTTGCTGGAGGAATTGAGCACATCCTGTGTGATATGAGCACGTCATATTGGGTGATTTGTAATAATACCTTTATAGCTAAAGTTTGAGTACAATGTTCTCCTCAATTAAAGTAGTCACATCTCAACAGCATACTGCTGTGTGTGTGTGTGTGTGTGTGTGTGTGTGTGTGTGTGTGTGTGTCTTTGCTAAGTGGAATAAAAGGTATGTACTGTTGTGCCTGGGCTTCTCTTTTGCAACAGGTTTGTGAGATTCATCCATATTGTTGTTTTGTAATTATAAGTCATGTAATCTTATTGTTGTGTAACATTCCCTTGTGTGGTCATGTCAAAATATATTTATGCTTAAAAAAATAAAGTAGTCACATCTCTTGGTAAGTCATCTGCTTCTGGAAAGGCCTATCATTATTTATAATTTGCCCTTTGATTATTTTTACATAACGACTTCTCATGGTAATGTAGTAATGAAAAGAAGAAACTAAGTGTTCCATGGTAATTTGTTTTGTAAAGTGTTTATTATGAGTGCTAGTTAGAAGGTGTATTAGTTTTAAAAAGATTGTATACTTTAGTTTTAAATATTTAACCCATAATCACTATAGAAACCAAAAGCTTCTAACTGATGTCATTCTGAAGCATAACGTTAACTAGCTTGCAGTCAGTGGTGGTGCACTTGCCGAAGTGACATCACTTCAAATGGCCCTAAGATGACACTAATACTTTACTTGCCACTAGAACTATCAGAAGACAACTGCTCTGAATAAGTGAGTCTCACCATGTTTCTTAGCTCATTAAAGTCAATTGAGATGCCATTGTTAATGCATAGGTTAAAAGGAACAGAATAAATTGTTCCGTACAGTTCTTAATTTTATTTTTATGACAACTCTAGTGCCATCAGATACTGGTACTGGATGAGAAAAATAAGAATTAAAGAGATATTATTGTCTGTTGAGTAAGCCCTAATAAAATCTTAAATAATTCTAAATTTATAAAGAAGGCATTGTGTATTCTTACTTGTCTTTTAAGACGCTTATAGTAGTAAAAGCCACCTTAAACACATGACTTTTCAGAAAGCTGTAAATTGTTCCCTGAGAGCAGCGCTGAGCATGTTGGGAGGCATCATTCTTGCAGCATTGTTTTCTTTTTCGCCCTGACACAATTGAGCATCCTTTGTGACTTTCTGTGACTAGAGATAGGTAACTGTGGTTACCAGTTATCATGTTTCCTCTCTGTGCAATCAGACTGCTAGAAGCAAAAATGAAATACTAAGAATAGTGTTTTCTTTTTCTTCCTTTCTCTCCTTCCTTTCTCTTAGGCATTCATTCATATATTCACACACTTATTCAGTATACATTTCTGGGGTACAGGTTGTATGTCAGGCATTATAAAATTGAATAAAGCATGGACCAGACCTCAACTGATTTTATAGTTTAACTTCTTATGTGATACTCCATTCTGAATGTGAGAATTGAAACTGTTTCTTTAGGTTTAAATTCTGTATCATTAAAAATAAGGTAAAGGGGTCGGGGTTGGCAGATGAGGGTGAACGGGATCAAATATATGGTGATGGAAAGAGAACTGACTGGGTGGTCAACACACAATGTGACATATAGATGA
This sequence comes from Hipposideros armiger, assembly GCF_001890085.2. Lineage (NCBI taxonomy): Eukaryota > Metazoa > Chordata > Mammalia > Chiroptera > Hipposideridae > Hipposideros > Hipposideros armiger. The sequence goes on along the minus strand of NW_017732250.1, from coordinate 238,018 downwards.
TGTATTACAGAATTGTACACCTGAAACCTATGTAACTTTACTAACCATTGTCACTCCAATAAACTTTAATTAAAAAAAATTTCAGTTGTAATACAAACAAAATTATTAAGATTTAGATTTCTTTGTGAGAAAAGAATGCCTTTTTAGGATGATTTAAATTCCAAGCATATGAAATGCTTTACATTTTTTTGGAACAGTGTTGGGAGCATGGGTGAGAAGTATCCTAAGGAATTCTATGTTATACCCTCTTTTATCAGGAATTAAGTAGGCCGGCACTGTTTATAAACAGAATTCCACAGTGTTTCTAATGGAAAATGGAATTTAATATTACAGAAAAATCAGCATTCATTTATGTTTATGCTACTGTAGCCTTTTTACCCCTGAAACATTTCAGTGATGTAATAAAGCAATGATGTGACCCATTCATGATAAGTCCCCATCATTTAGTTGCATTATGAAGAACAAGGCACAAAAATGATGATACCCTTATCAGTTTATAAACTATAGTCAATTATATTTCATTTAAATTGGTTGTAGCTGACTCTCTAAGGAAAATTTTTATTTTGTTTAGAAATGATAAGTTTTTTTATACTATAGTATTACACAGTAGGACTACGAAAAGAGAGGGGCTTCAGAAATCAAATACCGATCTGATATCTTTGTTTCTTGACATAATATTTTACTATTTAAAATATTTGAAAAGTATGTAATTTGATTATAACAACTTTGCTGGAATATCATTTACATACCATAAAGTTCATCCATTTAAATTATATAATTCAGTGGTTTTTAGTGTTTTTACAAGTTGTGCAGCCATCATTATTGTCATCACTCCAAAATGTAATTTGATTTTTGAACTTTGTGTAAGGAAACACTGCTCAAAATTGAAGTTTTACTTAAAAAAATTACCCTTTTGCAGAGCTTCTCTTTGGGATGATGGGAAAATTCTGGAAATGGATAGTGGTGATGGTTGCACAACATTTTGGGTGAACTTAATGCCGCTGAATTGTACACTTAAAAATGGTTAAAATGGTAAATTTTACATATATTTTACCACAGTAAAAATTAATGTCCATTTATGTGAAATCAGAATTGGTGGCTTAACTTTGGAAATTTCAGCTTGAGCCACTCATGGCCCTAATTTTTCTCAAACCTGTTATAGCAAGGGTATTCTTATAGGTTAAAAAATCACGTTATTCATTTTCACAAACTGCAAAACACTGAAATTATTGTAGGTATTTTATAGAAATTTTGGTAGAATTAACTGAAGAAGTAAAGGTAATCAGCTTTTCTTTGCTTTCATTTTGCTGTCCTTGAAATAGCAAGATGCCATACAATGTAGAACCATTACCTAAAGGGGAAAGAAGTAAATATAATATACACGCCCACCCCACGCCACCACAATAATATAAAAATATCTGTTTATAGATGCATAAAAAGTCTCTGGAAGGAGACACGAGAAACTAATGGTGGTGGTGCTGGTCTGGAAGGAGAATATGGGTGGGAGCCATGTTTTACATTATGTGAACGTATCGCCTGTTGAAACATTTTAAATGAAAATGTATTATCCTGATCCCAGTCTCAGAAGCAAGGTGACTGTGTTCCTTCCTACTGTGCTTTGTTACAGGACATTGTATTGCAATTGAGATTGGTTTGAAAATGAGCTACATTACTTTAAGAACTTGTTTTCTTTCTAGGAATTGATTATGGATTAAGTTTACCACTTGGGGAAGACTATGAACGGAAGAAACATAAACTAAAAGAAGAATTGCGGCAAGATTACAGACGCTATCTTACTCAGGTAAAGAAGTCTATTAATTAATTAGTTGGGTCTTGTGCTTCAGAATTCATCTCCTAAATTTGTTTTCCTAAGGTTTTAGTTATATGCACTAATTTTTAGGTTTTCAGTGGTATCTAACAATAGGGTAGTATAGTGAAAGTTGAGTGACATATGTGACATTGATAGAGAAAAAATTGGTGCTGAGAACTCTTGCCATGGAATAACGGGCTCTTTGGAGTAGGGAGGTGGGTTCTAATTTTAAATGGGATTGTAAATTCTGGTTGTTTATGTTTTCTGTAACGTTACCATGGTTTAGGATAGCCCACTTATGATTTCCTACTCTACTCCCGCCAACATGGAGTTCTAGTTGCTAATTATTTTCCTGTGAGCTAAGTCTATTAAACTTCATTGAATGTATTTAACTATTTAACCACCAAGGTCTTTGCTTTATGATTTAATCTACTTACTTAATAGAACTCTTGTTTTAAGTATATTTTGTTATAGCTAAACTGAAGATTTAAGTTTTAAAATGCTATTTGCTTTTTTGGTTATAAAATTATTTTCTTTCATTTTTTTAAAGATTTTATTGGGGAATTGGGGAAGGGGATAGCCAAGTTGTTGTTCTTCAGCCTTAATTGTGGAGGGCGCAGCTAGCTCAGCTCCAAGTCCAGTTGTCATCCAGCCACCCATCAGCCGCTTGCGGCTGCTCAGCTCAAGGTGCTGTGTTCAATCTTAGTTGCGGGTTGGCATAGCCACCATCCCATGCGGGAGCTGAAGCAGAAACCTTGTTGCTAGGAGCACGTGCTCTAACTACTGAGCCATCTGGTCGCCCGTTGGCAGCTCAGAGGCAGCTCAGCTTTGGCGCAGCTCACTGGCCCATGTGGGAATCGAACCGGCAACCCTGTTGCTCAGAGCTCGCGCTCTTACCAACTGAGCCACTCAGCCACCTCCATTTCTAAAATTATTTTAAACAAGCATGATGTTTCTAGTCATCCTAAGATAGTCTTTAATATTTTACTACTTTTTAATGTTTGTTTCAAATGTATAAATGGTCTCATTTATTCTGATTTGCACATGGAGAGAAAGGACTTTGAGAACATTTTATCAATGGTTTGTTTCCCTTGACTTTAGGGTATTACAGAAGCAAAAAGAAAGGTAGGGTTGCCTGCACAATGTTCTCCTTTAATTTTTTTTTTTAGATCTAGTAGCTTGCAATCACTTGCTTCTGTGCTGATGCTGCCCTCCCATAAGAGTAGTAGCTTCTTTTGTAATTTTGAGACTTTTGAATGGTACCATTTTGTATTTTTGCTTTTGGCAAGATGACAGTCTGTATACATTATAATTTTCCATTAATACAATTAAGCATTCTTTTTGATTCCTGCTTTGCATTTGTTTTCGTTGCTTTCTGATGTATCCTTTAGAAATATTCTGCATCTATTGTAAGTCCATTTGTTTTTAGCATGCCAGTTTTGTTCTTCTTCAAATTATTAATCACATTAAGATTAATAAAATAATAGAATATTGAAGATATTTTGACATTTTTGAACCATGTGTTGTTAGGATTTGGATACTTTGATATTTTGCACCTAAACCTGTGGGTTGCACTTGTAAGTTTATGTGGGAAAACAAAGAGAAAAAGTTTTGTAGTTTTTCAAAACTGTTTTTAAAAAGAAGTTCACATATTCTTTCACCATTCAACCAACACTTTTTAATCACTTATCATGAAGATGAATCAGGTATGAGTTCTGTCTTCAAAGGACGTAGAATCTAGTTGTAGAGATAACAGTCTTACAACTTAGGAAGTAGCAACTAACAAGAAGGATAAAATGATCAGGAAAGGCCTTAAGGCGTCATTTTGTAAGTCATTATAGAATAGCTAGAATTTGGATATCCTCCAGGGCGAATCGAGGGAGGAGAGGAAGCTTTCAGATGGAGAATATGGAATGAAGGAAGACGTTGAGGGTAGACTGGCTTCCTATGAATGAAGCGTATTAGGTTCACCAGCCTGACCGAGTTAGATTCTTTGTGAGTAGTAAGAATGATGTATTATAGATAGGACAGGGTCCAAGTAAGCAGTGGGGTTTTTTTTGTTTTTTTGTTTGTTTGTTTTTTTAGCTTTGAGGCATTTTATTATAAAAAGCTTGTACTCATACATAAACTAATAAGAACTTAAAATTCATCATACATTTACTTCATTTTTTAGCTTGACCTTCTAGTAAATCTTTAGCTTCATTGATTTTGGCTGCTATATAAGGAGATCCTCCCTTGTCTGGGTGATTTAAAAGCATAATTCGTCGATGAGCATCTCTTATTTTTCCTTTATTGGCAGTAGGGCTCACACCTAGTATTAATGCTGCTTCTCGTTTTGTCATTTTGGGTTCAAACCCACCTCTGTAATAGCCACCGCTGAAGGCGGATTTGGGTAGGCTTTGAAACATTTGTTTTACTTGAGGCTCCACATGCTTCATGGCTTGCAAAACATAACGGCCTACAAATCCTGCAGCAGTGATGGTCAATCCAACTGCTACCACTGTACTGGCCATGGCTGCAGCTCGGCTCCTCTGCCTCCAACCAGAGCGCAGGTCATCCCAGTCAATAAGGCTGTGGCCACCAACTCCACGCCTTTACCACAGAGCACCGCGGACACCGCCGGCAGGGCAGCAGTGGGTTTTAAATTGGTGTGTAGGATAGGCAGCAAAGGTTGCTCTCTTGAGCAGCCTGGGAGGAGCTTGATAACTGGGTTTCAGGACTGTTAGTTCTGTGTGTTAAAGACTCTTATCTTACTGTCCTAAATTACTGCTAAGGTTTTTAATTGATCCCTTTTCATTAATTCTCAGTCCATTCTTTTTTTTTAAGATTTTTATTGGGGAATTGGGGAAGAAACAGCCTGGGGAATTGGGGGAAGGGGAACAGACAAGTTGCTGTCCTTTTGTTCTTCAGTCCAGTTGTGGAAGACATGGCTTCAGTGGTCCAAGTTGGTACCATCATTGCGCTCTTCCCGGGCGAGACAGATCAGTCGCTGGCTTCTGGACGGCCGCTCACTGCGGCTGCTGGCCGCTCACGCTGGCTGCTGGCTACACAGGGTAGCCCATGGCAACCCACTGCCACAGGGGCTGCAGTCTATGCCGTCGCCGGCGACTCACGGCAGCCCAGCTCCAGGTTGAGCTGTTGTTCAGCATCTTAGCTGTGGAGGGCAGTGTCACTGGCCCTCATATGTGGGATCCGAACCGGGGCCCTCTGGCATCCCCAGCGAGTTCTTAACCATCGCGCCACTCGGCCGGCCCCTTCATGCTGCTTTCCAGAATGATTCTGTCCTGTACTGATTTAAATATTTCAGGGTCTCTTCATTGCCTGCAGGATAAAAATTCAAATAGTCCAGGACGGCACGCGAAGTCTTGCTTGCTCCAGCAGTGTGCCTCTCTGGCCTTGTCCTCATTCTGCTCCCCACTCCCTCTTTATTGGGTACGGTTTTCCTCTGACCCCTGCCATTTTCATTTGTGGATTTTTACTTCATAGATACATGATTAATAAAAAGAACAGTGGTGGAAAGGGGAAGAGATCAAGGAGTGCAAATCTTTCAATTCAGAGGGATGTGAAGGAGTTTTTGGTGTTGGATTATCAACAGTGTAGTTGTAGAGGGGCAATAGTTGGTTAATATGAAAGACAATTTTAGTTGCCGTCTGAGAAAGTGGGAGTGGAAAGGAAAGCAAGGGAGAAAGGGAATTATATAGGATATGGGGAGGTGGCTGCAGTGGCTTCCTCGACCCCTGGATTATGTCCACTTTACAAGTCTCATTCTTTCTGGATTTCTTGTGTCTTCCAGGCTGTAGATTGCATGTGTATTTAAAAAAAACCTCAAATCTTTAAATTTGGTCAATGAGAGCCATTAAAACAAACAACTGCCATCTCTACCATTTTCTTTACTATTTTTAGAATAAAAAACGCTCGACCATCTAACAATGCAGGAAGAACATATTCTCAGAAGAACAGTTGTTAAATTGAATCAGTAAATTTATATTTTCAACTCAGGCCTCTTTCCTGAACCTCAAACTTTTCTATTTGGCTGCCCATTTGACATTTTCACTTAGAAATCTAATGGGTATCTTATGTTGAACATATCCAAAAGGGAACTCCAGATTTTTGTTGTTCCACTCCCATCCTCAAGAAACCTGGACTGCTTGGAGCCAGTTCTTTTGATTTTTTTTGTCATAGTGCTGTCACCTTCTAACATACCAATGTTTATTGTCAATTTCCCCGGCTTGAATGTAAGCTTCAGGAAGGTGGATATTTTGTTGGTTTCTTTTACTGATGAGACTCAAATGTATCGAACAGTTGGGAACATAGTAGGCACTCAATATTTACGAATGAATGAGTGAATGACTAAAAATCAAATTTTTGAAAAACTCAGTATATTGCTCGTATTGTTAATTTTTTAATTTTATGGAAAATTTTAAACGTCACCCTGGACCTATTTTGGGAGCGGGGGAATTGCTCAGTGAAGGGTGAGGGTGCTCTCTCTCTTCCCAGGGTTGGAACCCTGAATATGTTTTTTTGTACCTGGATAACTCTACAAAATGATTATGTTTATAGTGTACTTTGGTATAAACTGGCGTTTTAACTGGCTCAGGGATAGTCACGTGTCATATCATTTCCCTTGACAAGTAAAATTTGAGTTCCACTAACTTTCAAATTAGCTTTTTGTAACAGTTTATTCATAAATTTAGATTTAATGAAACTATTAATAATTTAATTTTATTAATTTGTTCCCATAATGTTCTGAATATGACCCTATTAGTACATTGTATTGTAGTTATTTGTTTACATGTTTGTTTCCCCAACTGAATTGTAAATCTCTTAAATATAGGGAACATATGCTTATCTTTGTCTCCCTACAACCTAAAAAAGTAACTGACAAATATTAAATGGTCAATAATTGCTTGTTTAATGAATAAATAAAAGGCATGGAGCTAGACAGGTTAATAAGTTTTGATTAATTTAATCCTCATAATCTAGTGATGTAGATGACATCACTGTTATAGATAAACTGAGGCAGAGAAGTTAAGTCACTTATTCCAGATTATATGACTTCTAAGTAGCAGTACCAGAAAGTTGGGGATAGTGCGTGTTTTTTACTAGTCCCTTACATTTGCTTCATAAGGGATTTATGTGTTCAAGGAGATTTTCCATGTTTAATCTTCCTTGATCCCTATATACCGGCTTTGGTAGGTGGGCAGAGCAGATGCCATTCTCATTTTCTGGAATAAGAAAGCCTTTGTCAGGGAGTGTAAGTGGCTTGCGCAGTGTTCCACCACTGAGAAGTGTTGGGACTGGCCCTAGGACTAGATTCCTAGTCTAATGCTCTGTCGACTATACTATGTTACCTAAATGTTTACTGAAGAAGAGTAGAGGAACACATAAAAAAACAATGTTCATAGTTTGTATTTTCTGTCATTTTAGTAGATATCCACTCATAATCACAAGATGAATAGAATAAAACATTATTGCAGCACGCATAAGGATATTCGTGAGGAAGTTTAAGTTTTCCTTAGCTAAAGAATAGTAGGGCATTGAAAATGAAGAATATGAGCTTAGAAGAGGAATATGAATTAAGAAACAGTTTTTTTTTCGTGCTTTGTAAAATCATCTTGAATCAATATGTAATATATGTATTGCACATGAAAATTAAGACCTGATTCTCCTCTTCGGTGCATTGTTCATTGGAAGCAAATTCTTTTTTTCTAATTATGATCTCTATAGATTTGTAGTTTCTGTCGTCATCTCCATTTCATTCTTTTGCTCTGCATGAGCTAACAGCTTAAAATATCGAACCTTAAGACACATTTATGAAACACATTTTATAAAGGCAATTAGGTAATTTGTTTTTTAATGTGTGTATATATACAGAAAAATTTTCTATCTACGAGTGAAACAGACCCATCTACTCTGGGAGTTTCTCTGCCTATTGGTGAGAGGTTATCTGCCAAGGTAGGTGGATAGGAGTAGTTTATTGTGGGTAGCAGTTTTATGAGGCATCAAAATTATTAAAGAACATACTCCTGTAAATGCAAACAAATTACTTTATTTCCCATACTTGAATATATATATTTTCCCAAAAATCTGTGGAATCTCTAGTTGTGCTGTTTAAATTTTTTTTGAACATTACATTTGTAACGATGTGATATATTTCTTTAATATGTTGATCAGTTGTATAGTCAGAATTCACTTTTCCACAGTGGACCCTGGGCTATAATGTTTATGCCTTGGGACAGTGAGATGAGTGAATGGGAGCATACTGTGCTTCTGTTTTCTGTAGGGTGGGGGTCTGGGATACATTGGAGGTGTCACTCCAAGTACATGGCATCCTCTTTAGAGGTTTCAACAAAACACATACATTACAATATTTTATTGTCTATGACAGTTTTACCTTTTTATGTTTAAAATACAATAAGGATCCTTCTTTAGCCTTGGGATAGAAATGGTTAGCAGCAGGTCTTTTGGGATGGGATGGGGGATTGGGGCAGGAGATACCCCCGGGAGGGAAAGAAGAAAAGTAATCTGTCAGGTCTCCTTGGAAACATGCTAATGACAGACTTCCTGGCAAACACAGTCATGTATTTACTAGTGGGAAAAATTTATTTATGATGCTTTTAGCAGAGTGCACTTAGACTATCGAGGGCTGCTATTGGTAAACAAACCTAGAATCCATGGATTTATGGGGCATGGTTCCTTGGAAAATGTCATCTAAGCTATATAACTACTGGAGTGTAACATGGAGACCCTTCTATTAGAGACCTCGTGTTAATCTAGACCTAAGCATGTAGTAATGCGTATTTTAATGTGGCAAGAAAGGGTAATTGAGTTGATGGTTTATAACCTCCCCCTACCCCTCCTGTGCCTTGCAACTACTTAGATCCTTGACATTAGTAAAACTTGATTCTGGGCAAGATCTCTGATTTGTATGAGTCTGCTTTGATGAAGATACTTTATTCTAAAGTTGAAGTTAACATTGTCTTTTGGTGTCTATTTTAAGGAAAGGTTGAAACTTGAACGTAACAGAGAATACAATCAATTTCTCAGGGGCAAGGAAGAATCCACTGAAAAATTCAGGCAGGTTGAAAACAGTACTGAGGTAGGTTTTGATTTTAAAGTAAATCTTTAACACCACAAGTCAAATATTTTGTATTTACTTGAAAATATTTTTATGTGTTAGACATTTCATTAGGTTTTATGTAAATATTTTAAAAATTAAGCCAAATTGAGCCAAATACAGGACATTTAAATATTTAGTTGTGCAAATGTTTTATTGAAGAACTTACCGTACTTTTTAACTAACTTTGTGGGGGGAATTTAATTTAAGAGGTTGGTTTTAAGTGATTTTTGTTTATTTAAGTGTTTTATTTATATTGACAATTTCTAGCTATATATTTTCCAAATTTAAGGATGGTGGATGTAACTAGGGCCAAAAAATTTACCACCTTCTGTATTCTTTGTATTGAGAAAGAATTTAATTTGAAACATTTTGAAGCAATATTTAGCTGCCAAAATATGCTTAAAATATCTCCTGGGGTAGGAATTTGCATTTAGTTTATCTTCTGTTTTTATAACTACTTACCTTATAACTTATATCTTATAACTACTTATATTACTGTTGTCTGTTTAGTTGATATTTATTAAGTTTCATTGAAGGGTGAGTTTTCTGAAGCTTTTTTCTAAAGATAAGGTAATTCTTACGGGTAATTAAACCTTAGAGCTTAGATGATAAATAGACTGAGCATCATTTGAGGGTTTACCTACCTTTTAAGAAATAGCATCTCATTAAGACCTGTTTCTTTTTTTTTCTTTTTAATTGATCAGCACAAGAGTCAGAGAAATAAAAAACCTATTAGTCAGGTTAAGCCTGATTTAGCTTCACAAATACAAGCATCTTTGGAAAATTCAGAGGGTCCTAGAAGAGATGTTTTAACTCCTTTGGAGGCATATGAAGAGCTTCTAAACCAAAGACGACTGGAGGAGGACAGATATCGACAACTAGATGATGAAATTGAATTAAGGAATAGAAGAATCATTAAAAAAACTAATGAAGAAGCAGGCATTTCTAATAAAAAACATCACAGGCTTGCCAGCAAGGTTGACATTCCAGATAGAAGATTTCACGGGTTTAATGAGGATCGTGTTTTTGACAGACAGTGTTATAGACCAGACCAAGATCCTGAAGTAAGTGAAGAAATGGACGAGAGGTTTAGATACGAGAGTGATTTTGATAGAAGACCTTTGAGAGTGTATACCAATGACAGGTATTTACAACTTCATTTTTCTTTTCTTGCTTAATATTACTGCTGTTACTTTTTATCATATTAGGGAGCAGTTTCATTTGATTTACATATTTGATTAATTCTAAGACGCACCATTATATTATGTGCCACTGAGGTAAAAAAGAAAACACCCAAGATGAGTAGAAAAGGACCCTGTTATAAAGCTGGAACACTGGAAGGCTACAACCTTTACTTAAAATTAAATGGGAAATAAAATTTCCCACAGAAGGGGACAGAAAAGAAACTTCCATGTCTCAACCTCAGCACTGAGTGGAGGAGAATAAAAAAACAAAACAAAGAAACTTCCCTGAGAATTTAAATGGCAAGCCAACACTGATTCAGGTTTGCAGTCCGAATTTGTATTGTCAAAAAACAAAACAAACAAAAACTCGAGGTGAGAATTTCGTTGTCTGACATTCATAGTGCCCCAAAGTGACTGGCAGGGGAAGAATAACTTCTCTTCTAGCCAATAATTTGACTTAAAATGAGGTTGATGGCCATCCCAGTTTCAGAAGTTAGAATGTGGGGGAAAAATGATACCTTAAAATAGATGAAATACACATTATTACTGTAATGTTCCTATGCTCTAAGCCTTTCTATCAAAACATTTCCTTGTTTTTAAGTTACTTATTAAACATTTATTTAAGTGAAATGGCACTAATTTTTTGATCAGCTTTTCAGATGCTTTTCAGTTCCCTTGGATGATTGTTTTTATAATGCTATTTGTAATTTTTTATTTTTAGTCATTTGTGTTAATACTTAAAACTTGCTATACTTCAACCAAACTTTTGATTTGGAGATAGAAATGTGACAGGGTCCCCTAGTTGTCACTTTTTAACTTGAGAGGCTTACATCTAAATTTTGAGCAGTTAATGGGACTGGCTTCATATATTAGTCCAAATAGATTACATTTTTTAGTATTTTAGGAAACTTTTTGAGACGTAATGCTGCACATTTAGTATTCTAATTAATAATAATAGAAAGCCTTTACAGTTCTTTGTCTTCTACTCTTTATTCTGTAGCTATTATGTCCTGCTCACCCGATCTTTTTAATATTCACCCTGATTTAGGTAATTTGAGTGAAGGATTAGAATTTTGCAATGCCAATTATAGTTATCCCTGATTTTAATCTAACTGTACTTCAGAAAATGCTTCAAGTCCTATTATGTGTTATATTTGAAAATGTTTATTTATATCAGAAGATATTCAAAGGCTACCTAAATTAAAATAAATCTTTATACACGAGAACTTTTTTCCTATGTTTGGAATTTCAAGAAACTTACTATGATGGTTGTTTCTTTGTTTTTTGTATATTTTAATCTATTGTTTTTGTAATTATACCATGATAATTTTATATGTGAGCTAACAAATGAATTTCAGCCTGATTATTTGAGAACTGTTTTATTTTCTTATGTATCCCATAAACGAAATGAGCTTTCTATATTACCTTCCTCAAGTAGTATTTTCAGATTAAGCGTGAGGGTGAGTGAGAGTAATTCCTGTTACACATTTCAAAGTTTTTAAAAGTATTTCTTCAAAATATAAATCATTGTGTTACTTCCATTTCGTTAATGCGCATATTTCTAAATGTAAGATTTTTCACATATGTCTTTATGTCAATTGAGGTTAAAATTGAATTTCTGTATTTTAGATTTGTAGATTCTTTTTTACAGCAAAAAAAAAAATTCACATCGATCATTCAGTAGTTTTTATTTAGCAGGCAGAGTTGGTTAATAGGGAAAATGACTACTTGTTAGTGAAAGAGGGTAAAGAAATGTGTAATATGTAGACAAATGTGCATTTGGTCTCTTTCTCTAATCATTATTCTTAATATACTATAATCTTAACCTTAAGTTCTTGACAGAAAAATAATTATAACTGATTGTGAGAAGTACAAAATTAATTTTCCTTTGTCCTTTTAAGTTTCCCATGTTTCTTTTTTTCTTCTAAAAGTCAGCATGTCATAAATTCTCCTTTTGAGTTTTAATGATTTTTGATTTTTATACTTTGGGACTCAGTTTTTTTCTAAGTTAACTTATAAACTTTTCCACATACCGTAATGTCTTTTTTTAATTAAATTTATTGCAGTGACATTGGTTAGTAAAGTTACATAGGTTTCAAGTATACAATTTTATGATAATGCATCATCTGTATATTGCATTGTGTGTGGAAACATTTTTCCCTACCTTAAATATGGGAAAACTAAAGCCCAGAAATGATTTTACTTTCCTAAACTAATCATTAATCATTGGCACTGTTTTTAATAGTTAACAAGGTGGTTAGCACTTTGCTTGACAGTTGCATTCTGTGTGTGTGTGTGTGTGTGTGTGTGTGTGTGTGTGTGTGTGTGGTGTGCCTGTGTGTATTATTTATTATTTATTATATATTTACCAACTTAAGTAAAATTTATAATGTTTTAGGAGCTGTCTAAGGTTGAATGTAATAGTATGTCTTATAATACTTTGAAATTTGTAGGCACTTTTAAAATATAACCATCCTAGTCTTTATTATTTATTAACTTGAGCTGTAGAAGTTAATATATTACCGTATTATGTTTTACTTTATAACCAATGTTAATGAGTAAAAGAAAATGTTAGCATTAAAAAATGCTGTTTTTTTAGTTTTTATGTGATTAATGCAATTAGCACTTCTGTTTAACTCTTGATATTTACTATTTTTTATCTTAGTAGTCATTTAATAAAATTCTGAGCTAAAACTCCATCTGAAATTAAAATCTGTGTATTAGGCACATAAATTTTTAGTGTAGGACATTCTAAGATGTGTGCATGCTTGCTATGAAGACGAAAGCAAGGAGAAATGGTTTATTAGAACATGAGTTATTTAGCTTGGCATTACTTTTTTTCTTTAGTAAATTTTCATTTATCTTTGGAAGGACCATTTTAATATTATTTCTCCCATTTTAAAGATGGGTTGATTTTAGAAAACAATGTTATCGAATTAAAGGGAATATAAAAATTGGGTAAGAACTGAAAATAATGAGAACAGTGGTGACTCAGTTAACAGCTTAGTATTTTTCTTTTAACTTTTATAGTCGAGTACCCCTAACAGCAGAATTTGTTCACATTAGGGAAATTCTTTATATGAAAACAAAGTGGTGTAACCATTAGTATGAATTAAATGATTTAAGTAAGGAGAAATTTGATTCTCCCGTCCTATGAGCTATTTTAATCTAGGACCAATAGATGGTAAATATTTTATTTTTATAATGTGTTATTTTTGACAGCATAAACATTGTAAATTTATTTCTGAAGTAGTTTGATTCTGTAGTTTTTTAAGAAAAAAATATAAATTATTATTATTTAGGAGTGTTCATTCACATTTAAGTGAGCTGAAAATACCTGTGATTTTAAACAATTTGCTTTTCTTCTTTAAGAGAGTAATTTTTGTTTTTAAAGATAAACACAGGTGTTAATTTTTGGAGTGAGTAAACTTGACCTTTATCCCATACCTGGTTTCTTTGGGCATTGAGATTTGAACTTAATTAACTAGTTATTCACCCACATCTTCAAGGAAATAGAGAAAAAACTTTTGCCACTTAACATAACATTTAACTTTTTTTTTTTTTTAAGACTTTTATTGGGGAATTGGGGGATGGGAACAGTGCTGGGGAATTGGGGGAGTGCGAACAGACAAGTTGCTGTCCTTTTGTTCTTCAGTCTAGTTGTGGAGCACGTTGCTTCACTGGCCCAAGTTGGCACCATCATTGCGCTCTTCCCGGGAGAGGCAGATCAGTCGCCAGCTTCTGAACTGCTGCTCATGGCGGCTGCTAGCCACTCATGCTGGCTGCTGGCTACACACGGTAGCCCATGGCAACCCACTGCCACAGGGGCTGCAGCCTACGCCGTGGCCAGCGACTCACGGCAGCCCAGCTCCAGGTTGAGCTGTTGTTCAGCATCTTAGCTGTGGAGGGCAGTGTCACTGGCCCTCATATGTGGGATCCGAACCAGGACCCTCTGGCGTCCCAAGCCAGCTCTTAACCAATGTGCCACTCGGCCGGCCCTAACTTTTTGTTTTTGATAGTAGAATGATGAAACTATTTTACAGTCATACTCTCAATCAAATATGATATGCACTGTCAAAGTAAGCAAATTTTTTCTTTTATGAGGTCTGACAAAACCTAAATGGATTGAGGTGTGTGTTAAGTGAACCCGTAGATTTAAGGCCATAGATTATTTAGATGGTTGTGGGTCGGTCACAGGGATAGTTTTAATCTGGCACTGGCTCTAAAGCCACAGCTAAACAGAGAGGACTTCTCAGGGACAAACTGAACCTAACTGAACTCCCACTTTGACTAAATCAGGCTGTTATTAAACAGTTAGTGAGTTCATTACCTCTGGAGATTACCATCTGTTAGTCGCCTGTTGATGTTGAGAGGATTGTAGAGAGAGATGGCAGTGTTAAAAGTGCCGGCTCTCACCACTTCCTCTCTTCAGAGAGGACTCCATTTACCTCAGTAAAGGTTTCTAAAATATATTGGAAGGCCACCATAAATGCTGTTAAAGTGAACTAACAGAGGTAGCCGAGTCATTAAATGCTAAATTTATTACAAATATGAAAGTAACTTCAGTGAATGAAGGAAATGCCATTGCAATTATAGGGATATTTTAATAGAAAATACGGTGGCTAACTTCCCAAACTAATTTGGCTTCATAGCTTGTTATATTCTGTTCTAGGTCATGTTGTTGTTGTTTTTTTTGGTCTTATATTAGTAACTTGAAAAAAGTTTATGGACTCTTTACTATTTATAAATAGTAAGTTTTCCATGATTTCGCAAAATAAGCACAATCATATCAGTCATTTCATAAAATTAAATAGAAGGCCTTACGATTTTATTTTATCCTTTTTAGTGAAATGCATATCTCTGCTCTTTGTTGGCCTCTTAAACATTTCTCCAGTTTTGATTTTATCGTAATTACCAGGGACAGAAGGGACTTGTATCATTTTTTTAATAAATTATTTTTCTTTAGTGAAAGGATACACCACCTTGAACTATCTTTCATATGGGCTGTTCATTAGGAAATCTTTGTGATTTTACTGGAGAATTTAGCAAAGAGACCTTCATCATATACATAAATAAAATCATTTCTTAAATTTCTTTAATTAGAATGAACTTTGAAAATGTGCTTACAGTATTTGCTTTATTAAGATGTCTATATATACTGAAGAACCTATAAAACATGTTTTAGTGTAGATGCTTTGGGTACAGTTGTATAAGGATATGCTAGAATTGCAAGTCCAAATGTTGTCTTTAGCCAACTCCACTAAAAAGGTAGGAAGCCACAAGCTCTTTGATAAATTTTAGAATTTTTGTATGTGTAAGTAGCTTTTAATTATGGTTAATTCTGATTTAATCCCAAGTTATGTTTCTAAAAATTTATAACTTTAAGTGTTTTCTATATTTGAAAACTCATAGCCATAGACACCACTGTACCATATCAACAAATTTACTTTTGTTTGTTGTGTTGTGCGTTTGCAAGATCACCGCCATGTTTGGGGATTCGCCAGAAGGACTCACAGGACTTTGTATATATAGTTTTATTCTTGGCTATGATTTGTTACGGTTGAAATGATATAAAGTAAAATCAGCAAAGGAAAGCGGCACATGGGACAAAGTCCAAAGGAAACCAGGCACAAACTTCCAAGAGTTTTCTCCCAGTGGAGTCGCACAGGACATGTTTAGCTCCTCCAGTGTTGAATTGCGACAACGTGGGTGAAATGTTGACTCCCAAGAAAGCTCATTAGAGACTCAGTGTCCAGTGTTTTTATTGGGGGCTGCTCACCGAGGCACCCTTTTCCTAGTTGTGCCAAAATTCCCGATTCCCTGAAGGAACGCAGAGGTTCAGCGTCCGCTACATGGTTTAGGCACAGCGCGTCACTCATCAGTTCTTGGAATGGTGGGACCCCTTCCCAAATCTGTGTTCCCAGGTACCGGTCAAGGGTCAGCCTTGCACATAAGCCTTTCTAAGGATAGGCAATCTCAGGCCTGCTCTGCTAACTGTTTTCTGCATGTGTGTATCCATGTAGCTTTAGCACAACTAAATCTGGTTGCCTGGCAATGTTAATTAAAATTTGAATTTGAGTTTGTATGTATCCGTTCTTTGAGTGGTAGTAGGGAATGGCACTAAACTAATGTGTGAGTTTCAAGGAGAGATTGGGGCACCTAGACTTTAGATATATAACCAGCTGTGTTTTGAGAAATTGAAATGTGAAGTTCTTTTTTGAAAGGGCTTGTGGAGGGTTCTGTTGTTTTAGATATGGATGAAAAATGGAAGCCATTTATGTCATGCCAGGTCACACAGTATTAAGGTTACAGTTCTGTAGAGCCATTTCTTTTTAGATGATATTGACAGTGGCTTGTGTGATGGAAACAAATGAAGAAACAATTTTGTATGCTGGCTGTGGAGAGTCAGAAAATCCCTTTTCTTCTGAAAATTACCATTTTTATTAATGTGATAATGAAATCCACCTAAAATATTAAACAATACTTTAACAGCCATATTTCTTTCTAGTAGCCCCCTTGAGAGACAGTATAGTTTGACTGCCATGTAAAGAAATATGACTCGTGAAATGCTGATTTCCATGGATGCTGATAAATGTTGGTGCACATAGTCATGTTGTTTCTCTGGAATGCGATATTAAACTAAAGAAATCAATGTTTGCCAAATGGAAAAAAAAATTAATTGAAAAACATTTTTTAAAAATTATTTTCTGGAAAGGATTCTGAAGAAGGACAAAAAAAAATCATTCTAATCTTTTTTGCTTGTTGTGACCTTGTAAGTAAACTATCATTTTCTACCCATGCATCAGCCTGTTTGTTTATAATGTTTTTTATGCACCTGTTGCTAATATTTATTCTGTCATGTGATTTACACTGTTAGCAAATGTTATGGCTTGCTACATTTGATTTAAATAAATATTAAGTGTGCTGCTATATTTTTAAGTTAAAAAGGTTTGTATACAGTGAAATAATTCCCAGAATCTATGAATTTTGAATTAAAAAAAAAATGATCTCATTTTGAAATGTGACTATAATTTTCATGAGGGCAAGGCTCATATCCATATACCCAGTGCCTAGAATGGTACTTGGCATGTAGTAGGTGCTCAATAAATGTTCTTTGAATAAGGGAATGATAAGACATCTTAGGGTATGCATAATTTTCAAATTAAAATTTCTAAAAGTTATATTGAAATAATTCATAACAATCTCCTTTTGTTTTAAAGACTGAGAAACTCTTAGCATCTCTTACTAACCAGCAGACCATACTTGAATCAAATCTCATTTGAATTTTAGAACATATTTACATTAAAACTTTATTTTTAGCTTCATGTTCCCTTTACTATTTCCAACATCAAATGTAAAAACACCAAAGAGAGATAAGAAGATCCACTGTATGTGGAACAAGGTCTATAAGCTGATGTGTTTTTAAGGATGTTCGGGAACAGACGAGGGAACGCACCTCCTGTGGAGCATGGTGGTGAAGTCACAGATCAGTCAAACATCCGAATTTCATCTGCTGGAGAAAAAAGGTACAGTATGGAATATAAATCCTGCCCTTGAGTCATTACACTGGGAAGCAGCACCTGTGAAAACTGGCTTACTGAAAAAGTAGAACAGTGTAGTATATTCACAGCCTTATTAGTGAGAAATAAATTAAAGGGAAAAGATGCGTTAAATGAAAATTTATAGCACTTTACAGCATTTTTTTGAACAGCAAGTTTTGATTATAATTATATGCCAAGATGTTCTGTGTAAGTCCCTATTATTATAAAGTATATAAATTTGTTTGCACTAATGAAAGGAGAAATAAACATGGAATTTAATGGACTGATAATCAGTTTAAAATATCTTGGAGTTATGGGAGTGATGTATCTTGACTGGAAATAAATTGAAACTGTTCCTGCGATATGAGTTTTACTTTCAGAACTTCGGTTTCAATTTTCATCTTATTGAGTAGATAACTTTTATAATTACTCTGTAAAATTAGTGCTCAGACATAATTGTGTCCTGTTGAAAAGAAAGAAAATTATATGTATTTTATATGCATGTTCTCTATAGTTTTTATCATTTTAGTGGCTTTTTTGTATCATAATAAGAATAAATCGTTCTGAATCTATAGTGTATCATGAAGATACTGCCATGTGACAGGAAAGGTGTCTATTTTAAGAAAAGTAATTTATACAAGTGCTTGAGATAGGAGAACGTGCTGTGTGGAACTAAATAATGAAGGTTTCTGTAAGGAAGTTGTCTTTCAAGGAAGTAGTCTTTTAGGCATGATCTTCCGTGTGTGCCTAGGTACCACCTTTCTCTATATTTTTTTAAGGATTTATGTGTACTTATATTCTTTTTCTTTATTCGGGTAACTGTTATTATGTAAAAAAGAAAAAAGGTTTTATTGGGTATCTATAGAGCCAATGAAGTGGTCTGAAGAAAAAGGTTATATATAGAGAGCCTGAATACATTGGGGTCCCACTGTATAAAGAGATAAAATGCCATGATTTTACCCTAACTTTAAAAATATGTAACTATTATAGTATCCATAGTACTTTGAAAGGCCAATATCTCATACTTACATTTTACTCTAAATTTTTGTTTCCTGAAAATTATTTGGGCTCTAATTCTTTTTGTTTTTGTTTCAGTGCTCCAGACAATGAACCATCCAAATCTAACCGAGAGATATGTAGTCCCTTTGTGGGGATGCTCTTTGGTATGTACACAACTTCCAGGTGATTAGACTTTTGCAGTGGTGGGTTTTTTTTTTGGCTGAGCCATCCTGCCACCTCTTGGGCAGCTCAGCTTGGGCCGGGAATCAAACTAGCGACCCTGTTGCTCAGAGCTCACACTCTTGAGCAAGCTCTTAACCAACTGAGCCACTCAACCGGCCCTGCAGTGTTTTTTATAAAAGGTCTTTAGTGAGAACTCAGAGTTGTAATTAATATTACTCATACTGATAATAGAAAACCTTTTATCTAGTGCCTACTTTATGGTAGACAGCATGCTAAGTATTTAAAATGTGTTATATAGCTCAGTCTAATTTTAAAGCTGAATAACTTTTATGTAGTGATGAGTTTTCAATATATGATAAATGAAATATTAATTTCAGTAATAAGCTTTTAATTTCGTACATTAGCATTTTGTTGTAGTGTGGCTATTTCTTATATTCTGTTTTATATGTGATAGTTTTTTTTTCTTCATTCTTTGTCTTGCTTCTTTAGCGAGCAAAAAACTACCTTACACTTTAGTTTAATTCCCCTGAACTATAAACCTTTTTATTTTTTGATGTTTATCTGTTTAGACTGTTCAGTCTTTTCCATGTTCTTTCCATGTAGTTTCTGAGGTGTTTTGTTCAAATCATGATCATAATGCACATTTTCTCTTTATTTTATTAGAAATGAAGGACATTGCTTAAGATAAGCATGTTGATTTGCTATCTTGTCACAATTTAATTTCATAAAATGTGAAGAGAGCCTTATTTCTTGTGTGTAACTTTAAATAGAAAACAGGTCTGTTCTTTGTGTAAAAACTATTAGAAAAAATTACCTGAAATTTGGTTTTAGTGAAGCATATGAGAAAATTGGAAAACAGTTTAGGTTCATTCAACCTAAAAGCAGTCTGTAATTTAAATCTTGGCTTAGAGGTATATAATTGCATGATATTCTCAGACCTTTGTTTCTTTGAAATGGTTATTGTGAGAAAAATGGCCTGGTACCTGGTGTGTTATTCTAGTGTAATTTATTTAAGTAAGAATTAAGCAATTTAACCTACCAGTAGGTCAGAGGAAAGGCTTCATTTTTATGATGTATTTTGTTAAACATGATAAAAATTGGAGAAGTGGCTTTCTGTATTGAGCCCACTGACAAATAATTTTATCAGTAAATTGAAGTTTTAAAGATAAATGCTAGGAACTTATCATTAATGCAATCCAGGAATTATGGAAGAATATTTGGTGAGATAATAGATTCGAATGTTTCAAACAAACCATTCAAGCCATTTAGTCCAGTGATTGATTGATCTCTCACAGTTATATATTTTCCTCTAGCTCATAGTCGTATATACCCATAGGAAATTTACTCCCTCCAGAAGCAGCACATTCCATCTTTAGGTGACTCTCTGATTGTTATTATATTCTCATTTCAATTGAACTGAAATTTGTCTTCCTATTGGGTTGTCGGAAAAGTCATGACACAGTTTTGCAATGAAAAACAAAAAATACGTCATGACTTTTCTGACAACCCAATATAATTTTGCCCAAGGATCTCATTGGAGCCCTTTGCTTTATTTAAAAAAATTAAGACAGTTGACTACTTAGAGCAAAGATAATATATTTTTTTGGGGTTTATAACAATCATGGGTTATTTAGAAGTATATGTTTAAATTTCTTTTTGTTATTGACCGTTTAATCCCCCTGTGGTCTGAGAAAAATAATTTGTATAAATTCAATTATTTCAAATTTGAATTTTTTAAATGAAAGTTTTTAATGGCTCAGAATATAGAGTCTAGATGCATGGTTGTTCAGTGTAGTCGTTTATAAATATCAGTGAAATCAATTGGGTGATAATAATGTTCACATCTTATATACATCCTTAATTGTTTTTAACTGTTTTTCTACCAGTTGCTTAAAGAAAAGTGTTCAATTCTCCGACTGCCTTATTCTTAGTGTGAGGCCTGGAGTGCTGGAGGGATTTTCTAATTCCCTGCCCCTCCCCAGAGTGGCAGCCAAACTGCGTTGTCTGTGGAGGGCTTTGTGTGAGAATTTCCTGCCTTCACCTAACAGTAACAGATCTTTGCTTTGTATGTGATGTAGAATGCTGGATTTAACAGGTTTCTGCCCTTCAGCAAGTAGATTACGGCTCTCTGTTGTTTTGTGTGAGAGAAGAGTCTGGAAAACAGGCAGCGTTTTGGGGCCTCGGAAGGGTCTCTTTCAGGCCTCGTGTGTGGCCCCATCTCCAGTCTCTTGAGCATCCTGGTGGAGGAGGGCAATTGAGTGCAGATTCCTCTGGTGTCTGGGCTTCCTGCGAGTCGGCACATTACGCCAGCCCACACAGAGCTTTAAGGATTCTTAACATTTCAGCTGCTTTCTTCTTGCCTGCTTTTAAGGCAGCTGCCTGTTTCTGTGTATCTGGGAAAGGTAAAGCACCCATCTTTCTTTGGATTGGTTTTGATACCCTTTGGAATTCAGTTTATCGAGTTGCTTGTAACCTCAGCTCTCTGATAGACTTTTTAAAAGTTATGATTTTTGTAGGCAACTGAGCTTTTTCCCATTGTACAGTTTGAATAGTTTTGTGGCTTTCTACTTTCTAAGCAGAAGCAGAAATTTCCATTTGGTTCTTTAATGATAGCTTCCATTTTCTCCTCATGGCATTCCTCTTCTCACTGAAATACTTGGGCACAGCTGTAGCTTTTTTTTTTAAGATTTTTTTATTGGGGAATTGGGGATGGGAACAGCGCTGGGGAATTGGGGAAAGGGGAACAGACAAGTTGCTGTCGTTTTGTTCTTCAATCTAGTTGTGGAGGACGTTGCTTCACTGGCCCAAGTTGGCACCATCGTTGCGCTCTTCCCGGGTGAGGCAGATCAGTCGCTGGCTTCTGGACGGCTGCTCACTGCCACTGCTGGCCACTCACGCTGGCTGCTGGCTACATACAGTAGCCCATGGCAACCCACTGCCACAGGGGTTGCAGCCTACGCTGTCGCCAGCGACCCACGGCAGCCCAGCTCCAGGTTGAGCTGTTGTTCAGCATCTTAGCTGTAGAGGGCAGTGTCACCGCCCTCATATGTGGGATCCGAACCAGGGCCCTCTGGCGTCCCAGGCCAGCTCCCAACCAACGCGCCACTCGGCTGGCCCCGTTGTGGCTTTTTTAACATCCTTGTTGTTCCATCATCTCTGTTGTTTATGTGGTGTTTTCTATTGACTAACTTTTCTGATGGTTATGGCTCACTATTAGTTTTCTATTGCTGTATCACAGATTAGCACAAATTTAGTGGCTCAAAACATCCCACATAATCTCAATTTCTGTGGGTGAGGAATTTAGTTGGGTCTTTTGCTCAGGGTCACACATCCAGGTGTCAGTCAGGATGGAGGCTTGAATGGGAAGCCTCTACTTCTAAGCCCATTCAGGTTGTTGGCCGAATTCACTTCCTTGTGGCTCTGTTCTTAAGGGCCTTGGCTTTTTACTGGATGCTGGCTGGAAGCTCCCACACTTCCTGGAGGCCAAATGCTGTTTCTTGCCCTGTGGGCTTCCTCACCCTGGCTGCTCACTTTATCATGTCGGCAAGGAGACTCTCTAAACTCAGGGTTGGCTTTTACCTGATAAGATCAGGCCCACCCAAGATAATCTCCCTTTTGATTGATTCAAAATTGATTTGGTACCTTAATTACATCTTCAAATTCCTTTCACCTTTGCCATATTCTCTTGGCTAGAAGGAAGTCATAGGTCCTGCCCACACTCAAGGGGAGGGGTCTATACAGGGAGTCAGCATGAGAAGGCAGGGAACATTGGATCTAAGAATTTTGTCTCCCACAGTCAAGTTTTTCTGTTACTTAAGGATCAGTCTTTGTGAGGCCTTATTTTAAGCTTAGCTGGGACATCTAGAGTAGCCTTCTTTCCAGGGTAGTTCAGCCCTACTACTGTAGAGTCACCTTTCTGGGATCTTCCCTGAAGACCCTTGGGCATCACCGAGAACGCCACTCTAGCTGGCTTGAGCTTGAATTTCTCTGCACTTTGCTTGAGGTCTGAGAATTGTTCAGTTTTCGTGTCCTCCATAGTTCTTTTTGCTCAGTCTAATGGGGTTTCACTCTGCGTGCGCAGTAAAATCAGAAGGATCCCTCTATGGATTTCTAAACCTCTTTTTATGCTTCTTTTTGGATCTTTGCCCTAAACTGCCAGCATTTTAGCCTTCCTGAATTTTGATCTTTATCTGCTCAATTTAGCTCAGTTTCCCAGTTTCATTTGGGTTCTCCCTCCTTGTACCTGTGTTTGGAACGGGATTGCTTAAGAGCTCACCTCATTTGTTTTTCTTCTCTCAGGTATTACAGTCCTGTACTGCCTGTTGCCCATTGTCTGAAAAAGTTATTTCGTATATTTTGCCTACTTTTATTGATTTTTTTATGGTGGGAGGTTAAGTTCTATGGCTGTTACTCCATCACGATCAAAAGCAGAATGGATATCCTGTATCTACTTTGATTATAAAGCATTATTATTAGCTTTAACATACTCGTAATTCATGTTCCTCCCTATGAGAGCTCCACTCTTGCTGACATCTATGCTTAATGGAGAAACTCTGTTTGTCCACTGATGGTTGCAAGGCTAATAAGTTAGTGGAGACATTGCTGGTTCAGTTGCCTTTTTGATATCCTGGATTTGTTAGTGTTCTAGATCATGCATATCTAGATTAAAAGGTTATTTTGTGTCATTAACATATGCAATAATAATCTTCTGTGGATCCAAAATGTTTGCACAACTGGATTTTCACATGTGATACCAGGGGGGAGGGCGGGGAGAGAGAGAGAGAGAGAGAGAGAGAGAGAGAGAGAGAGAGAGAGAGAGGAGTTTCCTCCTGTAGAATTGAGGTGACCATTAAAGTTTTTTGAGCAGGGCGCCAGTGTGATTCAGTCTTACGTGTGCTGGATGGATTGGAGCAGAGAGAGGGGAAGTTCGGGAGACTAGTTAGGAGGTTATTGCTACAATCCAGGTGAAGTGTGGAGAGGTCCTAACCAAGGTTAATGCCGTGAGAATAGAAAAGAGGGTCCTTATGTGGCGTGAATAAGAGAGGAGGAACAATCAAAGTTACAGTGAGGGTTTTTGGCTTGATTATTGGGCCATTAACAGAAAACAAAGGGGGGCAGTTACTTTTGAGATGTTCCTTTGGATACACTTGTTAAATTGAAGGGGCTTATGGGAGATAATAGTGGAGATGGTATCCCAATTATTGGAAACATGAGGACGGGGATTAGAGTATTCTCTTAAGAAGATTTTTGGCTAAATGTACAGGTTTGGGAAGGATTAATATGTCTGTATTTGAGACAGAGTAGATATTCATAAATTATGAAATTGTTGAAGCGGTAATGATGCATATTATTTTACTTTCTATATTTTGCTTATGCAGTAATTATGATATAGTAATTTAAAATGGAGGTTGAAAATTATTTGAGTTTCTAGTTGCATATGTGCTCAAGAATTACGATTACATTTTTTTCACTTTCTAGGAGGTGAAGATCGAGAACTTATTCAGAGAAGGAAAGAGAAATACAGATTAGAACTATTGGAACAAATGGCTGAACAACAGAAGAACAAGAGACGGTAATGAAAGGTTTGCATTTAAAAAGAGATGTTTTGAATTTAAAATGCATTTGCGTAAAATGACATGGCGGTAACTCTTACATAGTAAAATAAGGGGATATTTTTCTTAATACGATTTTGTATTTGTAAATCACTTAGATTTCAATCTGCACATTGTGAATCAGGGTAAATACTATGAGAGTGTTCATTTTCTTTGTCAGAGGTAACGAATGAGACTGTATATATTCTGTAACAGGCCTTTTACATATTGGCATTAATTTCTTCAATTATTGATTTAGGGTAGCATTTAATGTTATCTGCATGCCCACCATATTATCCCATATATGATAAGAAATACAAAATAAAAGTATTTTCTATTTTAACAATGTAAAACGGTACATACATATATGCAGTATAAAAATAATCATTGATAAATTCACAGGTATTTATATTGTATACAAGTCTTAGTGTTTGTAATTCTTTTTTGTAGAAATACCTGTGAAATATTAATACAGTTTAAAATTAGGAATAGATATCTTGGTTTTAGAGACTTTGAGACCATTATCTTCTAGTTTTGCCTTTTCCCCTCTATCTTAGAGGAAGCCAATATCTACTATCTGATATTAGCCATTGTTAACATTTTCTTAAAAACCCATATTAGAAAGTACAGTATTAATTTTTAGTATTTTACCCTTTTTGCTAACTGAAAATATGCATATATCCTAAAAGGAGTTGTTTATTTATTTCACAAAGTGAAGATTTTGTTTTACTTCCGTTCTTTATTCTGTGTGAATTGCTTAGGCTTTGAAGTTTATTGGAAATCAGTTTACATGTGAAATCTAGTTTACTTCGCACCAAATCAGAAAATTTAGTTTTCAGAGTTATTTAAGGCTTTACTGTCAGTTAAGGGAATTATTTGTATTTGGAGATGTTATTACATGGACTTTGTGTATAGGTTTGTTTCAGTAATGCTTATGATTCTGATAGTGTTGACTAGAATTTTTTAATATATAAAATTTTGATATTATTTAGAGAAAAGGATTTGGAACTCAGGGTTGCAGCTTCCGGAGCACAAGACCCTGAGAAATCGGTAAGTGTTCCTGGCATATTAATGAAAGGTTAATGTTTAATCTTTCATTGAAATATGCCTCAAGTGTGGTAGCAAGTGGAGATAGATAGAAGATATTGGGGGCAATGTAAGAGGTCACCAGTTTGAACAGCAATCAACTAAACTTGTTTATTTCCCTAAAGTAAATTTTTCCTTGTTTATATGTGCATCATTTTTATTTTTTTTAGTTTGTTTCAAATTAGTTTTTTCTACTTTGTTCAATATACTATTCCACAGAAAAGTTATCTCAGTTTAATTTACAATAGATGTTAATATTGTTCTTGAATATATCTTGACTATTTTCCTTATAGTGGATTGATTTCCAAAGAAACTGAAATCTTTAATTCTGGTCTTTAAGTAATTTTTATTTAATGAAAAACTAGAGAGACAATAACCTTATTTTTACTTTAATTTTGCAATTCTCATGATTAAGTGGAATGAATTACTTACATCATTGCAGTTAAGTAAGGAGAAGGTAATTTGTTGCTCTGCTCAAAGTATACTTTTTCTGTAGTTGGATATGTACATTTACTTGCTAAGGCAAGCTTTAGTTTCATTTTTGAATGATGATTAAAAACTAATTTCATTAAAAAGTTCATTCTTAAAAAAAATACAGCAATTTAAAATTATTCAACTTTAGGCAGCTTTTGATTTCCTTTTACTTATGCTAAGTGTACATCCTGTGGGTTATCCCTTTAAAAAAGTTTAACAGTGTGCTTTTTGACTGCTCATAGAATAAAACTTAGATTAATCGGAGAAATCATTCCTGGGGAAGATAAACATGGGGAGAGAAAAAAAAAAGGATAAATGCCAAAGCTAAATTTATTTTCTTCTATCAATAAATACCCTTTGGAGTAGTTTTCCCAATCAAAAAATTCCTTTTAAAATCTTGAACTTTTTAATGTAATATGATGGCATGTTGGATTTGTAGTTACATTAGTATTTGATGGACCCTCTTACTTATATTTGAATGAAACAACCTTTAGAGTGTCAAGTTGCTTTAGGAGAATAAATAGACAAAAATATTAGACATAATACGAGTAGCTAACCATTACTTTTAGGTTTCCTTTTGATGTGCAAATCTTAGAAAAGGACACACAAATGGTATTCTAGAGCAGGGGTAGCAAAGTACAGTATGGCCTTTGGTTAAAGCCAGTTGCTGCCGATTTTTGCACATAAAGCTTTATTGCAGCTCACCCTGCTCATTTGTTTATATACTGTTTTGGGCTACTCAGTAAGGCTGAGCCGGGTAGGATGGCCTGCAAAGCCTGAGATACTTACTACTTGGCTCTTTACAGAAAATGTTTGCTGACTGTTCTAGAGAATACTGTGATGTCAGAAATGGCAGTTGGCTAGAGAAGCAGCATAGTGTTGTAATATAATTGAGAGTTTTGTATTTAGAATTAACACCTGGCTCTAGTCTTGATTATTTATTGTGGCGAAATGTTAGATGATTGATGTACTTCCAGGGATCCTCAGTTACCCCATTTCTAAGGTAAGGACTAGAGCTTCAAAATCTCTTCTAGTTGTAAAATTCTGTTCTCTGTGACTGACTTAAGTGTCCGCTGACAGTCGGGGATAGAGGGCCTTTTGCGGTGCCTGCCACCTTTAAGTTTGTGATTATGTGTAACAGATTTTTTTTCTCTTTTAGCCTGATAGACTAAAGCAGTTTAGTGTGGCACCACGACACTATGAAGAGAAGCTACCACCCGAAAGACCCAGAGTAGCTTTCCAGACACCTCTGCCTCCCTTATCTTCCCCATCCGCCCCACCCATCCCACCAGTTCACTCCATCCCATCTCAGAGTGAAGATTTGCACAATGGCCTCAGCAGCACCCTTGGTGAAATGGTGCCCCCCAGGTGCTTGTTTAAATGTTTTTTTGTTTGGGAATTAGGTAAGGTATCATTGTATTTTATAGCTAGAAGGATTTACTGAAGCAGATAATGTTAACCTCCGGAGATTTTTGTAGAATTCATGATGTTTCTCAAATAATTTCTCTTGAAATCTGTTTTCATTGTTGGTCTTTTGTCATTATAAAAACAAGGGAAATCTTTATAACATTTTTTCATTGTTTAAAGGTGCTTTAGTATTTTTAGACTGCATAAGTACATTTAATATTTAGTTTTGGGTCATATTTTTAAATATCTATTTTTGATATCTTTTAACATATAAAAGATGCACATCTTCAATTTTTTAATTCCACTTGGCAAACATTGAGTAATTCCTTCAGATTATGCAGAAAAAGTTTCTAATGTAGCTCTTTTATATTTATTACTTTATTTTAACTTGCATTTCATTGCACTCTTTCTGTGTGATTACTTGCTGCGCTCCAGCTGCTCAAATTGCTGTGCTTTCCTGGGGAAACTCAGGGAGCCCTCCTCACCGCCGCCATTTTTTCTCTCTCTCTGTGTGATTATTTATGGGCTGTGTAACTCAGATACCTACAATGAAAACTGTTGAGGTTATAGAACTGTAATTTAGGTACGAGGGCAGAGATTTGATTTCTGTTGGTAAAAGGCATCATGTCCTAGACTATACATACAGAAAATCCTGGTGTTAACATTGAGATTTTCCGGCTGTGCTTTCTTCTCTTAGTAGGACTTGAACTTATTTTTTGCTTACTATTAATGTATTCATTATAGGAGTATATTTAATCAGGTATTTTTCTTTTTTAACAGTGATATTTTCTGGGCTATACTTTCTTTCAAAAGGACTTGGTCTTATCTTTTAGTTGCTACTAACAAATTGTAGGACTCTGTTTACTGTATTAATCAGCTGTTTTATTTGTTTCCTGACTCAAAAGACTAGGTGGGATTGGAATTACTGAGCATGATATGGTGGCCTCAGCATTGGTTTAGGGATTAAAATGGTTGGTTTCACTGTCTGGGTTTTGGTCATACTGCACCTTTATAGAACTTCAATTTTCTCATTTGTAAAAGTGGAATAGAAGTATTTTTTCCTTATCTGTAATTACAGGTTGTTGTGAGGATTAAATCTTAAATAAACCTCTATAAAAATGTAAGATTTAATGATATTAACAATTTTTCATTGCAATTTTCAACTGCTTTGGTGATGAATCTATGGAGTGAGGATAGTAAGGTTAGGCACATTGAGTGACTAGTAAATGGGAAAAATATTTACGACTGAAGAGAACTTTAATGCCTTCTTAGCTTTTTGGTATTATTTTGAAATATACAGCAAGGGAGAACACGTTAGGATATACTTAAAAAGTATGAACATTCTGGGATACCCCTTTCTCTTTCTGTTCATTTGAAGGAATTTTCCTTTTCCAGTTTCCCTATTGGAAAATGTTGCCTTGGTGGAAATACGTGATATTTCCTAATCAGTAATGAAGTGCTGAAGTAGAAGTTTTAACGTTGTGAAATCCTAAAAATCATGTCAAGACTTTACTGTTGATATATAAGTGGTATTCATTTCACATTATGGTTAACTTTCTTTGAGAGAACAATACATTTTTAGAGTTAAAAACTGCACCTCTTCCCCTGTCACATGGAGCCATTTGTAATCCTGTTGCGTACCCCTTGTCTCCCTGAACTGTCCTTCCTCCCTGTGTTAACTCACCGTAGCAACATGGCTGATGCATTGCCTTTTCTAGAAGCTTCCATAGGCTTTCCTTCTCTGATTTAAATGTCCCTGATCTGTGTTCCTGTAACTCCCTGAGTCTGCTTGTATAGTTTCATTTACTGTACTTTGCTGTAATTGTCTGTTTAGTTCTGTATTATTCCTGAGAAACAGGGACCATGTTTGTTCAATACCAGCATATAGTGATTAATTAGATATTAGTTGATCGAACAAAATCTGAAGTTTTTGTCTTACATAGTGTTGTAGTTTTTTCTAAAGCAGCAATTTATTTTCAGTAACATTTTAGGAAAAGAACGATATATTGATTTTTAAAAATTACGATGAAATAGAAAATTTTCCAATTTTCTTCTGATACAGGATTGCGCCTCTGCCTCCACCTCCCCTCCTACCACCTTTGGCTGCTAACTATCGAACTCCTTACGATGATGCTTACTATTTTTATGGAGCCAGGAATACTTTGGACCCCGGTCTTGCTTATTGTAAGTTGTCTTTTATGTATGTAAGTCTGTAGGGTAAACATTACTTTCCAGTGTTTCAGTCAGGAAAATTGTTTTTTGTCAAGGAAAAATATACAAATGAGAAAAGCACAGCTTTACTTAAGTCAAATACTATACATTTATTGATTTAAATGCCCTCTTTTAAAATTCAGTTATATTTCATAGTTATTTCCTTTTTATTTAGATTGGAAAAATAATTATGTTGCATTTTCTTGCATTGTTTTTTGCTAACTCCTAACCCAGAAGGAAATAGGGATGTTTTTTTCTTAGGTAACATATTCAGTGACTATTTTTTTTTAAGGATAGTTGTTATTAAATGGGTACTCTGGAATAAATGTGTGTGGTTTTTTTTCCCCTTTAAGATGGTTCAGGAATGATGGGAGTACAGCCTGCAGCTTATGTTAGCGCTCCTGTCACCCACCAGCCAGCACCATCCATTATGTAAGTCATTAGTTAAAATTGTAATTTCTTTCAATATTAATTTGTCTTCCATAGAACCCTTGTTACTCAACTCATTATTTTTTCTTCAGAACAGATATAACTTATTTTAATTTCTAATTATTGCATAATCATTATGTTCACAGTATTGCTTTTAAGTCAATGTTTCATAGAAAATACATTTAAAAAATTAAGAATAGCATCACTTTTTCTCATTAGAAAAGTAATGCATGCATAGTATTGATAAATAAGAATATAAACAAACACGTGCAAAAAATTGAAATTGCCTAAAACCTCATTCATCCAGAGAGAGCCATATCTAAATATGCACTCAGGAAGTCTTTCTGTGTACACACACAAACTCACAAAAATAGACACACACACACCAAAATGCTATTATATTGTATATGTTGTTTTATAGCCTGCCTTTTTTTTTTTTTTTTTTAAGATTTTATTGGGGAATTGGGGGAGGGGAACAGCCAAGTTGTTGTCCTTCAATCTTAGTGGTGGAGGGCGCAGTAAGCTCAGCTCCAAGTCCAGTCTCACCGCTCTGCTCAAGGTGCTGTGTTCATTTAGTTGCGGGGGGTGGGAGGATGGTGGGGACGTAGCCACCATGCCATGCGGGAGTCGAACCAGCAGCCTCGTTGTTAAGAGCACACGCTCTATCCAGTGAGCCATCCGGGCGGCAGCTCAGCTCAAGATGCTGAGTTCAGTCTTTAGTTGCTTGTGAGCATAGCCCACCATCTTGAACAGGCAACCTTCTTGTTAGGAGCACGTGCTCTCACCAGCTGAGCTGTCCTGCCACCTGTTGGCAACTCCGTGGCAGCTCAGCTCGTGAGCTGTGTCACTGGCCCATGTGGGAATCGAACCGGCGACCCTGTTGCTGAGAGCTTGCATTCTTGAGCAAGCTCTTAACCAATTGAGCCACTCGGCTGGCCCCTGTAGCCTGCTTTTAAAATTAACAGTATATTATAAACATTTTTTCCAGGTCAATAAATATACTTCTAGAGAATCATTTTTTTAAACTGAATTTTTTGTTTAGAGATAATTGTAGATTCCCATGGTGGAATTGTTAGAAATAACAGAGACATGTTGTGTCCCCTTTACCCAGTTTTTCTCAACGCTAACATCTTGCAAAACTGTGGTACAATATCACAGCCCAGATACATGACCCAGGATCTAGTCAGGATACAGAACATTCCCATCACCACAAGGATCCCTTATGATGGTGCCCTTTTATAGACGTACTTAGTTCCCTGCTGTTTGTACTCCCTTCTTAGCCACTGCTAACAACTATTCTCTTCTTCGTTTCTACAATATCATTTTAAGAATGTTATATAAATGCAATTATTTAATAATAGTAAACTTTTTTCTTTTTTTAATTTTTATTTATTGGGGCGACATTGGTTAGGAAAATTATATGGATTTCAGGTGTACTGTTCTTCAATACATCATCTATCTCTATTGCATTGTGTGTTCACTATCCCAAGTTAGTTCTCCTTCCATCACCATATATTTGGTTCCTTTTACTCTCATCTACCAGCCCATCTCCCCTTACCCTCTGGTAAACACTGAACTGGTGTCTATGATTGTTTGTTTGTTTGTCTTGTTCGTTTGTTGCTTTCAGTTTTATATCCCACATGTGAGTGAAATCATATGGTTCTTGACTTTTTCTATCTGACCTATTTCGCTTAGCATGATAATCTCCAGATCCATCCATGTTGTAGCAAGTGGCAGTATTTCATCTTTTCTTATGGCTGAGTGGTATTCCATTGGGTATATACACCACATCTTCTTTTTCCTGTCGTCTGTCAAAGGACACTATGGTTGTTTCCATGTCTTGGCTACCGTGAATCATACATAGGGGTACATATATCTTTATAGATAAATGTTTTCAGATTTTTGGGGTAGATAACCCAGAAGAGGGATTGCTGGGTCATATGGTAATTCTATTCTTAATTTTTTGAAGAACCTCCATACTGTTTCCATAGTAACTATACCTTACATTTCCACCAGCAGTGTATGAGGGTTTCTTTTTCTCCACAGCCTCTCCAACATTTGTTATTACTTGTCTGGTTGATAATAGCCATTCTAACAGGCATAATGTGGCATCTCATTGTGGTCTTGATTTGCATTTCGCTAGTGAACTTGATTGAGCATTTTTTCATGTATTTGTATGGGGGTTTGCTTTTTAAAGTCAGCATAATTCTCTGTAGATTTGGTTGTTGCATGTGTAAATAGTTCTTATGTTCTTATTGCTGAGTAGCATTCCATGTTATGGATATACCATAGTTTGTTTAACCATTCACTCATTGAAGGACATCACAGTTATTATGGATAGAGCTGATTATAAACATTTGTGTACAGATTTTTGTGTGAACATAGCCTTTCTTTAGGATGATTGTCCAGGAGTGTTATTGTTGGGTTGAGTGGTGGTTTGGTAGTTACAGGTTAGTTTTGTAAGGAATTGCCAAACTATTTTCAGAAAGACTGTATCATTTTACATTCATATCAACAATGTGTTAAGAATCTGGTTTCTTCACATCTTCACCAGCATTTGGTGTTGTGATTTTTATTTATGCCTTTCTGATAGGTGTGTAGTGATACATCATTGCGGTTTTAATTTACATTTTCCCAGTGATAATGATGTTGAACATCTTTTCATGTGTTTATTTGCCATCTATAAATCTTTTTGGTGAAATATCCCTTGATGTCTTTTGTACATTTTCTAATGGGAATTAGAAATATTCGTTTTTAATTCGTTTTTAAAATTACTGAGTTTTGAGAGTTCTTTATTTATCTTAAATACTAGTTATTTGTCAGATGATATGGTTTGCAAATATTTTCTGTCAGCTTGTTTTTTATCCTTTCAGTAAGATCTTTCACAGAGCAAAAGTTTTAAGTTTTGATCAACTCCAATGTATCAGTTTTTCCTTTTATATAGATCATGCTTTCAGTGTCAAGTCTAGGTACTCTTTTCCTAGGCCTAGATCCCAAAGATTTTTTTCCTGTTTTTTTACCCCACCTAAAAGTTGTAGAGGCTTAGATCAGGGGTCTTTTGGTGGGGGGGGGGTCGGGGAGTGGAGTGTCCATTGGCTCCCAGCACCATTTGTTGACAAGATTATTTTTCCTCTGTTGAATTGCTTTTGTACTTTTGTCAGAATCAGTTGGGCATATTTGTGTGGGTCTGTTTCTGAGATTTTCTTTTCCTTTCCATTGACCTATGTTCCTATTCTTATACTGGTAGTACTTGGTTATTGTAGCACTGTAGTTAAGTTTTGAAATTGGGAAGTGTGAGTTCTCTAAATTTGTTTTTCTTTTCTAAGATTGTTTTGGCTCTGCTAGGTCCTTCTCATTTTCATGTGAATTTTAGGACCAGCTTGTTAGTTTCTGCAAAAAAGGCACTTGAGATTTTGATAGAGAATATATAGCATCTGTAGATTTGTTTAGTCAGCATTACCATCTTAAATTTTTTCAATTTATTTATTGTGGTGAAATACACATAAAACCATTAAAATCATTTGTAGTGTATACTTCAGTGATGTCAACTACATTCATACTGTTGTGCAACCATCACCGCTATCTAGACCTCTTCTCACCTTGCATTTCCAGACCTCTTCTCACCTTGCAAAACCGAAACTCTATACCTATTAAACTACATCTGCCCATTCCCTCTTTCCTTGCCCCTGGCAGCCGCTGTTCTATCTTCTGCGTCTGTGTTTTTTACTTTGTTAGGTACCTCATAAAAGTGGAATCTTACAGCATTTGTCTTTTTTGTGTCTGGATTATTTTACTTACTATAATTGCAAGGTTCATCCATGTTGTAGCATGTGACAGGATTTCCTTGTTTTTAAAGGCTAAATAATATTCCATTGTATGAATACACCACATTTTCTTTATTTATTCGTCTGTTACTTTCAAAGGAACGCTAGGGAGGAATTCAGAAAATAACTAAAGATATTGTCAGTGTGTTGAGATAATTCTATATTCAGCAAGATTATTTTTCATGAATGAGATTGAAATAAAAATATTTTTAAGAAAACAACCAAATTTGCCATTAGCAGATCTTAAGTAAATGAAATTCTTAAATGCAGAAGGAAGGAGGTCGTAGCGGGAAGGTCTGAGATGCACAA
Organism: Hipposideros armiger; assembly: GCF_001890085.2. Lineage (NCBI taxonomy): Eukaryota > Metazoa > Chordata > Mammalia > Chiroptera > Hipposideridae > Hipposideros > Hipposideros armiger. The sequence goes on along the minus strand of NW_017732250.1, from coordinate 203,850 downwards.
AGCAATGGAAGGAGAAAGTGATAAATATGTGGATGGAATGAAATACATATGAGCTATGTAAAATTATTATGGGCTTAAAAGTAAAATTAATAATAATTAACAGGAAAATAGGAATAGAATGTAATTTGGAAGGGATTAAATGGAGTAGATAGTGTGTTTTAAAATCTTTGTATCTGTTGGGAAGATGGTAAAGATTTTGATTAGCTTTAGTCTTTGATAAGTACATGGACAAAGGTGTAACACTTAGAGGAAAAAAAATCAAAAAGGAGGAAATAAAGAAACATAGAAAGGCTTAAGGAGCCTATTTAATTAACCTGAATATAAGTCAAAATTAAATGGCAAATTTAAATTTGATATTAGTAAATAAGTATATAGTTGAAAGAGAAATTTTGTCCTACTAGATACAAAAGCAAAATCCAGGTACATGTTACTTATAAGACATATATTTAAAAAATAATGTAGAAAAGTTGCAAGTAAAAGGGTACAGACATACTAGGAGAATATGAATTAACATAAAGTTTGTTTAACTATTTTAGTATCTGATAAGATAGAGTTTTCAGTCATAAAGCTTTGAGACAAAAAGATTCCCTTTATAAAGAGTAAAGGTTCATTTTAGCAGACAATAGAACAAAAAATTGTATGCACCTAAAAATATAGTCTCAAAATATATAAAAGGCAAAATGTTAAAGAACTTCAGGGAAAAGTACACAAATACAGAATCCTAGCGTTGGAGTTTATCACTTCATTCCATAAGTGATAGATGAAGCAGAAAATAATCAGTACGTTTCTGGAAGAATTCAGTGAACATAATTAAAAAGCTTATTATAATGGAAATGTGTAGAAATGCACCCTAAACTTCAGAGTATCTATTTTTGCTAATATCACAGGAATATTATAAAACTCATCATATCCTAATCCTTAAAGTCTCAGTGAATTTCTTTTGACTCATGTCCAATGGACTATTTAAGATTCAAATCAATTTAAAATATAACTTTAAAAATTTTCCATATATTAGAAATTAGAAAAAAAGGAACAAATTAGAAAATACATAAAATGTGATGAAAATTAAAATAATTATCAGGTATTTAAAATGTGACAAAAATAAAGTAAACCCAAAGAAGCAAGGAAAGAAAGAATAAAGAAAAGAACAGAAATTAATGGGCTAGAAACATACAATATAGAAAATCAGTCTAAAGTAGGTTCCTTGAAAACAGTAATATAAAAAAAATAGTTTCCTATTGAATTGTCAAGGAAAAAAACAAGCTATTAGAGATGAAAAAATTGTCATTTCTGAATTTTTACAACTTAAAAATTCTATGTCTATTCTGTGTCAATTTGGAAATTTAGGTGAAGAAAAATTCCAAGTAAAATTTAACTTAAAGTAACTTAAAACGAAACAGAAAACCTGAGTAATATAAAAACTGTTAAAAAAAATTGGGTCATTAGTTTCAAATCTTAACTAATTAAATAACTCCAGGTCTAGATGGATTGGTGACTTATACCAAGTATTCAGGGAAAACAATTAATCTTACACAAGCTAATACAGAGTATAGACCAAGAGGGAATACTCTGTAGGTACTACTATGAGATTGTCATAATCTTGATACTCAAACCTGACAAGGCCAATATGAGAATGGAAAATTACAGGCTAATCTTGCTAATGAATATAGATAAAAGAATCCTGAAACGGAACCTCATAATGTAAAAAAGGATATTTCATCCCAAGTTGGACTAACTTGGGAAGGTAGGATGACTGAATGTTGCTGCGTATCAGCTAAGAGTATGGACTTCGCAGGCTGAGTTCCTTGGTTTGAATCCTGGTTTTACTTAGCCCAGAGCATGTTTCTTAATTTCTTCTGTTCCTTGTTTGTTAATTGGGATAATAATAGTATCCATTGGTGATTAAAAACAAAATAGGTTAGAGGGAAACCTACTTAAGTTGAGAAAGTGTAAACATGAAGAACCTACATCATAATTTAAATTAATAGAGATATGTTTAAAACTTTCCTTTTGAGATTGACAGTATGACTAGTATTCTTATCACCACTTCCTTTTAGGGCCCAATAATTGCAGCAAGGGCAAAAGTAAAAATGAAAGGAAGGAAGATAGGCACAAGAATTAGAAAGGAAGAGAAAAAACTGATATTATTTGCAAAAGAATGTACAGACAAAATATTAGAATTAGTAGGAGTTTTAGCAGAATTGCTGAATACAAAATCAATATATAAAAAGCAGTTGCAGGACATGGCGGTTTCTTATAGAGTTAAACATATACTTAACATGCAACACTGTAATTCCATTTCTAGGCATATACTTAAGAGAAATAAAACTATATGTACATACAAAGACTTGGGCTTGATAGCCAAAAAGTGTCAACAATTCAAATGTCTGTGAACTAGTAAATGGATAAATAAAATATGTTATGTCCAAACAATGAAATACTATTCAGCAATAAAAAGGAATGAACTACTGATGTGTACTACAACATAACTCAAAAATATGATACGTGAAAGAATCCATTTATATTGTTTGTTTCCACTTAAATGTCCAGAGAGCAAATCTACAGAGACAGAAAGCAGGCCACTTACTGATTGCCTGTGGCTGGGGGTGGGAGCGGGGCTTGTTTGCATATGGGTGTGAGGGTTATTTTGGGGTTATGGAAACGGATATGGTTGTACAATTCCACAAATTTACTGAACATCGTTGAGATGTGTAATTACTACCCCTATTTTTTCTCTCCTCCTCCCATCCTGATCTGATTGTACATACTTCCCTAAATGCTCTCTTTCTGGTGCCAGAGCAAAATCAATAAATAAAGGCCAAGAATTCGGACCTTGAGCGAGTGGTAAGACACAAACAGAAAGAAAACTGAGTGAAGCAGATACTGAGAGCATCTATCCACCATATAATTTATAGCCAGTTTGCTCTGAGAGATTAATTTAGATTAATACTCAGATAAGCCTTCTCAATCTTCTATATTTATTAATGCATGCAGAAAAAGTATGATGTCTTTTAGGAATCATTTGCTCCGAAAAAGTATTATGTCTTTTAGGAATCATTTGCTCTGGTTCTCATCTTTCCTTTCACACATTCGTAATCCAGTGTGACAGTATACACAAACACGTCTGTTTATCCTAATAAAAGATTGTAAATAAATTGGATAAGTTGAATACACAAAGGAAACTCAGATTTAAAGTGATAATGATGTTTTGGGAAATGAGATGCCTTTTGTACTCTCTTTGTAATTATAATTTTATTATAAAACTAATATTTATCTTTTATAATTCAGATTTTTAAAATGTATTATTTTCTGCAAAGTGGCTGCATTCCTGTACTTTACCATGTTGTATTTAAGACAATAGCACTTTATTGCTCGAGATTTATATAACCATGTTTTCAATATTTCCTTTTTTGATTTTTTTATAAGTTTTCCTAAAATTTTTACTTTATTTGGGACAGTCATACTTTTTACTGTCATAATATTGTTTTATCCTTGAATTGGCTAGGATGGTGTTACTTTATATTGGAGTATATTAAGTATATCATTAGTTACATTATTTGATGGACTTTCACTGTATTATTATTACTGTGCATTCAGAGAAGAGCAGAAGCCATATGTATACTGCTTGATGAATTATCACAAAGTGTTTTTACCCTCATGAAACTACCACCTAAGTCAAGAAATAGGTCCAGTAAATTTGAAAGTTTCATGAATTATGAAAGCAGAGCTGGGGGAAGTCATTAACGTGAGGAGTTCTCTTTGACCCACAGAGAACTAACTCTCTTCCCATTTTTAAATGTGCTGCTTATATGCTATTTCAAAGAAGTGTTGCCTTTTCTTCTTGCTTGGTCATAAATGGATTCAAATTATTAATTGTGTATTTGATGTAGGAGTACAGTTGGACAGAATGAACTGAAGATGACAAGTGATCGAGCAATAAATTCAGGATTGTTTTTTGAAGATAAACCAAAGGCTTCTAAGCAATTGCTTCAGTCTTACCAGGAAGCTTTGCAGCAGCAGGTACTCGTTCATGGATTCAGCCATTTGTTTGTTCATTCATTTGATCATTTTGTGTGTTAGCACAGAGGTCCCTTAGAGCTCAGTGTGGCAGTGGAGAGCAAAGATCCAGTTAGGTATCATTCACTATGATTAAGTTTTGATGCAGATAGATTGGAATGCTGTTGAAAGCCTAGGATTGGGAGAATAATTGAGTAGTTATAGAAGGGTAGAAGGGCTCCGCATGGTTGTTGATGTTTGAGCTGCATGGTGTACACTGAATAGATATGAAATTCCTGGGAGAAGGGGCTGGAGTGTTAGATTGTGCTGGATCGTGAAGGACTAGCTATAAGGGGCTTTCAGTTTCATCCTATTTTGGATAGACAAAGGGAAGACATTTTAAACCAGAGTGAAAGGAATAGTTGATGTGAACAGATTAGGCTTTTTAGGAAGATACCTGGTTGTGATGTAGGTGATTGGGAAAGAGATGTGGCAGAGAAACTTTTTTAGGGGGTGGGGGGATGGGAAGGATGTCCAAGAGACAGTTCTGGGGTTTCAGTGATAAGAGTTAGGTACAGGGGATGAGAAAGAAAGGGGGCCTTGGAGGTGATTCTGAGTGTTGTAATCTAGGAGAATGTAATCAATGAGGCAATAAATAAGACGGAATAAAAGAAGTAGGACAATTTTAGGGAGGAGAATAATGGCTTCTGTTGTAGTTTATAATGTCTGAAGAGAGTTTATAGAAGAGTAAACTGTATCAAATGCATGGATTTTGGTGGGGAATACCCATATCTCTGAGAGGACCCTGGAACTCTTGGTAGGTATATGTCCACCTGAGGTACTTTTCTATGAAATTCCACCTAGATTTCTTCTAAAGCTCCTTTTTTTCAATTTTCACATGGGCAACCTCCTTAAAAGATGGATTTTTTTTTTTTAAAGATTTTATTGAGGAATTGCGGGAGGGGAACAGCGCTGGGGAATCGGGGGAAGGGGAACAGACAAGTTGCTGTCCTTTTGTTCTTCAGTCCAGTTGTGGAGGACGTTGCTTCACTGGCCCAAGTTGGCACCATCATTGCGCTCTTCCCGGTTGAGGCAGATCAGTTGCCGGCCTCTGGACGGCCGCTCACAGCGGCTGCTGGCCGCTCACGCTGGCTGCTGAATATATACAGTAGCCCATGGCAACCCACTGCAGCAGAGGCTGCAGCCTACACTGTCGCCGGTGACTCACAGCAGCCCAGCTCCAGATTGAGCTGTTGTTCAGCATCTTAGCTGTAGAGGGCAGTGTCACTGGCCCTCATATGTGGGATCCGAACCGGGGCCCTCTAGTGTCCCAAGCCAGCTCTTAACCAACGCGCCACTCAGCTGGCTCGGATTTTTTTTTAAAGGTATAGAGTTACCAACATTATTTTATTTTACGTTAGTATTCTACAAAATAGAAGACTGAATTAATCTGTCTGTTTTCAGATGAGCATATTAAAAACCACTGAATTTATGTTTTACATGTGAGGATTTCCTTGGCCTTGCTGGCATGGTTGCCTAAATTTTCCATGTATACTCGAATGGTTATAATTTTAAAAGTCACTTCCCAAAATGTAGATACTTGTTTATTGCCTATCCATATGTCTCTAGAGAAAAAGCCTGTATTTATACTTGATGATGATGATAAGATTGAATTTGTTTTGTTGGCTGTCATAAAGTTGTAGTTTAAGTAGCCCAGCATTCCCCGAAGGGCTTTGAACTTCGCACCTCTGTGAATGCTGGGAATGGAGTTTGCCCAGCGTGGATGGTTCTGCTGAGGAGTGTGGTGTAGTCTGTAGCTGGCCAGGTCCCGTGAAACGGTAAATGAAAAAGGAAAGTAGGGAGATCCTGTTGGTCCCCATGGAACTGGTGAAGTTAGGGAGGGAATGGCTCAGGTGGACACTGAGGGTCGGAGGGAAGAGTTAGTTTAGTCCAAAGTGGTATCAATGGCTGCAAAGGACTAGTGGCCATTGAAGTGTTTTAAAATTGGGTATCACATATGTTTGTGGTTTTAAATTTTAGAGTGAAGCATACTGAAAAGAAAATTCCTAGTTTTTTTCTGTAATAAGAAAAATGAAATAAATCTGATGTTAAAAGAAACATTTTGTATCAGAATACTTGTTAGGACTTACTATGAATGTTTCCTCTGTTGTCAAGATTCGGGAAAGAGAAGAAAGAAGGAAGAAAGAACGTGAGGAAAAGGAAGAATACGACGCTAAGCTAGAGGCTGAAATGAGAAGTTACAACCCCTGGGGGAAAGGCGGAGGTGGTGCTCCTCTCAGGGATGCAAAGGGAAATCTGATAAGTATGTTACTTCCAGCAATGGGTTGTTTTTAAAAGAAATGAAATTATTTTTAACTTTTGAAAAGAATGGGGAGTAGAAAGAAGTGTGAATCATAGCCTGTAAGTCAAGGTCTATTTTTATGTAGCTTAATGCAAAAGAGGTGTTTTGATAATAAATATAGTAACAGGTTAGAAAGCCTTTCTTCTTCAGAATACTGGTCATTTATTTTTATTACAAATTGTCCATCCTCTGATGATAATAATGTGGGTGCAGAGAAAAGCTATGTTACTTGGCAAGTTTTTACCCAAACTAGTAGTTGGAATTTTTTTTTTTTTTAAATTGGAGAATTGGGGGAATGGGAACAGTGCTGGGGAATTGGGGGAAGGGGAACAGACAAGTTGCTGTCGTTTTTTTTGGTCTTCAGTCTAGCTGTGGAGGACGTTGCTTCACTGGCCCAAGTTGGCACCATCGTTGCGCTCTTCCTGGGCGAGGCAGATCAGTCGCCGGCTTCTGGACGGCCGCTCACGGCGGCTGCTGGCCGCTCACGCTGGCTGCTGGCTACACACTGTAGCCCATGGCAACCCACTGCCACAGGGACTGCAGCCTACGCCGTTGCCAGCGACTCACAGCAGCCCAGCTCCAGGTTGAGCTGTTGTTCAGCATCTTAGCTGTGGAGGGCAGTGTCACTGGCCCTCATATGTGGGATCCGAACCGGGGCCCTCTGGCGTCCCAAGCCAGTTCTTAACCATCGCGCCACTCGGCCGGCCCAGTAGTTGGAATTTAAAAAATTTTCCTAGTAAAAATAACAAAATTCTTATTACAAGTTTTTTTTTTTTTTTAAAGATTTTTTTTTGGGGAATTGGGGGATGGAAACAGCTAGGGAATTGGGGGAAGGGGAACAGACATGTTGTTTTTTTGTTCTTCAGTCTAATTGTGGAGGACGTTGCTTCACTAGCCCAAGTTGGCACCATCATTGCACGCTCTTCCTGGGCGAGGCAGATCAGTCACCGGCTTCTGGCCACGGCGGCTGCTGGCCACTCATGCTGGCTGCTGGCTACACACGGTAGCTCATGGCAACCCACTGCAGCAGGGGCTGTAGCCTATGCCGTCGCTGGTAACTCACGGTAGCCTAGCTCCAGGTTGAGCTGTTGTTTAGCATCTTAGCTGTAGAGGGCAGTGTCACTGGCTCTCGTATGTGGGATCCGAACCGGGGCCCTCTGGCGTCCCAAGCCAGCTCTTAACCAACGCGCCACTCGGCCCCTGTTTTTTTTTTTTTTTAAACTAGTAAGATAGCTTCAAAATAAGGTATTTGGAATAGTGTGACATGGGATATTGTGTTTAATTCATATGTCATGTACTTGCTCAATGCAAGGACTTCTTTGAAAAATAGACTTGATCTCAGAAATTTTCTGGCAGGTTGCAGAATTACATTGAGTTATCTTGTAATTATGTGCTCTCAAAAATGTTTGATTTAGAAATCATACAAAAAGCACGTTGAAAAGAGAAACTTGATTCAACTTGTTATGTATATGAGGATCCTCTCTGATTAGCTTTTAGCTGAGCATTAAAGTAGAGCAAAGATAATGGGTTTTTGAAAGTTGTTTAATTTGAAATGAGGAGTGAATCACAGAAACCCATTATAATGGTAAAAATGTAGATTTCATGTTCTTATTGTAGGAATAGTTGAGTGATACATTCAGAAGATTTTTTTGATACTGAGTTTAGAGTTAAGCTTATGCCTTTGATTCTTTATTAAAAATGGCTTTTTAGAAAAGATATATTGGGACCCACTTAAAATAATAAGATAACTTTTTTTTCCCCTGTCTTCACCTCATAAATACTTTCCTCATGGTTTTTTGAAGATGCTTACTCCATAGATGAGGTGATTTTAAGTGATATATAAACAGACATTACTGAAAGGGGAAATATTTATTTGACTATATATTAGACAAACACTGATTTTCCCTCTATGGATAGTGCTACATTTCCTTTTAAAGTAGGGGTATTAGTCCAGATGCTTAACAAAAAGTGCTGTTAACAAACAACCCCCAGTCCTCAGAGGCTGAGGCTTAAGGCAGTATCCCTTTACTTCTTCCTCGTGTCACATCCTGATGCTGTTTGGGTTTTTTCTCCTCCAAGAGGTGACCCAGGAATCCAGGCCTCTTGCATTGCGTCACTCCTTCACTTCTGGTTGTGCAGACAGAGCCCAGGGGTGGGAGAACAAGTGGAGAATTTTGTTGGGGCCTGGCCTAGAGTGGAGGAATGGCACAGTCCTCATGTTCCATGGTCCAGACCTCGTATAAGGTTCTAATTGAACTGCACAGGAGGCTGGGACGCTTAGGGTCCTTTATCCCCAGGGGGCAGACATGGGATTGATAAACATCCAGTCCGTCTGTGCTCAGTAAATTATAAAGTGTGAATTGATAGAAACATACCAGTTACCAGGAAGGAGGTGCTTACAAGACTGAAACTTTGGGAAGCACTGAAATAATTTCCTAGAACTTTCCAGCTTGTTTCTAAGATTATTTCTAGTTCAGACAATACAGTTATGGTGTCCTGTATGTGTTTTAATTGCTTATCAGTAGGATAAGTGTGGGTTATTTAATTATAAAATATTGTTCTAGAATTGCTTGGTCTAATGCAGCGGTTCTCAACCTGTGGGTCGCCACCCCTTTGGGGGGTCGAACAACCCTTTCACAGGGGTCGCCGGATACTCGTATGTGGGCATATCTGCACGTGGGCCTGGAGACGGATAGAGGAGCGGTGTCTTGGTTCCTAAGATCATTGGAAATATGTGTTTTCCGATGGTCTTAGGCGACCCCTGTGAAAGGTTGAGAACCGCTGGTCTAATGGGAATGGAGCAAACTATTCTGAGATTTTCATTTTTAGTGGTAATATTTAGTTTGCTTATTTAATGCTACATTCAGGCCATGAAATAGAAAAGATGCACCATATTATCAAGTACATTGTGGCTCTCTTTTAACGGTATTTCCAAAGCAGGTAAACTCATTATGTAAAGAATGTCTGTATTGTATGTGGCGGTTATAGTTTAGAGAGGCAAGGAACATAATTTTTCTATTATATTTGAAATACGTAGTAAAAAACAGTGTTCTACATCATGGGATGACCAAGACCAGCTAACCTCTGTCCTGCGCTGGCTAATTTTAATTCGGCTGCCGGCTTTTCTAATTATTCCTGCTATATCTTTGATCTTTTATTACAAAGAAATTAAAGAAATTGAATGTTCGCCCTTAGCTCTCTAAGGAAGATCTTTTTATAAGGGAAAGTAGTTATTAATAAAATATCAAAATCTATTACCCATGCATTTGTAACATAGCATCGACCCTTTTAAAGTAAATACTCTGTTTTATTAGTACTGTTAAAATTCGTTGCCTATCTCAGTTCTTTATTCATTAAAGTTTTTTATTCAAGATCCCATAAAAAACTGATTTTATTCTAATATCTTTCAATGGGTGAATGGATAAACAAACTGTGGTACATTCATGCAACGGGATGCTACTCAGCCATAAAAAAGAATGAGCTATTGATGCCCAGAACATCTCGTAAGGCTCTCAAAGGAATTATGCTAAGTGAAAGAAGCCCTTTTCTAAGGGTTACATACCCTTATGTTCTCAAAATGACCGAACTATAGAGATAGAGAATGAATCAGTGGCTGCCAGAGTTTATGGCTGGGGAGAGGGAGTGACTTTTATAAATAGATAGCATGATACAGGCTTTTGGGGTGATAGAACCGCTTTGTATCCTGATTATGGTGATGTTATGTGAATCTATCATACGTTAAAATTTTAAAACCTACACCAAATGAAAAAAAACCCCAACAATTTGAAAGATAGCAAAAGAATTCATAGTTTGATTAATAGCAAGATCAAACATTTCTTCATGTGATTGAATAAGTATTTTTATTTCTCTTATGTATTTTCCTCAGTTAGATTTGTTTGTTTTTTATGTTGTTTATCGAGACAATTTGTACATAATGAAATATGCTTTTTAAGTGTATTCAATGAGTTTCGACAGCTGATTCTAGTAACTGCTACAATCAAGATATAGAACATTAACAAATTACCCAACCTTTTATCCTTACCAACCTTTGAGCCTTTTGTATCTGACGTTTTTCTTTTAGTATAATGTTTCTGAGAGTTATCCATGTTGTTGTGTATGTTAGTAGATTTTTTCTTTTTGTTACTGAATAGTACCCCATTATGTGAAGGTACCACAATTGTTCATCATTTACCGGTTCATGGACATTTGTGTTTTTTTTACAGTTTAAAGCTATAATGAATAAAGTTGTTATAAACATTCACTTACAGGTCATTGTATGGACATAGTCTTCATCTCTTTTGGGTAAATGCCTAGGAATGGAATTGCTGGGATGTATAGTATGTTTAACTTTGTAAGAAATTTCCAGACATTTTTCCACAGTGGTTGTGCCATTTGCATCCCCACCAGCAAAACACGAGATTTCCAGTTGTTCTGAATCCCTATCAGCACTCTGTTCGTCTTTAAAATTTTAGTCATTCTATTACATACATACTGATAGCGCTTTGTGTTTTTTTTAAAGACATTATTTTGAAATAATTTAAGACTTAGAGAAGAGTTGCGAAGGTATTATAGAGAGTACCCCCTCGCCCAGTTTCTCTTAATATTAACATCTTACATAATCTTGGCACAGTGATCAAAACTAGAAATTAAAATTAGTGCCATACTGTTAATTAAATTATAGACTTGATTTGGATTTCACCAGTTTCTCCCCTGATGTTTTCTTTTTTTCTTTTTTTTGTGTGTGAATATAGAGTTTATTAAAGGAATACAATGGCTGTAGAAGTACCAATGACTTAATTGCAAGATATAATTGAAATATGCACATAGGTAAAACTTACAAATACTTTGTACAATTTAAAAAACATTTGAGGAACAAATAATATCATATAATAGAAAAGGTTCATGAAAAGTACAGAACTTTCTACAAATA
>NW_017732250.1:173285-190282 GCF_001890085.2 Hipposideros armiger | reverse complement strand
ATTATTGGTGTATACAAATGCAACTGATTTCTGAATGTTAATTTTGTATCCTGCTACCTTACTAAATTCATTTATCAGTTCTAACAGTTTTTTGGTAGAGTGTTTGGGATTCTCTCTATATAGTATGTCATCTGCATATAAGGACAATTTTACTTCTTCCTTTGCAATTTGGCTGCCTTTTATTTCATTTTCTTGTCTGATTGCTGGGCCAGAACTTCCAGAACTATGTTGAGTAGAAGTGGTGAAAATTGGCAGCCTTATCTTATTCCTGATTTTAAGGGGAAAGCTTTTAGCCTTTCCCCATTGAGTATGATGTTTGCTGTGGACTTATCATATATGGTCTTTATTATGTTGAGATATGATCCCACTATTCCCACTTTGCTAAGAGTTTTTATCATAAATGGTTGCTGGATTTTGTCAAATGCTTTTTCAGCATCTATTGATATGATCATATGATATTTTTCATTTTATTAATGTGATGTGTTACGTTAATTGATTTGCAGATATTGAACCAAACTTGCATACCAGGAATGAATCACAATTGATCGTGGTGTATGATCTTTTTAATGTGACGCTGAATTCGGTTTGCTAGTATTTTGTTGAGGATTTTTGCATCTATGTTCATTAGGGATATCGGCCTGTAGTTTTCTTTTTTTGTAATATCTTTGTCTGATTTTGGGATCAGAGTAATAGCGGCCTCATAAAATATGCTTGGGAGCCTTTCCTCCTTCTGTATTTTTTGGAATAGTTTGAGGAGAATAGGTATTAATTATTTTTTACCTGTTTTGAACCTGTTTGGGTTCAGCTTGTTTGGAACTCTCTGCACTTCCTGGGCTTGTATGTCAGTTTCCTTCACCAGGGTAGGGAAGTTCTCAGTCATTATTTCTTTAATGTTTTGTAAAATTCACCTGTGAAGCCATCTGGTCCAGGACTTTTGTTTGTTGGAAGCTTGTTGATTACTGACTCAGTTTATTTGGTAGTAATCAGTCTGTTCAGAGTTTCTGTTTCTTCTTGGTTCAGACTTCGTAGATTGTAAGCTTCTAGAATTTTATCCATTTCTTCCAGATTGTCAAATTTGTTGGCATATAGTTGCTCGTAGTAGTTTCTTACAATTTCCTGTATTTCTGTGGCATCTGTTGTCACTTCCCCTCTTTCATTTCTGATTTTATTTAATTTGGGTCATCTCTCTCTTTTTCTTGGTGAGTCTGGCTAAGAGTTTGTCGATTTTGTTTATCTTTTCAAAAAACCAGCTCTTCGTTTCATTGATCTTTTGTATTTTTTTTTTTGGTCTCTATTTCATTTATTTCTGCTCTGCTCTTTATTATTTCCTTCCTTGTACTCACTTTGGGCTTGTTTTGCTGTTCTTTGTCCAGTTCCCTTAGGTGTAAAGATAGTCTGTTGATATGAGATTGATCTTGTTGCTTTAGATTTGTTTCTGCATTGCTATGAATTTTCCTCTTATGACTGCTTTCGCTGCATCCCATAGATTTTGAGTTGTTGTGTTTTCATTGTCATTTGTCTTGAGATAGCTTTTGATTTCTTCCTTGATCTCAGTTTTGACCCACTCACTTGCTATTTAGTAGCATATTATTCAGTCTCCATGTATTTGTGTGCTTTCCAGGTTTCTTTTTATAATTGATTTCTAGTTTTATAGCATTGTGATCAGAGAAGATGCATGATATGATTTCAGCTATCGTAGAACTCCTCTTCCCGGCAAAGTAACTCTGGGCTGGTGAGCACGGTGTGGGGCCGGAGGGTCTCTCCCCCAATTGGAGGAGCCTACCCACCGCTGAGGTGTCCTTCATAGGGTTCGCCCTCTCTTGTCTCCGCCCCTCCTACCAGACTCCACGTGGCCTCCTCTTTAAGTCCTTCATTTAGAGGTTCTGCTCATCTAGTGTCCAGGGAATTTCCGAGGTTGAATATCTTATAAATTATTTGTAATTTTGATGTGATCTTGGGAGGCAGTCAGCACAGTGTCTGTTCTGCCATCTTACCGGAAAGCCCTGATGGTTTCTTCTGTTCCAGGTTCTAGTCCAGGATGCCAGATTGCATTCAGTTGTCATGCCACTTGAGTCTGTTCAGATCCGACAGTTTCTCTAGCTTTCTGTCTTTGCTTTTATATATATATATATATGTGTGTGTGTGTGTGTGTGTGTGTGTGTGTGTGTGTGTGTGTGTGTGTGTATATATATATATATATATATATATATATATATATATATATAATAGCTTTATTGAGATCTAATTCCCATACCATCCAACTCAGCCATTTAAAGTGTACAGTTTGGTAGTTCTTAGTATATTCACAGAGTTGTGCTACAATCACACAATCAATTTTAGAACATTTTCCACATTGAATTGCCGAGGTACCTTTGCTGAAAATCAGTTGACCATAAAATTATTTCTGAATTCTCAGTTCTGTTCCGCTGATCCAGATGTCTGTCCTTATACCCACGCCACACTCTCTTGATTACTGTAGCTTCGTAGCAAGTTTTGAAAATTAATAAGTGTGAGTCTTCCAACTTTGTTTTTCTTTTTCAAGATTGTTTTGGCAACTTGATTTCCTTTATATTTTCATATAAATTATATCAGCTCAACCTCAACAAATAATTGTGGTGGGATTTTCATTGGTATAGCTTTGACTTTATAGAACTGTTTTGGGACAGCTAGCATCTTAATAGTATTAAGTTTTTTTATTCATAAATGTGGAATATCCACTTATTACTATTAGTTAACCTCTCAGCAATATTTTAAGATCTTGTAACATATTTTATTAATTGCATCCATAAGCATTTCATGTATTTTGATGCTATTTAAATGATACATTAAAAAAATACTAATATCGGGGCCGGCTGAGTGGCTCAGTTGGCTAAGAGCTTGCTCAAGAGTTTGAGCTCTGAGCAACAGCAGTTCAAGTCCTGGCCCAAGCTGAGCAGCTGCTGAGCTGCGAACAGGTGGCAGGATGGCTCAGCTAAAACAACAAAACAAAACAAAAAAATACTAATATCAATTTGTTCATTGCTGATTTATAGAAGCATAGTTGATTTTTGCCTATTGTCCATGCTGAACTCGTTAGTTTTAGTAGTTTTTTTGTATAGTTTTGGGATTCTTTTTTTAATGTAGATAATTATGTGATTTGCAAACAGTTTTATTTCTTCCTTTTTAATCTGAATGCTTTTTACTTATTTTATTTGCCTTTCGCGCTAGTTAGAAACTCCTGTACAATGTTTAAAAATCATGAGAGCAGACAACCTTGTCTTGTTCCTGATTTTACGTAGAAAGCATTTTCAGTCTTTCACCATTTAGTATAATGTTAGCTGTATAGGTTTTTGTAGATTTTATTCTTCATCAGGTCTAGGACGTTCTCTCCTATTCCTGCTCAGTTTTCATCATGAATGTATGTTGAATTTTGTCAAGTGTTTTTCTACATCTTTTCAAATGATAATCTTGTCTTTCTTTTTTACTCCGTTGATAAATGGTGGATTACACTGACTTTTTTTGAATGTTGAATCAATTTCTCATCTGGCATAAACCTTATTTAGTTATACTGTATTGTCTTTTTCATGTGTTGTATAATTTGATTTGCTAATATTTTGTTAGAGATTTTTGCATCTAGGATCATAAGGGATATTTGTCTGTTTTTCTTTCCTTAAAATGTTGTTGTCTGGTTTTGGGATCAGGATAATGCTGGCCTCACACTCTGAATTGGGAAGTTTTCTCTTCTTTGGTAGAATTCACCAGTGAAGCCATCTGGTCTGGAAGTTGTCATAGGGAATGTTTTAAACTATGATTCAATTTCTTTAACAGATAAAGAGATATTTAATTTATTTCTCCTTGTGTGAACTTGGGTGGTTTGAATCAAAGAATTTACTCATTTCATCCAAGTTTCTGAATTTATTGGCATAAAGTTAATATTTCATTATTTTTTTAATGTCTGTAGTATCTACAGTGATGGCTTCTTCATTCGTGATATTTGTAATTTTCTTTTCTCTTATTCTTAAATAGTCTGGCTGGAGATTTATTCATTTTATTGGTCTTTTCATAGAACCAGCTTTTGTTTTCATTGATTTTTTTCCCCTCTGTTGTTTCTCTCTTCCCGATTTATTGCTTTTAGCTCTTATCTCTGTTTTCTTCCTTTAGTTTGCTATGTGCTTAATTTTCTTTTTCTAATTTCTTGATGTAGAAACTTAGGTTATGATTTGAGACCTTTTCCCCCTTAATAATTGTATTTAAAAACTACAAATTTCCCTCTGAGTCCTGTTTTAACTGCATCTCACAAATTTCAATAAGTTGTGTTTTCATTTGCATTCAATTCAGTTTTCTAATTTTCCTTTGAACCATTGATTATTTAGAAATGAGTTTTTAAAATTTCCAAATATTTGGGTGTTTTCCAGATGCTTTCTTTTATTCACTTCGAGTGTATAGTTTTGTTCAGAGACTATATACTTTTTGTTATTTCAGTGTTTTTCAGTTTGTGAGATTTATTTTATGGACCACCAGTTAAACTTTTTATTTTTCTTAGAGACTAATTTCTCTAAGTAAGTGTATCTATTTTAAACTAGGTTAATATGAAATACGTGTCAGTAGTAGTGCCAGAGTTGGAGATTTTCATGAACCCTCCAAATTGACTCATTATAAAAGCGTTAGTATGTCAGCCATGAATTTCTGAATAATACTGGACCTGTGGTAATTGTTAATGTATCTTGGTCATTTTCTTTAAAATGTTTCGGTATTTTCTACGAGAGCACTAAGAACAACTAATTTGTAAAGTTAATTTTAATTTCAAAGTATTCATTTAAGTTCATTAAAAAATAAAGATTATAAAATAAAATAAGGAATGAAAAAATTTAAGTATCGTATTTTCCCATGTATAAGACGCACCCTTTTTCGAAAACTTTGGGGTCTAAAAACTGGGTGTGTCGTAAAAAAACCAACAATGAGCGCAAAAACAAGTGCAAAAAAGTGGGAAATACAAGTGAAAAAAATCTACAACCACTGTATAAGATGCACCCAGTTTTTAGACCCCAAATTTTTTGAAAAAGCATGTGTCTTATACATGGGGAAATATGGTACTATTTATGTATTGTTTACCTATAGGTATCTTATAATTTAGCCTGCTATGATAAATTGTTCAAGGAGTGGAATTATTTTTCCCACTTGTGAACCTGTGACATTTTCTTTTGTAATTCTGTTTATTGTAGAATTCTTGTAATGCTAGCAGTTTTGTATTACATATGATGACTTACATTTGAAATAAAGGCCCTTTTTCAGTGACATCTTTGCAGTTGGCAAATTATGCTCTTGACCAAAGTGCCTTTTTTTATTTTCATCTTTTAGCTGAGTTTAAACCTGTTACTGCCCTACCTCATGGAAAGATAGACAAGGAGTGACTGATGTTTTTTTTTTTAAGATTTTTATTAAAATATAGCTACCATACACTATTATATTAGTTTCAGATGTAAGGCAATGACAGATTGACAGATCGTTTTTTCCAATAAAGCTGAGTATGGATTTGTTTTGATTGTTGAATCTGATAGTCTTAAATCTTAAATAATAATTACGTATTCTGCTGGAATTAATTTTCCTTTTATATAAATATATTGGCTATATTCTAATTGAGAGGGCCATGTGTAATCACAACAGTAAATTGTAGCATGGCTGTTGATTTTGAAGCTTATCATAGTGTTTGCTTGCGTGTAGGGTATTTGTATCTTAATTTATGGTTTGTGTAGGTGAACAGCAAAACAAGCTTGCGTTCCCTGAGCCTCGCTAGCTTGGGAACAGAGCTGCCGCCTGGGTATCATCTGGAGCAGTGAGCTTGGTGCACTGCACTCTGGTGATAGAAAATACCGCAGAGCAGAATTGAGAATCAGCAGCTTGTGCTGTAGAATATTCCAGAATAGGCACCTAATCTGCACTTTCCTATCTTATTTCTCAGTGCTCTATTGCGTGTGTTTTGTGCTCTTGTCAAGCGGGACTACATTAATGTTGCCAGAACACTCTCCATGTTGTACCCCCTTGCAGCTGTTTTGCACATCGCTCTGTTTCTTTTTTATGCTTTCCCACCCTCCTTCACCTGTGAAGCTCCTACCCGGTATCTAATCCACCTTGTCCCAAATTTTGCAACAGGATGTGAACTTTCCTGATTCTGAACGCTCATGCCCTTTGGTAACATTCACATGTTACTTGCCATGTTGTCTGGTGTTCTCATTGTGATTTGTGTTCAAAATACATCCTTGAACACAACAGGCTGCCTGATAATTACTTCTTATATCCAGATTTATTTGCTTTACTGTTGCCATACTATCCAAGTGGTTTGTGGAGAACTACTTTTTATTTGTGAAAGCTTTTCAGTTCTTCAGTCATTCTGGTCTGTTTTTAAGACTGACCGGTTATGTGACCCAGTCCTTCATGCTCAGATTTTTGCCATGTGTATGTGCTATCATTGTGTAACAAAGGACCCTGACGTGTTTTAAAATAACAAATATTTATTATCTTGCAGTCCTGCGGGTCAGTAATTTGTGAGTAGTTGGCTGGATGGTTCTGTCGTAGGGCCTCTCCTGACGTTGTAGTCCAAGATGTCAGAATGTGGGCTGTTGCCATCTGAAGGCTTGACTGGACTGGAGAGTCCATTTCCCATATGGCTGTCACATGGCTCAGGAAGGAGGCCTCAGTTTCTGGTCATGTGGGCTCCTTCAGTGTCCTTGTAATATGATAGTTGGCTTTGTTCAGAGTGAGTGATGCAGTAGATCAAGCAAGATGGAGACCATAATGTCATTTATGAAATAGCCTTGGAGGAGTCATATACCATCATTCTGCAATCTTATATTCATAAGAGTGAGTTATGAACTCTGGGCCACACTCAAGGGGAGGGGCATTGAGCTCCATCTTTTAAGGGAAGATTGTCAAAGAATTTGTGGCTATGTTTTAAAACTCCACATGATTATATTATTTTCATTAGGAACGCTAATGATGTTAGATAAATTGCACTACGACTTGTTTTGAATTGTTGCTATATTTTTTTGTATTAAAGAGATTCCTTGTTCTGCAGTCACGTAAGATATAAATATGGTTTTTTTATGGGTTGTCAAAGATCTATATAGTCTTACGTTTTCTACTGATTTTGAGTTTATTTTGTAAGGTTATTTAAAAAATTTTTAAAGTTTTGATAATTTTGTTTCTCTTTTCAAGGCACCAATATATCATTGTATTATTCTAGCTCTGTCCTATTGTTTTTCTCTCAGATTCCCTACTTTAAGAAAATGTATTAAGCATACTGATTATAGACATGTATTTATTGAAATAAATGGCTTATTTTTCCCTCTCAGCTGATTTGAATAGGATGCACAGACAAAATATAGATGCCTACCATAACCCAGATGCAAGAACATATGAAGATAAAAGGGCTGTTGTATCTCTAGACCAAAATTTAGCCACTTCAAATGCTGAGAACCTAGAAGATTCTGCAAATAAAAACTCAGGTTTTTAATCACGTTCTATTTTTTCTTTTACCTTTCTAAAGTTGTTCAGTAACATTTCTCTTCATTTCTCTGACAGTCTTATTTTAATTTTGAGAATTTGGTTACTCTGAGTCAGGAAGCATAA
This sequence comes from Hipposideros armiger, assembly GCF_001890085.2. Taxonomy (NCBI): domain Eukaryota; kingdom Metazoa; phylum Chordata; class Mammalia; order Chiroptera; family Hipposideridae; genus Hipposideros; species Hipposideros armiger. Next base: position 182,677 of record NW_017732250.1, on the reverse strand, counting down.
CATGTTATTCTTGCTATTTACAGTATCTTTTCTTTAGAGGTATTTAAAAAAAAGTGAATAGGGAAATATAGTTGGCTTTTTAACAACTTTTTCTCAGCTTTGTAACTTGCTTATATATGTTTTAGCTGCTGATAACATTTTAATTTTGCTAGTGAGAGGACACTGCTTAAAAATCAAATTGTTTTTTTTACACACACAATTTGCTTCTTATACCCATAACTGTTTGAATTAGTGAGGGGGTTCCCATGTGGTATGATAAACTGTACAATGAAATTCATTTTTTGCTTGTTTTGTAATCCTTTGCCTTCCCTTGTAAACCACAATGTACGAAGAAATGAAATAATTAAAAATTTAATTTGATATCTGGTCAGGTCCCCCTTCTTTTTTTTTTTTTAGCTGAACCATCTTGGCAGCTCAGCGGCAGCTCAGCTTGGGCTGGGAATTGAACCGGTGACCCTGTTTCTCAGAGCTCTCACTCTTGAGTGAGCTCTTAACCAACTGAGCCACTCAGCCAGCCCTCCTCCCTTTCTTAAGCAAATATCTTTGATTTGCTATTAAGCAACATCCTTCAATTAAATGTTCTGTAAATTGAAAATTACTTAATATCTTTCTTTATGACTTGCCAGGAAAAATTGTCATCATCTTTTTTTATCAAATATATATGAAAATGTTACATATTTAAAATCAAAGCAAGTTGATACCTATAAAATTAACAGTTTATTTACTACAAATTCTGCTTTTGTACTTTCACAGAAGTTTCAATTTTAGACTAGAAAAGGACTTTACATTAGGAAATCCTAGAATAGCCCTGACTTAAAATTGTTTTATTTTATTTTTTTACCCATGTGACTTATTGGTCAAATGGGCAGATTAAATGGGAAACTGTGATTAGAATCCTGGCCTTGCATCTTGCAAGCCTTTGATGTGCGACTGCTCCTGCTCCAGTTTTGAACCCTTCAGGAGATGGGTTGTTTGTTTCCATGGGCGGCCTGTCCCACTGTTTGCACTACTTACCAGAAAATGCTTGCTTTCTCTGATCCACAGTAGACTTTTTTTACCCAGTAGATCCAGTTTGGATTTTTGGAGCGTAAAATTGGAACTTTTGATTTTGATGAAGTTACTGATTTGGCTCCCACTCTCGGTCTGTAATAATTCAGTGTTCAATAGGAGCACCAAAGCACCTTTTTTCATCATATTATTGCTGCTAAGAGAGAAGTTTGGCTTCTTTCTGATTCTCATTATTTTTCTCTTCATTTGCTTTTTCTTCTAGTGATCTGTATTGAGAGCTCAGTGCTACAGACTCCTTCTCTACCCTTTTCTTCCACACACAGCATTGTTTATAGTTCTGCCTCAGCCTAGCACTTTCTGTGTCTTAGTCATAACACTTTTAGGCATTTAGCCCTGCTTATTAAGCAAAACCCAGGAAACGTAAAGTTTCCGTAACCCCGTGCCAAGAAAGAGCACAAACTTGATGATTGAATAATTGCAGCAGGATTTGTTGTCTGTAGCCCCCAACGTTTTCTTTTTTTGTGTGAATTGAAATTCCCTAAACTAACTTTCATTCCCTAAGAATTAACATAAAATAGACTTTCTGAATGCAAGAACCTATCCAAAGTCACCTAATTAGTTGCTGTGCCATCATACATGTGTATGAGTGTATGTACACGTACATATATGTATATGTGCATACACATACATATGTACATGCACACATGAGTATGTAGCGCTTAATATTTTAAAGGCCTTAGGGAACTTGAATATACCTGCACATTTAATGTTAGAATTATCCTCTAATGTTTTGTGTTCATTAGGTCTGTTTTTGAGGCCTTTCCTAATGTTCATTTTTTTCTTTTACTTAGTGGTTCTTGGCTGACGAACCATATTTATGAAGTCTATACTAATTAGGCTTAAATTTATTTTTTGGCTTATAGTGATATCTAGATACATTTCCATTTTTTTTGTACAAAGCAAGCATTTCCTTGTGGTTTTATCTTATAATTTATATACTTGTAGAAAAACTTGTCTGTCTCTAATATTTCTTCTCTAATTGCTCCAAAGGCTTAGAATTTGAGTGATCATTAAAGTGAAACATACCACTCAGTTTTGTTTTGCTAATCAGTTTTCCCACCATAGCATAAGATTGTAATGTGTATGTATTGATTTGGCTTTCCGCTGATCTATTCAAATAAGCATTAATAAATTTAAATACAGTGGCAAATACCTAAACAGCAGCCAAACTGCAAAGCAGTCTGTCTACACAAACTACATGAGTGAAAGAATTAAGTGCTTTAGATTGATGGTATAAAGAATGAGTTGGTAAATAAAAAATTATATAAAACGTTTCGTGAGGCTTAAATTTAAATACAATTTTTTTTCTTTCTGCATTCAAAGAGACTCCTGGGGTATAATTATTTTTCAAGTTGCTTTTATGAAATTTTTTTTTCTTTCCCAGAATGTATAATACTAATAGGTAATAGATAACACTTTCATTATTCATGTTTCTATCCCAGTAATTCAGTAGAATTTTCAAATAAAAAATTTTTTATTAAGAGTTCTAATTTATAAAAAATGTTCTTATATCTGATTTTGTAATCTGTTGTTTTAACCACAGATGGGAAGATTTTTTGGAATTACTGATTTTTTAAAAACAATTTTAGAAATTTTTTTATATATGTATACATAGTACATTTTAATATGTGATTAAGCAGTATTCTTACAGAAAGTATATTTACATACATAAGAACTTAAAACATACTTTTTTCTTCTCCATAAATTTTACTTTAAAGCCTTTGCTGTGATCAGAGTTGTTTAGGTGTTAGCTTTTATGTTTTCTTGATGTCTTTCAGGTATAGATATATATTACGACTTTTCAACTATTAATTTTATTTTAATTTCACCATTTTTCTTTCATTACTTTTTATCTGGTCTTCAAATTCTAATCGCTGCCTTCCTTTTCTGATTGTAATCTCTGGACTTCTATATTTAGAACAATTTTTCAAAATATGAATTTAGTAGCAAATTCTTCATTCTTTAAGATTTACATTTTTTAAGCATTGGCTAATGGAATGTTTTTGCAATATTTCTCTTTGAAGGTCATATGCAAACACAGAGCTCTCCTTTTGCTCGGGGAAATATATTTGGTGAGCCTCCAACTGAACTTCAGATTAAACAGCAAGAAGTATACAAGAATTTTCTTCGTTTTCAGGTGAAATGCTTATTTAATCATCGTTTCAAAGTTTCATTAAGAGTTTTAACAAACTAAACTTGCAAAGATTTTATCCATAGGATAAAGAATAATGCCATGCATTTACCTATAATGTCAGATATATATCCGATATAGGCACTAAAATTTATATCACATATATGAAAAAGCAATCAGGAGACATGCCAGGTATACCAATTAACTTAATTTTTTCTAAGCTTTATTAAATCATTAACCGTTAAAGAGTAATGAAATTTCTAAAACTGAAAGACAATAAAATATTCACCTATTAGGCATAGAATTAGTCTTTCTGGATGCTTATGTGTTAGTAGAAAACCAAGTTTTTTCCCCCCAAATTTTGATATTCTTGACTCAATGGTATAGATTGTAAATAAATAAAAATTAGATGTAATCACATTTTGCAATTGTTTGCCACATCTATGTATGTAAACAAAAAGCATTTAAAATAGTAGAAATGCCCAAGGGAAGACACTTGGGCATCCAGTGTTTATTAAGCAGGGACTTACTGAGCTCCCACCCTGTGCTGACTGCTAGGGAGGGAGCCTGAGATGGACGTGGGACCTGCCCTTGAGGGACTCCGTGTCTTCTCTCCTCCCCTCCCCTCGCTGCCGGTATTGGCTTCCCAGCGTCAGATTAATCCTCTGGTTAATTTTCTTTTGATATGACTTCACATGTTATTCCTTTTTACTCAGAACCTGGGTGTAGGTTTTCTTTTCTACAAGAATTGTCCAAATTCCTTAGTCTGACATTTAAGGCTGTGTAATCGAATCCCAACCTCTTAAATTCCTCTTAAAGAGATTCTACTCAAACATATCTTCTTTCTGATCCTAATTATAATGGACTCTTATGTAAAGCAAGGGCATAATAGATGCAGTGTTAGGGATGATTGATCTGGCATTAATGTTTAGCGTGTATTATTGGAGGATTAACATTGGAAGCAGGGTGTTTTACTAGAGTGGTGACAGTGGAAATGGATGGAAAGCCCTTTCTAAGGGTTGACAAAATGAATAGACATGCTGAATGTAAGAGAGTGGCATCAGAGGCCCCCAAGGGTATTGGCCACAGAAGTCAGGTAGCCACAGATTGAGGGGCATAGAGTCACCCTTTGAACTTGAAAGGCCCTGTGGGATGTTGCCCATAATGACAGCAAGTCCAAATGTCAGTAACTCCTGTTGTACTTAGCGAGTGTTGGCATCGTCTAGGGTAGAACTCCGGAAATAAATAAATAGATAAAATCTTGCGATTGTATAGCCCGTTATTTTTTTGTAAGATTCTTTTACATATAGTGTTTCATTAAACCTCAAAACTCTGAGGAAGGTATTATTTTATGACACGCAACTAAAATGGGCCAAGAGGCTCGAGCGTCATGGCAGAACTAGCAAATGGTGAGACCAGTGCTTGAACTCAAGTCCCCGTATCACATTGTAAGCTTCCGAACTTAGTATTTCTAGGCACTCTAGGAGTGGTCTTTCCCTCCGGACAAAACACTAGTAATGGGGAAGCGTTGACGAGGGTAGTTTCAGAGTGAGTTCAGCTGTCGGGTCTTCCCCCCAGGCCTCCATGTGCCTGTGGGTGGATCGCTCTCAAATGGTGCTCACAGACAGGGTTTCTGGTAGCTACGTTCTAGCCCCTCGCCTTTTGTGCCCAAAACAAAATCTAACAGAATTCTAAGAAAATGTAAAGTAGCTAAATGGCATTTATTATTACTATCAACAGTATAATGCCAGACAAGAAAGATCCCCAAACTTAACTGTTGAAAGAAATGTTGTAAAATGTTCACATCTGTGCACAAGGATGGCCAGAGTGGCCTTGGCTGTATGTTTGCACAAATAATTATACCGTTAGTTTAAGTGAATGAAGCAGAAGTCTTCGTGTGGTTAAAATCTGGTAAACAACATGCGAGTGTTTAGATAACATTTTAAATTACAGCTTTAAAAATACATTTAGTAAAATACTTGCATGACCCTTGATGCACTTTTGGATCATACAGTTTAAAAACCACTCACCTAGAATATAGCTTTCCTCTTTCTGTTGAACTACTTTTCTGTTGGAATGGCATTTCCGTGGTTCTTTAGGTGTATAAATATTTATGATTGAGACCCTCTGTGGAGACGTGGCCCTGTGATTATGATTTTTTTTTCATGGAGTAGGAAGAAAGGGGAACTGAGTGTCCAATGAGGTTTTGTTGTATGAATATGGATCATAAGTGATGTTTTCTCTACGTATGTTGTACTTGAAGAAGTGATTCTGTGCACACTGCATAGTACTAAATATTAGGATTGTGCATATTTAATAGTGATGTGAGAAAGACGTGTGGAAAAAGCCCTAGCATGTGAAACCATGGGACCTGTAAGAAGATGAAAGTTCTTACAGCTCAAAAGATTAACAGCACTAGATATAACACTCTTGAAGCTAGAGGCAATGCAGCCGAGAACAGTAAAAATAATATAAGTAGCCACACTCAATCCATACTTAAGAGTAACTCAAATCTATTGGTGCCTTACGCCAGTATCATGAGTACCAGCACCCCTGCTGCCCTACTTAATTCGTGGAGGACGTAGGCTCTCTCTTAGGGCTCCCTTCTTTCAGATCTTGGACCTGCCTTCGAATGTCCCCAGAATATTCAGTACTGCACAATCCAAGTGACATTCAGGATATAACTTAATTATGAATCCTGTGGCTAAAATCCTCTTTCACCTTACAACTTGTCAGTAGATAGGAAAGAAGAAAGGGCATTCTGCGGCGGGGGTGGGGAGGAATTCTTGCATAAAGAACGATTGAATGCTGAAATATTGATTTCACTGTTGTTTCAGGATACTTATCAAGCCAAGGAACTTTGAGACATATAGTAGGAGTATTAATAGAATATAATCATGAATCATGTACTGTGTACCTTCCATTAATATACAGGAGGCACTTTCATGTTTTTTGCATACATTTTCTCTTCAATTCTTTGAGTACTCCTTTGAGATGTAGACTTTAATAATTTTTGTTTTTACCAAATGAGAAAACTGAACAAGAGAGTTTCTTAAGGTCACGCATGGTTTGTAAGTATTTGGTGGACCTGGAATGTTACTCATAGCTTCAACATCACCTCATGTAGCCTCCCTAATAAAATACAGGAAACTGAAATATTTAGGGACTTAATTTCACTTGCAAAAAGAGGATACAAATGTTGAATTCATAGAATCCTCAGAAAAATGAAATGGTATTCTAACTTTTCAATAGTTTACAAAGCAATAACTGGGTTTGATTCTTCAGATTGAGGAAAAGAAAAAAAGAGAGGAAGCAGAGCGAGAGAGACTGAGACTTGAAGAAGAAAAAGAAGAAAAGCGGCTCGCAGAACAGAGGGCCCGGATCCAGCAAGAGTATGAAGAGGAACAGGAGCGGAAAAGGGAGAAGGAGGAGGAGGTGCCGTTTCCTGCTCTCTTTCTCTGCCTAGTCCAGAAGGGAAACTTTTCTTTTGACTTGAAAAGATGTGTATTACTTACGATAGGAGACCGGTCTTGGATTACATTTAAAAAATACCAGATCTATATCCATTCACTGGATGTTACATGTGAAAGACTAACTTAAGAGACAAGTGATGACTTTTTTAAGCCAAAAAATAGCTCAGGCCGACTAAGAATATTCTAAAAGATGTCTGACATTTTATTGTTTAGCAGACAACTTCTTTGTTATAGAATACTATATCATCTATGTCTTCAGTTTTGCGTCTTTTTATTTCAAATAAGGCAGCAAATGTTTGGATGGCCTATAGAATGTATATATGGAGCATATATATTTTTTTCTTTTTATTTTAAAGCAAAGGCTAAAAAATGAAGAGCTTATCCGGTTAGCTGAAGAGAGACGTAAAGAAGCAGAAAGAAAGAAGAAAGAAGAAGAAGAAAGACATAACCTACAACTTCAGCACTATTATGAAAGAGAAAATACAGTTGGGGAAGAAACAAAGGTAAGTGTCAGACACAAATGTCAGTTAAACCTATAATTTCACCCACTTTCGCTCTGAGTTGTGGAGCTGGTAGCCTCGGAGAAAGCAGAGGAGGCGCTCGTGTTCTCACTCCTGCCTCACCCCTGCGTCTGGGCACCACGCAGGACTTACACACGAACCATGTCACTGCTTTGTTGATGTTTCCCTCCAGTGAATGTAATGGGTTGACTTAGGCAGCTTCCTTTTGTTTTTATGGTCTGGACCAGCACCCTCCGAACTGTTCATGACAAGAGCAATACAGAAATTGAGAATAAGCATTGGGAAACGTATGTGCAATTTGTCAAAGTAATTTTCTGTGTGTTGAGTCTACTGAGACAAAAGTTGGGCTTGAATTGTGTAACGTCTTCTAAAATTTTTCATTTACTAGTAATTCATTCTCTCTGTTTTACACATTTGTCCATGATGGATTGCAAGTTTCAGAAGAAAAACTGGTGGCTCACCACAGGCTGGTTTGAAATCTGTATCTCTTAGATAGAGGGTTCATATTCCCAGTTCAGTGCATGAATCAAAGTTACGAGATGGAGCCTTTCTCTCTAGAAAGCCAGTTGGCCCTTAGGGGACCCAGAGTACACCTGTGCTCATATTTCAAAGCCGCATTTAAAATTCTCTGTCGTGTTAAAAATGCATGTGCTTGGGTCTCACCTACAAAGTGTCTGATTTACGGAGTCTGAGGCAGTCCAGGAATCTGTAAGCATCCTTAGGGGTTTGGATGCTGCCGGCCTGTGGGCCACTCTTTGAAAACCCTTGTATGTCTTGTACGTTTGGCCCCATTTAATTTAAGAAAATTGTTTTTAGAAACTTAGATTTATACAAACATTTCTTCTAAGCAGGATTCACAAAAAGATGACTTTCTACCAGAGGGCTTATTTATGTGGTTTGGCCCACTGTCTAGTGTGTAACCGACAATAGTCATAGGTGACATGAGCCATTTCTGATTGGTTCAAATATATAATCTGACTTCTCATCCCAGGATTTTATGGTGATAGAAATGGTAAGTATTCAGCAAGAGTATGAGAATTGGAATTTGCTAAAACATTGAGAGAATTTATAAGTCAAGATCTGTATTTTTTATCATGCTTATTTTCAATGTTATAGGAATGTTAGGCAGTAGTCTTCATTCTTAGGATATAAAGTTGGATATATATTTGTTAAGCCTTTCAAAGTATATTGTTCAAGTATCATATCATTCTTTTTTTAATTATTAAAGTTTTTTTAGAGTAGTGTTATGTTTACAACCTAATTGAGTGGAAAGCACCGACAATATTTTATTGTAAAATAGATTATTTAAGAATGAGATTTGTTAGTTTCCCACAATTATGTTTCTGCCAGTGTTTTATTTTGTTTAAGAAAAAATGCTATTTCTTAGGAATATATCATTTTATGAGTGGTAAAGTTTGATTGTGAATTACCACACACTTTTAAACCTGCTTTGATCCATTTAATGCATTTGCTCTTAATTCTGAAATTGTCATGGCTAGCTGCCATTTTTTTTCATTTATGTATACCTGATGTATATATTTGTCTACTCTTTTAGTTTTTATTTTTGTCACCATTTTTTAAATTTTTTTAGCTAACATGTATATTTATTTAATTTTTTGAATTTGTATTTTTACCCTGATTGAGATAATCTTTTAGATAGGGGTATTTAAATCCATTTATCATGACCAGTGTATTTGATCATATTAATTGAATTTGACATTTTGTTTTGCTGCCTTAACAGTTGTTTTCTTACTACGTGGACTATTCTTTGTTCATCCTCTACTGTTCTTTAGAAGGTTTATATTGTCTTTATAATTCTGTTTGTGGTCACCTAGAGGTTTTTTAAAAAAACTTTCTCTTTCATATATTTCTAATTTTATTAAAGTCGCCACTGAAAGTAATATTTGATTTTCTGCTGTGCAAAATTAACTATTTAACATCCACACATATACTCTGGTCTGGAGGGTTTTTTTTACCCAGATAATTATTATTGCATTTTATTGGGAGCTTTTATGTTTTTAGTATTTTTATTTTATTTTATTTATTTATTTATTTATTTATTTATTTTTAATTGGGGAATTGGGGGGATGGAACAGTGCTGGGGAATTGGGGGAAGGGGAACAGACAAGTTGCTGTCGTTTTGTTCTTCAATCTTGTGGAGGATGTTGCTTCACTGGCCCAAGTTGGCACCATCATTGC
>NW_017732250.1:171736-172260 GCF_001890085.2 Hipposideros armiger | reverse complement strand
AGCCCAGCTCCAGGTTGAGCTGTTGTTCAGCATCTTAGCTGTGGAGGGCAGTGTCACTGGCCCTCATATGTGGGATCTGAACCGGGGTCCTCTGGCATCCCAAGCCAGCTCTTAACCAACGCGCCACTCAGCCGGCCCGAGTTATATTCTTTTAATAAGGACATCTAAATCCATTTATATTTATCATAACTGATATATTTGATTTTAGGTAATTGTTTTTCTGACTTTTTTGGTGAAAAATATTTTACTAAATAAAAGGAATAACATTCTGAACTTCTTAGATGGTCTTGTTAATTACGAGGTGTATGTGTGTGCACACGCTCACACATATATGTACATATGTATGAATGTGTATATATACATACATTTATTGGTGTGTGTGTGTGTGTGTGTATATATATATATATACACACACATATGTATTTCTTTCTTTGTTTCAGCACTTGAGACAGCCTTCTCCTGTAGTTCACACATATATGTACATATGTATGAATGTGTATATATACATAATTTATTGGTGTGTG
>NW_017732250.1:165919-169911 GCF_001890085.2 Hipposideros armiger | reverse complement strand
AGAGGGTGGAGAAAAGGGAATAACTGATGGAGGCGGTGGGGTCACTGGTCAGCTGCAGAGTTTACAGGTGGAAGTTATCGTTGGGTGCAGGGGAAGGACCCTGCCATGGTGGTGGGAACGGAAAATGGCTGTGGGTAATTTTATAGGCAGGATAGTGGGGAGTTTGGTTTCTTTCACATACAGTTTTGTTAAAAAATTACTCTTCAAGCTTCTGAGTAGGGAAGACATACTGAGTGTATCTGTCATGACCGTTAAACAGGAACGTTCCGTTTCCCGGGCGCAGTCTCCTCCGGTACCTGCCAGGAAAAACCAGCTCCGTGCAGAAGGTAGAGTTAATGTTAAACCTGCAATCTAGAATGTTTTTTAACTTTTTATCCTGAAATAATTATAGACTCCTAGAACGTTGCAAAACAGTATAGAGGTAGAGCGGGCCTGGGTACCCTTCCTCCAGTTGCCTCAACAATAACGTAGTTCACACATAGGACAGCGTCACAACCCAGAAACTGACGCAACCCGACACTGGCGCTGGTGCACTGCAGACCTCCATCAGGCTTCCCCGGGTTGCATGTGCTCATTCATGTGTGTTTATGTTTGTGTGGGCATTCTATGCACTTTTATCATATATAATTGGATATACATATAATTCCGCTGCACAACCAAGGTGCAGAGATGTTCTGTCACCATGGCAACCCCCTTGTGCTGCCCCGTTATAGCTGCACTCTCCCCAAGAATATTTCCTAACTTTGAAAATTCCGGTATTATCAGAAATGTGTTTGTAGGTCTTAACAATGTTTGTAAATATGACCCGTATGTGTAAAGCATTCAAACCAACTTGCATAAAAATGTCTCTCAGAGCATCTTAGCTTTTGTAGCTCAGGTTATGTTTTAATGTTTAACCTTTTGTTCTTATACCTGTCCTATTGTTTACTTATCAATGGGAATTCACAGAGGAGAAAAAAAATGTGATTATGGAATTATCAGAAATGAGAAAACAGCTTCGTAGTGAAGAGCGGCGTCTGCAGGGGCGTTTGCTACATGTGGACAGTGATGATGAAACTCATATAAGGCAAGTTTCAAGCTGCATTTTTCATTTGTTATTGAATCCCTTCATGTTCCAGATAAGGGATCATATGGCAATCAGAACCTAACCAGTAATTCCACAGTTTTCAAACAGGGTTAATTAGGCTTTACTGTAAAGACATCTTTATTAGAAGATATAGTTTACATGCTTAAAAAAACGTTTTTTTTTTCTCCCCAAAGAAATCTAGCTAAATAATTATATTCTAGTGGAGGGACTCAGTGCAACTAATGTAAAAATCATATATGATTTTTCGAGTTTCTTTGGGTTTGTAGTATGTGTTAAGTTTTCTCTTTGGTTGGCAAAGCAGCTCTTTTTAAAATTAATGTGTTCTTTGATATACATTCTTCAATTTTATGTAGATAAAGTTGCCATCATAAAACATTTATCCACAATTGTTGAATTTATTCACTGTGAAAATATGGCATACTTAATGATTATTTATTTAACCTACTGTAAAATATTTAAATTGAGCATTGTAATTGTCCTTTTTTACTGCCAGTAATATATTTATGGCCATGGTGATGATAGCGGTGGTGTTAACAGAGGAGTTGGAAGGGAGAGGAAGAAAGATAAAGGAAGAAATAGTACTTTCTTGAAGGAAAACCAAAAATACTGTCCCTAACCATGCAATGTTTAATAGGATTAGACTTGGTGAAAAATCAGTATTGTGAGCTGGCCATTCTTTAAGCTGTCTTTAGGATGGATTGTCTCGCTGCAGAAATCAGTGAAAAATAATTGACTAATGTGGACTTGATGTACACAAGGCAGACGGATTTCAGAGGGACGGTGTCGGCTAATGTAACTGAAAAGGAAGTCCAGGATAGGAAAGAGACAGTTGAAAGAAGCCCTGTAAGAAGCCATAGACTAGATAGTTTTAAACAGTCTCCCTACTTCCCTTGCTGAGGCTTCTATAAAATCAGGCGTAGGAATTTAGTGCTTGTGAGGAAAATGATAGAGGAACGGATTTCAGAGTTTGAATAATCAGACAATTACATTTGAAAGCTATTTTTTACATTTTCCTTCTACAACGTATTGCTTTCTGAAATACTTATTTTCTAGCAGAGTAGCCTACAGATTACCAAGCATTTCTGATCTTTTTTTTGCCAAAAGGACTCATACATTTTCTAAAGCAGTGTTCTTCAAACTGTAATTGTAGTCTTTTAGTAGGTTATGAAATCAATGTAGTGGATGACTTACCACGCTTTCTTTAAAGGATGTTTATTTTGTAAAAAACTAAATGGTCTATTTTGGCATAATTTTAGATGATATAATACTTGCAAACATAGTACTTGCAAACAGAGTGTCCATGCACCCTCACCCAGTGTTCCTTGCTGACACCTACCCTTACCAGAGTACACTTGGCACAGCCAAGAAGCTGACTTTGGAATGTTACTACTAACTAAACTGCAGTTTTTTTAATGTCTCCAGTTTTTCTGTTAGTGTCCTCTTTCTGTTCCATGATCCAATCACTGCAGAGGACCACACTGCATTCAGTTGTCAGGCCTCTTGTCTGGGACAGTTTCTCAGTCTTTCCTTGTTGTTCCTGATGTGACAAGGTACAGGAGGACTGGCTAGGTGTCCAGCAGTGTCTGCCGGCCTGGGCTCCCCTGATGTTTTCTCATGATTAAACTGGGGTTAAGGGTTTTTGGAAATGATAGTACAGGGTGCCCCTCTCATCACATCACATCAGGGGCACACGGCACCCACATGAAACCCCTGGGATGGGCCCTCATCACTTGGTTATGGTATTATTTGTAAGCTTTCAGTTACTGTTGTTTGGACACAGTTAACCAGGAAGTGGGGAGGGTGTAATCTACATAGCATGTTTTTAGAATTCTTCCGTAAGAAAGATTTGTTTCTTCTCCCCCCTTTATTTATGTATTCAATCATTTATATCACTGTCTTCTCATGTATATTTATTTTGTACTTTGGGTTATAATCCAACACACCATCATTTATGTTGTTGCTCAGATTGTTGCGGCTTTGGCCATTGGGAGCTGTTCCGGGGTTGACTCCTGTCCCTCTGACGTGTCCCTATCCTTTTGTTTTTTGAGCGCTTCCTTTCTGGTTACTAGCAGGTGCTTGAGGACCATCTTGTATTGCAGTGCCCCAGCCCCAGAATCCGCCATTTCTCCAAGGGGCCCTGGCTCCTCGGGGGGAATGGTATTTACTGGATTGTCGGAAAAGTCATGACATATTTTTTTCAATGGTTTTTGTTGCAAAAATGCATCATGACTTTTGCAACAACCCAATAGAAACTGAGTCTGGGTCCTGGGTGTGCTGTTGCTCCTGGATGCCATCGCTTGTAGGCCCTCTTACTGGCACATGTCTGTCACCTAAGTCACATATCTGTCACTGTTCTGTATCCATCAATTGGTATGTAAATTAAGATCATACTGCTTTCTCTGACTCTCATACAGTACGTGGGAGGATTTTCATATAGCTTGTCTACCTGCTTAATTGCGCTTTGCTTAGATTTTTGTTGGCATTCTCCAAGCGTGTTCTGGCTAAGTAAACAAGGTGAGGAAATTTCAAGAGATGACTGGCTGGAGCTAGATAATGAAATGTTAGCCCAGGGTGGTAATTTTCAATAATTCTTCGATGGTAGGTCAACCAGTACTAGGTAATTGAGAGGTCAGTGTAGTTTTTCTGTGTTTACTTTTATGATCTTATAAATGCCTTAGCTATCGTAGCTTTCCATATTCTAAACATGCATATTTAATTTTGGTATAATGGGTTGTTGACATTTTGTTTTCATTCATAAATCAAAGACTGTGCTCTCTTTTGGCAAACTAATATGATTTAAGAAAGGGGGCCAGATGGACCCATGTCCTTTTGGGGAGTCCACTTCATAGTTGATGTAGAGGCCTGACCACCGCATTGTATTTCTGAAACTGATGTTGAATAATAC
>NW_017732250.1:164307-165914 GCF_001890085.2 Hipposideros armiger | reverse complement strand
TGTGTGTATATATACACACACATATGTATTTCTTCCTTTGTTTCAGCACTTGAGACAGCCTTCTCCTGTAGTTCCTGCTCTTCAAAACAAAATTGCAAGCAAACTCCAAAGACCTCCTTCGGTTGACAGCATTATAAGTTCCTTTATTCAGGTACATACTTTTTCTTTGATTTGTTCATCTGATCTTACTAAATTATTTTGGATTGGGGTAATTGAAAGAGATTTTCTTATTCACATATTTAGCTAGGTTAAATTTTTTCAAATCTGAAATATAATGTCCACATTAATTTGCTGTTTCTGTTGTAACTGGTAATACTTGGTGCCCTAAAGTTAAAATTTTTAGAGAAATCAGAACTTAGCACATGGTTCTTGTCTGGGCCCTCAAGAAGGCCTTTTCTCTGATGATGTATTATCTAGCTAGCTGTAGTTATGCTAATGAAGTCCCTTATGCTTTAGACTGAGCTACAGTCAAAAGAGATCCAGGAAAATGTTCTAGAAGGGCTGATCCTTGAATTGACTCTTGAACAATGAGTAGGAATTTGCCAGAAAGAGAAGGAGGGTGAGGGACTTGGAGCATGTGCAAAACCGTGGAGGGAAGTGTAAGCCGCCTGGCACACATGGCAAATGCACCATGGTTTGGTCTGGGCTTGAGGACGACTGGGCATGGTGGCCGAGGAAGCGGAGGTCAGACATATGCAGGGTATTGGATGGAGTGCAATGGATTTGACTTTATGCCATAGGCTGGCGGATACCAAACGGGTTAATAACCAGAATAGACAAAGGCACACATTAGAACATCTTCCTGAATCCCACCCTCTCAGATTCTGATTTAGTAAGTCTGTGGTAGATGATGTATGGAAGGGAACTCATTGTCATATTTAAATAGGAGAATGACATGGCCGTATTTGCCTGGCATAATGTTCTCTCAGGCAGCCACGTGGAGACATATTTTGGAGGCCAGGATGCTTTTGTGGAAGTCCAGATGTGAGGACCTAAACGAAGGCAGTGACAGTTAGAACTGAGAAGGTGACAGAGTCCAGATATATTTAGGAGACACAGATAGTGGTATTTGCTGTGCACGACAATTGCCTCGGATGAGTTCGGGGGAAGGAAAGAGAGCTGATGGTGGACAGGAGAGAATTACCAGCATTTAAGAAGCAGAGAAGGAAATAAGAGACGGAAAATGACATTGGCAATGATAGCAGTCACTACTGGCCATGGAAAATAAGGGTCTAAAATGCCATTGAGTGTATCACTGGGGATCGCAGTGACTTTGGAGGGGGCAGTGTCAGTGGAGTGACAGGGTGTGGGAGCAAAGGCAGTCACTATGGGTGCAGAGTGAACGGAAATCAGGACGCAAACACGGCACGTACAGCACTTACGATTCTTTAAAGGATGCTGGTTCTAAGGGGCAGTGGACAGTGGATAGTGATGGAGGGTGAGGGAAGACCTTGCTTTAAAGAAGGGAGAGATTTTTAAGCATAGTTGAGAGGAAGGTGCTTGGAGAGAGGAAGAGGGTGGAGAAAAGGGAATAACTGATGGAGGCGGTGGGGTCACTGGTCAGCTGCAGAGTTTACAGGTGGAAGTTATCGTTGGGTGCAGGGGAA
>NW_017732250.1:111958-160637 GCF_001890085.2 Hipposideros armiger | reverse complement strand
ATAAGTACACAACAAAAAGGAAAATAAACTTAAAAATATCAAAAAAAAAAAAAAAGAGAAACCAGTCAGCTTTTCAGTTTTCTCATCTGCAAATCTATACATGATAATTTCTACCCCATGAGAGTCTAGTGAAGAATAAATAAATGTATTTGGAAGTACCTTGTAAATTCTACGTGCTAACTTAAGTTAGATGTATTAGAATTACCATCATTTAGCAAGAATTAGTTAAATACATTTACTTCTGTCTAATTTTTAATATGTATCGTGATCAGAGACATCTCAGGGTTGGCTCTTTATTCCATTTTGTAATAGTTTACAAAAAGAATCTTTTATTCTTTGATTCACATTACTGAGCTTCTATGGTGTGCTAGGCACAAAACAAACACGAGCCAGCTCTTGTGCACAGAAAATCTAATAACCGAACTACTAGTTTAGCAGCCTGTGTAACTACTGGCATTAATGAAGCCAGACAGGAATCTGATGTTTTAATGTCTTCTAGAAGCCTGTTTCTTATTAGTTTTGCATTTTAATGAATCTCCACTGCAGTTTCTATCACTTTGGATGGCTCGCTAGCAGAGGCCTGTGTCAGCCTTGATAAGGCAGTTTTGCGGCCTTGGCGAGTCCTTCCCCTGAAAGGAAACTCCAGGAGAGCTGGGGCCTTGGCTCTAGGAACGCATTACTCCCCCTGGGTGCTCAGAGGTTTAATGAATAAAGAAATGAAGGCAGGAGTCTGACCAACTCTCTTACACCCGTAGCTTAGAGCTGCATTTTCAAAAGCATAGGGGCCCTACCTAGGGCTGAAGGAAGCGGCAGGAGATACTTGGCTTCATTTCATTTTCAGGGCTAGAGCTGCCATCCCCAATCCCTGCCCTCGCACTGTCACTCCCTCAAAGCCCCAGAAGACCCCCTTCCTGAGCCACCTCCCTATTACATCAATTCCCTAGGTGCCACGGGAATAGAGTGTTAAGTAGGTGTAAAGTTCCCTGAAAGCGTGTTGTAAAATCAGGCTGGGGACTGTTGATAATACCTGTTATATTGGGCAGCATATTAACACCATCTTTTTCTATATAATTTCTATGTTAGGCTGGGGAAGGTAACATTTATTGAGTACCCAGTACATGTCAAGTACTAAGCTGCGTACTTTACAGTATATAATTTCCCTTAACTCTCATGCTCACAAGACTAAAACGGTAGACAGAGACAGTGCCTGCATCTTACACAGGATGAAATCCAGGGCAAACTGCTAGTAACTAGCAGAGCACGTCTTTGAATCTTGGTTTCTCTGACCTCAAAGACCGGCTTTTTCTACTACATGAGCATTTTAAGGTAAAACTAAATCTACTCTTCTAATAAGGTCCTTTACACCTGAGCATTTTGAAAGATTATGATGACCTTATAAAGACGCTATTTGTTAATATAAGGGATTGGAAGAACAGATATTAGAGTAAGTTTTTTCAGTGTTCTGGTGAAAGATGC
Source organism: Hipposideros armiger (assembly GCF_001890085.2). Taxonomy (NCBI): domain Eukaryota; kingdom Metazoa; phylum Chordata; class Mammalia; order Chiroptera; family Hipposideridae; genus Hipposideros; species Hipposideros armiger. The sequence continues at coordinate 159,161 of NW_017732250.1, read as the reverse complement.
CAGATTTCTTGAGTGAAATGCGAACTCAGATTTTTGTCCCATACAACACGCTCACACCATCACTGTCACACCTGTAGGAGGAGAGAGAGGAACCCCATGGGCATATTTGACATGGCCCGACATCGGCTGCAAGCGCCCGTCAGAAGACAGTCCCCAAAGGGCCTAGACCCCACTACTTTCCAGAACATTCAGGACTTCAATGAGCTGAAAGAGAGAGGTGAGTAGAACGCTGTCTTCCGAAGATACAGCAGGAATGTCCTGCCCACATTCAAGGATCGTTAAACACGTTTGTCCCCTTTTTCTAAAGTTTTATTTGTGATATTTTGTGCTGATGAATAAAACTTCCTGACCCTCTAGTTGTTCAGTTGACCAGTCTGGTAGATGAGGCTTTACTGTGCTAAGTATGCATTTTCTATGGAAGAGCCGTTCGCGGCCAGAGCCTCGGCAGTGGGCTAGAGCACGGGCAGCATGTGAAGAATGGCGCTTAGAATTTCGTGCAGGGCAGACAGCACGATGGGCGTAGGAAGGAGACTGAGGCGCAAAAGCCAGTGGCGGGAGAAAAGCAGAGCGGGTATCCTGAAAGTTGAGGGAAGGGATGGTATCATGGAGGAGGGATCGGCTAAGGTGAAGAATGGAAAGTGTCAGCTGGATCGCAGGCCATTGGTGACTTCACCTCAATCCTTTTCTGTAGATCGAGGGCGTCAGAAGCCAATTAACTTTGGGGCGAGGACTGAATAGGAGTCAAGCGTTGGAAGCAATGAGCAGGAGACAACCCTTGAAGAAGCTTGGCTGGGAGGGACAGAAGAGCCCGGGCTGGAAGAACGTGTTGGATGCTCAGGAGGGAGCAGTGAGGGTTGGCAGGAGCAGGGTCCCCGAGGAGACAGGAGGACATGCAGGATTGTGGGAGGGAGAGAACAGAAAAGGTTCGATGCAGAGCAGCAGGAGAGAAAGCGTATTCAGGAAGCAGAGTGGCCGAGGCACAGAGGCCCGGGGGACTGACCATGCGCAGGAACCAAAGTGTGTGTTTGATTTAGGTATTTCTTTAGGAGCATTCAACTCGGTAAGCGGAGTGGAGGAGGCCAGCTGCCGGATGTGTGTTCATAGGACCTATACCAGATAAACCAGAATTTAAACTGTTCTTTTTCTTATTTTTAAAAGTAATGCTTATTAGACAAAGTTTTAAACACAGAAAGAGGGAAAAATCACTTTCCTTAAGCCACTAACTAGAAACACCATTAATATTTTGGATGTTTTTTAGTCTTCTTTTGAGCCTAATTAAAACAAAAAAAGTAAAACAAAAATGATATAATTGTTATTTAATTTTGTCTTTACTTAGATTTGCAAGTGTCATCAATTACATATACCATCGTTACTTTTTTATGCTATGGTTTATTGATTACTTACTATATATATTCCAAGCATTGTATTAAGCCAGTGGATGTCAAGAGTTTGACCATGGAACCTGTGAGGTCAAAACTGGTTTTATTATAAACTAAGATACTATTTGTCTATTTCATTGTTGTTCTCCCGGGTGTGTACAGGTTTCCCAGAGGTTGTAGGCATGTGATGACTTCATTGCTCTGATGCTAACAGAATGTGTGCTTATGTTTCTCATGTTTTAAAAACTTTTTAATTTCTAATGTGTGTGTGGGGGAAATCCTCAACTTTTGAGTATAAAGAGGTCTTTTAAACCAAAAAGGTTTAAACCATAAGAATAGAGCCATTCATTTCCTTACATTACCACATCCGGTCCTCATTCATTTGTGTGACTTAGTGGTTGGTATTGTTTTTACACGGAGGAAACGTAGTCTGGAGGTGAAGCCAGGGTCCAGTCCAAGTTCATGTGTCCAGTCTCTTCTGTTAACTTTGCTCTTAAGTAGTTTTTAATTCTTAGATATTCAACATGCTTCCCATTTTTCACTATTATTTTGATCATTTCTGATCATAAAACTTTTTACATATTTAGTTTCTTTAAATACCAGTGGGGCCTGCCAAGTAGCTCAGTTGGTTTAGAGCTTGCTCAAGAGTGTGAGCTCTGAGAAACAGGGTCGCTTCGTTTGATTCCCGGCCCCAGCTGAGCTGCCAACAGGTGGCAGGATAGCTCAGCTAAAAAGGAAAAAAAAAAACTAAATTAAATCCCAGTGGTATAAGTAGATCAAAGGGAACAGTATTTTCAAGGCTTTTAAAAGGCGAAAGATTTATACGATCTGAAGAGAAACCAGAGTATTTTTTCAAGGTTTTTAAGATGCATAGACTAAATTTTTATTCTCAAGATTTAAAAATAATGTTTTAACATTTTCATTCTGATCGATGGGGATACTCTTGAATCTGTGGCATAGGTGAACTCTTAGATTGTCATTCCCTCCAGTAATGACGTCCCTCCTAAAGTGCTAGCCAGTCTGCTTTTATCTTGCTCTTTGCATATTTGTAAGGGCTCAAATATTAACTGGCTAGTAACATTCTAATTTTTCAGTATGTTACAGGGATCGGCTGTGCTTACTGTCTCCTGGCTGCCTGAGTCACAGCCTTGTGACTGCAGCTGGATAGACCTGTAGTTAGTTGCCCTGCTGTACGCTCCGGTGGCCGCCAGGGGGCGTGAGGTGGCAGGGATGGACGATGCTCCTGTGAGCTCCCTTGTAATGGGCAAGTTTGAAAAGGCATTTATTTAAAGAACATTAATGTTGTGTTCCTTAGTTTTATGATGATTTCAATGTCCGTTGACTTTGGTGATGTTCCATTATTTATATTGTTCCTTGATTTTGAAATTAAATGACTCATATGTAACTTATAACTTATTTTTTGCACCAGATTCAGAAACACGATTTGACCTGAAACTTATGTACCCGGATCCTCCAAGAGATGGGCACACCTTAGAGATTCAGCAGCAAGCCCTGCTGAGAGAGCAGCAGAAGAGACTGAATAGAATGAAAATGCGGGACGGTGCTGAGGGTAAGAAATAACCGTTACTGTTTCCAGTCATTATGGGTTGTTTAATGCTGGCTTGCTTTCTCCATCTCTCGTATTGATTTCTGCCCCAGGCAGGCTCCCACCACTGGCAGCTCTGTGCTCACACAGCCGTTTTGGCATTCGGCTTGGCCTGGGGTCAGGTATCCTCACCTGAGAGGGGCCCAGCTGTTCCCTGTAGCCAGGAGGATTGAGTGCCTTGATGGGGCCCGGTGACATCACACCGGAAATTAGGAACCAAGGGAGGAGTGCTGGGCAAACTCAACAGTGCCCTATGGCATTTCACTATTGTGTGTGTCTGTTTTGATTGCTCATACAGCAGTAAATCTGGAAAGCATCTGCTTATCCGCTATTGGAGAAGTTTGCAGTATTCATCACATTTATACTTTTTAGCATCTAAGAAATCCAGGGTCCCTTGGCAGTGTGGAAGTGGGGTGAGGTGCTTGGGCACCTGGAGGCAGAGTGGAGCCAGTTGCCTCAGCATCGGTGGTCCCAGCCGGCTGGTGACCCTCACACGTACTCACCAGCTTGGCCGGCCTTCAGGCCTTTGAGGGATGACCATAGAAAACAAGTCAGAAAAAACCAACAGTCAGGTAACAAGGGTAGGAGGAGATGGTCCTGGGAGTTGTATTTAGGAAAACTTCAGACCCTGCCTGGGCAGACTGTCTGGCCTGCAGAGTCTGAGGAACATTCTGGACCGCATGAGACAGTGTCACTGAGTAAGCGGGGCAGCGCTTTAGGCCCATGTCACAGGTCAGGACTAAAAGATTGTACATCCCTCCATCTGATGCATAATAACCCAAATTCTATGATAAATAGTGGGCATATCATCAGGAGAGAAGAGAGAAGCAGATACATTCTTCAGCTTTTATACCCATTTTGATGGGATTTTTCTTTAGAAGACCCAACTCATGGTCTGATTTGGTACCATCTTGGCAACCAGATTAGCCCAAAAGTTGTCCCCAGGTGGACACAGGTGCATTTTGGCACTGTGGGTATCCCCACAGCTGCCAACCCCCCAATGACTGACAAACACTATGATGACTTAATTCATAAATATGGTTTAACTATTAAAGAGTCACATCCAGCCAGCTGCCTGGAACTGGAGTAGCTTTCTTCAGTTTCAGTGAGGAAGCCCCTGTTTACCTCCACTCAACACCCTCTGCACAGATTGTAGAAATCGGAGAGAAGACAAGGAAGAATCCTGCAGTATTTTCTTTTTTTGCAGGTATCCGTGTTAAGTAATGTGAACAGGAGAATTTTATCCAACTAGAATGGATGCTGAGTTATATTTATTAATAAACGAGTAGTATCTTAAAAACATTCTGAAATGTGATAGTCAAGAAGAAATTTCCAGGAGAGAGTCACAAGAGATAGTCTAAAATTTCTTTTTATTTTTTCAATGTTTTCTGACCTTTTAATTTGTTTGTTCTCCACTGACTGTAGAGGACGTGGATGCTGTCCCAGCTGCTAAAATGCGAGACCACAGAATGGTAAGGAACCAGTTATAATTTTTTAAACTATTGGGAGACAAAAGTTTTTAGGAATATAAGTGAGCATTCCAATTTTGAATTTTCAGGAATAGTGAATTAAAGATTTTAAATCTTGCCTCATCACCACAGTGGGTAGATAGCTAGAGATGTATTAGTATAATATGTAGACAGTGTGTGTTGTAAGTAAGAGCTGTGCTGTTCAGGTTAATTTGTTTTTAGCTGTGTGACTTCAGGCAAGGTATTTAATTTTTCTGTGACTCAGCTCCCTAATCTGGGATTATAATAGTACTTGCCTGAGGGTGGCTGTGAGGATTAAATTCAGTAATATTTGCATGGCACGTAGGGACAGGCCTAGCATGTAAAAATTTAATTGAATGTTTATTAAATAAAAAATAGCTGAAGGGTTGTTGCGAGAATGAAGTGAGATAAATACTAAAACCCCGAGAACAGGTCCTGGCCTGTAATGAGTGTGGGATTCGTGTTTGCTGCCGATAGAAGTAGTGGAGGTGGGAGTCTGTAATACAAGGAGTGGTGAGGCCCATGGAGAAAATGAGGTAAGGGTTGTCACTCTTACCTTCAGGAAGTGACATCTGTGCCAAGGCTGAAAAAAGGTTAGGGATGAGTCATTTTCACGCAACAAATATGTACTGAATACTTACTGTGGGCCAGATATTCTTGGTGCTGCGGCTACAGGAGTGAACAAAAGAACAGAAATCCATGCCCTCTGAGGGCTTACTTTCTGGTGGTACGTGGGAGAGACAACAACATATATAGTATCTTCAACCATGGGGTCTGGAGAAAAATCATAGCCAGGAAAGGGGGTACTGGGGTGACAGTTTACAGTTTGAAATACAGTGGTCATGGAAGGCCTCACTGAATAGGTAATATTCAAATAAGGACACCAGGGAGGCGGCCATGTGAAATATTGGGGACACATCTGCAGGAAGCAGGGGCCCCAGGTGGGCGCAGTGAGAAGGCCAGGGAGGCTGACGAGCCATGAGCGAGAGAGGGGGAAGGGCGGACTCAGAGCCTCGGGGGCTCTCGGGGTTTTGCCTGGGTGCACGTGAGGAGTGACGCGATCAGTTTCATGTTTTAACATGATCACTGACTGCTATTCATCGAGAATAGACGGGGGGGGACAGGAGGCTACTGCTGTGATCTAGGTAAGATGTAAAGTGACGCAGCCAGGGGTGGAAGCAGTGGGCGTGGTCAGAAGTGCGTGGATTTATTTTGAAAGGAGACCTGATAGGATTTTTGACACAGTGGAAGTGGAGTATGAGAGGGGTCAAAGATGGGCGTCAAGTTGCCATTTACAGAGATTGAGAAATAGGAAAAACAAATTTAGGGGTGGGGAAGAAAATCAGGAACTTAGTTCTAGACATAAGAAGTTTGAGACACTTATTAAACAGTTGGAGCTGGTGAGTAGACAGATAAGAGACAGAATTCAGGGGGAAAGATTGAGGTTGGAAATAAATGTACTCTTCACACACACTCATGATACAGGTAGTATTATTCCCATTTTCAGATTATAAAAGCAAGACTCAGCTAGGCTGTTAGTTGCCCAGGGTTACCAGTTGGCAGCTATTGGTGCTTCGTTTTGCGAGGCACTTGACATTTATTTCTCTGAAGTTCACAACAAAGGATGCTTATCCCTGTTTACATAAGAGGAAACTGCTAGCCCCTGGTCACACAGTCAGTAAGTAGGCAAACCCAAGCTGGACTCTAGAGGTCCTCCTGGCCCCATACTAATGGCCTGAGGCACACTGCCCCCTATTCTGCTATTCTGGGACACTCTGCAGGTTGGTATGTTTCTCTGTGCAGCCACATTTCTCAGTGAAAAGATACTGAAATTTAACATCTAGGATTTTGGTTAAAACCCTGGATTAATAATACTATATTCTGTTGAGTAGAAACTCAGCATAAGTCAACTGTTTATCTTGGCTTTTACAGAAAGGCTAATAAATTCTGGGCTCCTCACTTTCCTTAATATAAAAGGGTTTTTCCTGTATTTTCTGAGCACTAGATTGTAGTATCAGAGGGAAGATGCCATTCTCTTTTGCTAATTTTGGGGACAGTGGAGACTTGTGCCTCTTAGTACAGATTTTTTTCCACACAAGTCTAATAAAAATAGTAATTAATATGTGATGTTTCTTTTAGCCCAGAGATGACACTAATGATTTCTTGAAAAATTCATTATTGGAATCCGATAGTGCTTTTATTGGTGAGTATATTTATTTTATCAATCTACTTAAATACTTAACATATTTCTTTTAAGTGTTTTTCTTCATACTTACAAAACTGGTACCTTTTTGTTGTGCAAGGTGGTAAAAAAAAAGGAATATTCTGTTTTACTAACTTAGTGAGTAATTATAACTTAAAAAGTTTTCACAATCAGAATAACTAAAATGGACTTTATAATCAGGAACAAGGCTGCCCACTCTCACCACTTTTAGTTAACGTAGTACTGGAAGTTCCAGCCAGACCAGTGAGGCAAGAAAAAGAAAAGGCATCCATAGTGGAAAGGAAGAAGTCAAACTCACTATTTGCAGATAACATGATTTTATATATAGAAAATCTTAAAAGACTCATTAGAAAACTATTAGAAATAATACATGAATACAGTAAAGTTGCAGGGTAGAAAATCAGTATACAAAAGTCTTCTGTTTCTTTATACTAATGAACTATCAGAGAAATGAAGAAAACAATCCCATTTATAATTGCAAGAAAAATAATAAAATACCTAGGAATAAATTTAACAAAGGAGATGAAATACTTGTACACTGAAATCTATAAGACATTGTTGAAAGAAATTGAAGACGATACAAAGAATGGAAAGGTATTCCTTGTTCATGGATTAGAAGAATTAACATTATTAAAACGTCCATATTACCTAAAGTAATCTGCAGATTCAATACAATCCCTATCATAATCAAAATAGCTTTATTCACAAAACTAGAACAAATAATCCTAACATTCACGAAAGACCCCTAATTGCCAAAGCAATCCTGAGAAAAAAAATAAAGCTGGAGATACCACACTCCTGATTTCTGACTATACTAGAAAGCTATAGTAATCAAAACAGTGTGGTATTGTCATAAAAAAAGACCAATGGAGTAGAATTGAGAGGCCGAGGAATAAACCCACACATACGTAGGCAAAAAATTGATGGCAAAGGAGCCAAGAGCATACAATGGAGAAAGGAAAGTCTCTTTAAGTAAATGCTGTTGGGAAAACTGGACAGCCACGTGCAAAAGAGTGAAACTCGGCCACTACCTTACATCACACACAAAAATTAACTCAAAATGGACTTTGATATTTCAGGTCTTGACCTGAAACAATAAAATAGATAGAGGAAAACATCGACACTAAACTCTAGACCAGCGGTTTTCTCAACCTGTGGGTCGCGACCCTTTCACAGGGGTTGCCGGGTACTCGTATGTGGGCATATCTGCATGTGGGCCTGGAGACGGATAGAGGAGCGGTGTCTCGGTTCCTAATACCATTGAAAATATGTGTTTTCCGATGGTCTTAGGTGACCCCTGTGAAAGGTTGAGAACCGCTGCTCTAGACATTGGTTTCAGCGGTATTTTTGTGGATTTGACTCCAAAGGCAAGGGAAACAAAAGCAAAAATAAATAAGTGGGACTACATCAAACTGAAAATTTCTGCACAGCAAAGGAAACCACCAGCAAAACACAAAGGCAACCTACTGAGTGGGAGAAGATATTTGCAAATATTACTTCTGATAAGGGGTGAATATTAATATAAAGAACTGATACAGCTAAACAAAAAAAAAAAAGACTAAAAAATGGGCAGAGGATCTGAATAGACATTTTCAAGGAAGACATACAGATGGCCAAACAGACATATGAATAGATGTTCAACATCAGTAATTATTAGGGAAATACAAATCGAAACCACAATGAGATTATCACCTCATACCTGTTAGAATGGCTATCATCAACAAGACAAGAAATAAGTGCTGGAGAGGATGTGGAAAAAAGGGAGCCCTCATACACTGTTGGTGAGATTGTAAATTGATGCAGCCGCTATGGAAAATGCCTTGGAGGGTCCTTAAAAAATTAAGAAAGGAACTGCCATATGGGTATGTTCCAGAGAATATGAAAACACAAATTCTAGAAAGATGTATGTACCTCCATGTTCACTGCAGCATTATTTACAATAACCAAGATATGGAAACAACCTAAGTGTCCATCAATGGATAAAGGGATAAAGAAGATATGATTGTATGTATGTGTGTGTGTGTGTATGTGTATACACAGAGACACAATGGGTAATAAAGGGCCACAAAAAAAGATGAAAACATTGCCATCTGGGACAACATGGATGAATCTTGAGAGATTATTCTAAGTGAAATAAGAAAAGGACAAAGTCCATATGATTTTACTCATATATGGAATATAAAACAAAGTAACAGATGAACTAAAACAAAAACAAACTCATAGATACAGACAACAGAATGGTGGGGTTACCAGAGGCGAAGGGGGTGAGGGAAGAGTGAAAAGGGGGTCAAAAGTGTAGACTTCCGATGGTGAGCATGCAGTACAGTATACAGATATTGAGTTCTGATGTTGTATGCATGGAATGTGTATAATGTTATTAACCAATAAAAAACTTAGAAACCCCAAACACCCCACAATATCATTTAGCACCCCACTCAGAAAATAAATAATATAAATCTTATGCCCCCCCCAAATAAAAAGATTTATATAAGGACAATTACAGACTCTTGAAAGAAATAAAAGAACTAAACTGAGTGATAATATTCCATGTTCATGAATTGTGAACCTCAATATTGTAAATATGTCAGTTCTTCCCAACTTGATCTATAGATTAATTGCAATCCCAATCAAAATCCCAGCATGTGATTTTGTGGGTAGCTGATTCTAAAATGTATATGGAGAGGAAAAAGGGCCAACACAATACTGAAGGAGAAAAATAGAGTCTGAGGACTAACACTACCTGACTTTAGGACTTACTACAATATAAAGTTACGGTAATCAAGACAGTGTGGTATTGGGAAAGATTAGACAAATAGATCAATGGAACAGAATATAGACCCACACAAGTATAGTCAACTGATCTTTGAAAAAAGAGTAAAGACATTGTAACTGAGGAAAGATAGTCTTTTCAGCAAATGGTGTTAAAGCTGGACATCTACATGCAAAACAAAACCAACCTAGACACAGGCCACGCACCCTGCACAAACATCAACTAAAATGGACCATTGGCCAAAAGGTAAAATACAAAACTATGAAACTCCTAGAAGATAACATAGCAGAAAACTTTGAACTTGAGTATGGCAGTGATTTCCTGGATATAACAACAAAGGCACAATCCATGAGAGAAATAACTGATAAACTAGACGTCATTAAAAAGTAATGCTCTGTAAAAGACAAATTCAAGAGAATGAGAAGATAAGCTACAGACTGGGAGAAAATATTTAGAACAGATAAATCTGATAAAGGACTTATCTAAAATATATGAACTCTTAAAACTCACCAATAAGATAATTACCCACTTAAAAGATCCAAACAGACATTAAGACATACAGATGGCAAATAAGCATATGGAACATTATTAACAAAACAATGAGATACCACTGCACACCTATTAGAATGGCCATAACCTAAAACCGATATCACCAAATGCTGGTGAAGATGTGGAGCAACAGGAACGTTCACTCATTGCTGATGGGAACGCAAAATGGTGCAGCCGCTTTGGAAAACAATTCGGCGGTTTCGTATGAAACTAAACACACTTTTACTGCAATCTCACTCTGTGGTCTAAATGTCTAACCACTATGGTGTACACCTGAAACTAATATATTATTGAATGTCAAGTGTAATTAAAAAGTTTAAAAAAATTAACAAGATGGACATACCAGGTATTGGTGAAGATGTGGGCAAACTAGAACTTCCTTATAAAATGGTACAACCACTTTTGAAAATGGTTTGGCACTTCCTCAAAGGCTAAATGTGGAGTTAACATAATACCTAGCAATTTCACTCCAAGGAATATACGCCAAAGAAATGAATGCATATGGCCACAAAAAGACATGTACGTGAATGTTCATAATTGTATATTAATTGCCAACTACCATAGAAACAGTTCAAATGTCCATCAACTGGTGAATGCATAGAGAAAATGTGATGTATCCATATGACTGTCTATTCAGCATAAAAAAGAATGAACTGATATATGGTACAACACAGATGAACCTCACACACATTATGCTAAGTGAAAGACACGTTACGTTGTATAGTTTCATTTCTGTGGACCCTCAGGAAAGGTAAATCTGTTGAGAATGACAGCAGAGCAGTGTTCACGCTAGGCTGGGCAGGTGGGAGCAGGAGTGATTGGCAGTGAGCACAAGGCAACTTTTTGAGGCGATAGAACTTTTAAAACTAGGTTATAGCGATGATTGCACAACTCTATAAAAATCATTGCACTACATACATGTATAGTGGGTGAATTTTATTATGTGTAAATAACATCTTAATAAAGCTAATCAAAAGCGGTCTTGGTTTAGCTGAGAAAGACTGAAAATGGGATGGTTAAGAGCTGCCCTGTGTGGTCCCCCAGGTGCTTACGGCGAGACGTACCCTGCCTTTGAGGAGGACGCGTTCCCTCCACCATCACGGCTGCCCTCTGCCAGAGAGCGCAGGAGGAACAAACAGAAGGGCCTGGACTTTGTACGTATGAAATGCCCTTTTCTTTTTTCCTTTGCAGTTTATGAGTGAGCGGTCTGGGTTCTGACCCCTGCTAATTGGTGTGGGCCGATAAATGAAGAGCACTTGCTGTGGAATGAGGGGGACATGCGTCTGAATCGAGGCTCTGCCACCAAATAGCTGGGTGACCTTCAGCAGGCCGTTGAACTCAGTGCCTTGGCGTCTTCAAAGTGATCTTTTCCTATTTCCGAGGGTGGCTGTAAGTGGAAGCTTAGTACCTGGCACAGTCTTTGCTCTATAAATTTTAATTCCTAACCCTCACCTCCCTCCTGCAAACATGGATTTCAGAGAAGGTGCAAGAAGTACCTGACTATGTGTTGCAAAGCTTGCTTCCTCCCTCAGTCACCGAAGCCTATTATAATGTATAGACATTATACATCTTCGTTTTCCAAAGGTCACATGGACAGGAAGGCTGATATTCAAACCCGATAGGGTAGCCAATAAAACGTGCAGGTTTTGGGCAGTTTCTTAAACTGTTTTCTTATAGATGACATTGAGATGTTATATATGCGGTGCATTAACACTGAGCCAAGTATGCAGGAGGCTCTCAGCAAACGACAGATGCTGTTATTAGCTTTACTCTGTGTGTAGCTTGACCAGGTGGCGATAACTTGGTTGTTTCCCTAGCAACCACTAACCTACTTTCTGTCTCTGTAGATTTGCCTTTTCTGGACCATATAAATGAGATCACACAATATTTGGTCACTTGTGACTGGCTTCTTTTTTCCCCAAAGGTCATCTAAATTATAACACTTGATTCCTTTTTATTGCTGAATAATATTCTATTGGGTTGTCGGAAGTCATGATGTACTTTTTTGTTTTTCGTTGCAAAAATGTGTCGTGACTTTTCCGACAACCATATGTGTGTGTGTGTGTGTGTGTGTGTACACATACATATATATATATATATGGATATTCCATTTCATTTATCCATTCAGCACTTGATGGACATTTGTGTTTCTACTTTTTATCAGTTTTCAATACTGCTGCTTTTACCATTCGTGTGCAAGTGTTTTGATGTTTTCATCTCTCTTGTGTATATACCTAGGAGTAGAATTGTTGGTTTATATGGTACCTAAGTTTAAGCATTTTGAGGAACTGACAAACTGGTTTCCACCTTTATCCAGTCTGGCAGCATTGATATGTTATCAGAAATGCATTGCCTTTATCAGAGACTGTACAGATACAATATGTATGCTATAGATTTTCATTTGTTTTATTTTGTACATCACACTACATGTATTGAGGGGCAAGAATGTGTTTTGATTTACTGATTTATTCTGAGCATTTTATGATCATTTCTGAAGCTCTATTTTCTAACTACAGGATAACAGTCGTCCTAATGTACCGCCAGATGGTCTCTCATTAAAATCTGTATCCAGTGTAAATATTGATCAGATTAGAATGAGAAATGAGGAACGAATGCGAAGACTGAATGAACTTCAAAATAAACCTATTAATACAGGTAAAGGCCAAGTCTCATGGCCTCCAGCAGATTCTAAGCAGTCAACCTGCTTACGTGGGAGTCTCCACTGATGGCTGGGGGACAGATGGAATGAGTTTTGAATTCGTTCGAGTCACAGGGCCGAGAACACAGCAGCTATCCAGCAAAACCAGGACTCAGGACAAATTTTGCGTCAGATTCTTTCGACCTTTTTTGAGTGGATTCTAAAGAGCAATTTTTTGCTTATAACTACATCCAGGCTTTGCTTTCAGGGAAAATGCCCATTAGGATCAGCATCACACTTTCCCTATTGAAGCGAGAGGCTACCAGAAATTAACTTTAAAGCTTTGAGTTCTTTAGCTAACACACATCTGTAATATTACGAAGAAAATTTTACCTTTTTACTTGGCTTTCTGTACCGCGGACACAGCAAAATAGCCTCAGGTTAACATTTCCTTTATAGAAGCCGAAGTTTGGTCTTCTCATTCTTTTGGGTTTCGCGGTCCCATTGCTTTGGGGACCAGCAGGTTAAATAAAGCTTATTCATCGAGCACAGGCAGGCAGGACAGTTCTTAGGCAACCGATGGGCTCCTCTGCCATGCCAGCCCTGGACCACCTTTTCAATGTTGATGTTAATTAGTTATTAGGTGAATTAGTTATTAGGATAATGGGACAATTTTATAGTACATAAGTCCTATTAGTTTTAGCAAATAGTGGAATGGTCTATTTGGACAACTTTAGTCTGTTAAGCTACAGTACAATAATTTTCTAATAAGGTATTTTTCGATCTTACTTTTAATACTGTGTTAAAACTGTACTTACACAATCTCTAGCAGTGAAGCTGTTGTGTGTACTGATGGTAATTCCATATCAAATACCAGCAAACATTGTAAATTGATGGAACAGTACTTATATACCTGGAAAAATGTGAAAACAGTGGGAAAGCTATGCTTTCTCTTTAGCTAAACATTTTCTTTTCATCTGTATTGCAAAATTACCAATTCCTTAATTTTCTTTTAGAACTAGTAAGTTGAATTAATATTTAACAGGGATATATTTAATTTGAAACAAGATAGAGCATTTTAAGAATCTACTCTTTCAGTAGGTTTTTAACTTCTAAACTTTTTTTTTTTAACATTGTCCTTTCAAACAGGAGCTTTTTGGTACGATGTGGATTGATTGCTCATTAAATTACACAGGTCCCTTTGCTGGGCTAATCCTTTACAGACCAGGAGATGTAATTTAAAAATAAACAAAAAACAAACTGACATCACAGGGTAGGAAGACAGATTTTCCTATTATTATATCTGATAAGTAAAATACAGAAGTACAATCAATTTAAAGAATGAAACAAATTAAGAGCTACCTCTTAATGGAGTAGACACAACCTCTTAGTAAGGATGGAAGTAATTTCATCTTATTTTTTCCTAAAATGACTTTGAATTTCCTCATGGTAGTGTTATAGGTTGGGAGTATTTCCAAAACATCCCCCAATTAAAAAAAACAAACACGTTTTGCATGGTATTGTTTCTCCTGAAGGTGACACAAAGTAAAATGGCTTACCTTCCTATGGTCAACTCAATATTTATTGGGTGAGGTCTGCTCTGCTGTCCTTGGGATCCCTATGGGGCTGGAGTCACCGTCTTCATTTGATCACTTTTTGTTTCATAAAATTGGCTCCCTTCCTGGGTTTGCTTTCCTATCTCTAAAATGAGGGTGTCTGGACAAAACAGTACAGTTTAGAACAAATTGTAGAGAAATGGAGCTGTAATGGGTTAGACCAGGGGCCAGCAAACTGCGGCTCGTGAGCCACACGCGGCTCTTTGGGTATGTACATGTGGCTCTGGAGTAAAATTCAAAATGAAAATAAAACTATCAGTTTCATTTATAAAATTTTTAAAGGATATTATTCACATAATGGTGATTATTTCATTTGTTTTATGGCTCTCGAATAATTTTTAAATTGTTATGAGGGACAAAATTGGCTCTTCTGTCTCAAAAGTTTGCCGACCCCTGGGTTAGACTATAGGACGTCTGTGTTCGTATTATCTGCCTGCCACCCACCTGAGTCATGTCTCTCTTGCCTCCTTTAGATGACGAGAGTTCACTGGTTGACCCTGATGACATCATGAAGCACGTGGGTGACGACGGATCAAATTCTGTAGCAACTGAACCCTGGCTCCGCCCGGGCACTTCAGAAACGCTGAAACAATTCATGGCAGAGCAGCTGAGCCAAGAGCAGCAGCAGGTTCTTGGAAAACCAGGCACTTTCAATTGGCAGGGCCTGTCTACTGCTCACGGGTAAATAAACCTGGACTGGACCAGCAGTGCCTTTTAAGGTGAAAGAATGTGAACCCTGAACCAGTAGTGTATGTGCCACTTGTTCCTTACCTGAAAAGTTACTGATGTTCCCTCTGTGTATAAGGTGTATTTTTTCCATGACAATGTATATAGTGTATATTATGTACATAAATAAAAGGCCATGATTAATTTATATATAATGTAGAGTTGTACAGATTTATTTTTGCAAAATTTTGTCATAAATTAGGGTGGCAATGAACTCTTGGAATCAACTACCATATGTGCATTATTGTAAATTCTGCTTGTCAGTAAGATAAGGTGAATAAAACACAAGTGTCTTAATAGTCCTATAAAACCAGAAAACCCTATGTACATTTGCCACTGTTACTGCTATTCAAAATAATTTACTAGTAAGTACATTGGTTGTAGCTGTGACTATTCCAGTTGCTACATAATGAATCAAATGTACTAGTCATTTCCACGTCATTTATAGCTAGTGATTCAGTATAAATGATGGGAATCATAATTGATTTTATTCCCTTGAGCCATGCACTAAATGTTACATCTTTCTGCCTCTATTTTTGTGCCAATGAAGGCTCTAAGTTTACTAATTTATATGATTGAATTACTTACGGATAGAAATAAATTATTTTTATTACTAATGTTGGTTTCTTATTTTAACTGGAATTGAGGTCCCTAACAGGGTGTTCTGGAAGCTGAAGAGGCAGGAACACCCAGGGTCAAGGACAGGGACCAGAATCCTTGGGGCGCCCGCCATCATGACCCTTGGATGAGTGAGTCCATCTTTCTGATATCTCCGTAAGAGGAAGTAAGTGCCTTTAAAATAGGAGGATTAATTCAAATTCTGGGAAATAATTCTTATTTAGAGTCCTTAGCACCAGGACAGCTGAGAATACTCCCAGGCACTGCTTCTTGCAAGTTCCCACTGACATAATTAATGGCAGATGAGATAACTTTACCTAGTGTGAAATTTGATACTTTGAATTTTAGCAACATGTAAATTTGATAATTTACTTAACTGTAAAGATTTTTCTTGTATCTTCATCTGAAAGATGTAGGCCTCTGTCTCCTATAGGAAGAGGCCTGCTATTATACCATAAAACAAACCACCAGGTTATTTGAAACACTTACTCTCAGACCAGAAGGTCATGGTGACTCCCAGCTTCCAAGGCAGGTGACTCCCAACTGTAGTATCCAGCTGGACTTGAACAGGGCTGTGTCTTGAGGGTAATAAATATGGTGGATTTATAAATGAATCATTAATAACTGCTCGTTACCTAAGAGAGGTATGAGAGTAAAGCCTGAATACTTACCCTGTTTTTGAACACAACACTCAAATTGTCTTGACATGTCCATTTTCTTTTTTAATGTCATTGTACCACGAAACTTAAACTGGCTCCTAATATACAATGCCTTACTGCCAACTGCCCCAAAGGGAACTTTAAGGCTACACTATTTGAATAATGAGAGAAAGTGCTATTCTTGGTTAATACACAAAATATTAAATTATAAATATCCTGTGGTAGAGAAAACAGGGAGAATCTAAGGCCAGGAACGGGAAAGAAAATACCAGAACTAAACAATACTGAATTTGCAGCTCCGGCTGAAAATATCCTTTCCTTAGCTGTTTGGCTCTTGATAAAAAAAAAAAAAAAAGAAAAAGAAAAAGAAAACCAATGAAACATGGGGCTGTGGATTACACAGGTTTTGATTGCACTGATGAAATAATCCAAAAACTTTATTGACCTATAACCTGATTTGAATGCCAGATGAGAATCAATATTGTACAGAAAGTTGTACAGAATTTTTTTTACATAGAAAACTTTACATCTGTACCATATACATTTTATCCACCTGAAAAAATTTTCTACACCCACTGTTAATATGGAATGCTTGACAATCTTGTCATTTTTTTAACCATCAGAGCACAATTCACAGTATGAATACATTTCCAGTCAATCTAACCTCCTCAAACCATGCCAGATTTGTTATTTTAATATATTCAACATTCTGTACATAGAGTAAAATCTACATCAAGCCCCGCCACCAAAAGAAAAGAAAGTGACAGCAACCTAGATTCATTTTGCAGTGATTCAAGTTTCGGTCCGTGAAGGATCATTCTATTTCAATGGCTCATGTTTAAAAGCCCTAAGAGAAGTATATTACAGGTAGTCATGTCAGGGATAGCTCCTACCCTTCTTTTGTCGTTGGTCATGACAAGTGTCAGCCATAACAGCTTCTGGGCATGTTAAACCTTCAAAGTTACCACCCACCCCCAAAAAGGGCAAAACCAAAATCCCCACAAAATAAAAAAAGACAAGAAGTTCAACCCAAATGTTTAGTGCATTTGACAAAATATTATAGGTATTTAGCAAATGAATAAGAAAATAAAGAAAATAAAACAGTGCAGGAAGAACTATATAATGTTTAAGATTCTTATATTACAGGCCTGCATCTCTGTACATTTTTCACAGAAGGATGATTAGCAGTATCTCAGACAGCCTGAGTGTGCAAAAATCTTCAGAATAAGAATACCATAGTTGCTAAATATCTTTTACCATGAACAATAATTTCTTCTCCCCCACTCCCCAGTTATAAACATTTTATCCTTCAAAATACAGCTCTCCTGAGTTGTACTTCTTGCAGAAGTTCAAATCTTTACAGCTCTAGTTCTTTGGGTAAGTTAGACTTCCACACCTGCCAAGAATCTGTGGGGCTCTCCCTGCCGCTGAGCAGGGAAGGGCACGTGAGCACAAGCTGACCCGGAGACTGGCTCTCTGCTCAGCGGGAGCCCAAAGACAAACAGGACCCATCAGATCACTGAAAGGACCGGAGCGCTGCAAGTCTGAGTCCGAGTTCTAAGATCTTCACCAGCAACCTTTAGACACTGCAATTCAGAGAAACCATTTTTCAGGTAGGAAACCTCAGCTCCAGGGTCCTTTGAAAGAGCAGAGGGATGTAAACGCCAACAGAAAAATACTAATTTCCCATCACTGCTTGCTTGGTCCGAGTTCCTGTTCAGGCGGTTGTGATATCTGAAAAACAACTCCGATTCGCAGAAAAAATCTTCTAAGAACAGCACGAAGTTCAGGAATCAAGTCAAATTGCATAATTTCACATAAGAGAGGGTAGTAGAAGGATGCGTGAGCTTTAAACTGGGAGGGAAAAGGAATTCTGTTAGTAGGGCTTGCGTTCCAAACCACAGAGCCTAAAACTGCCTTTGGAGTGAAATCATTGTGGGGCGAGCCCCCACCACTACAGACAGGAAATGAAAGGTGAAGCGGTGTCTGCACCGATTACAGAACTGAAAGACAGACACGCTCAGAAGACTCGCCTCATACAAGCAATCGCTTAGTTATCTACTTTATTTTGAAAAACATTTCCCATTACATTTCCTTGATAAACTTACGACAAACTTCTAGTATTTGTCATTGTTTTTAGCAGGTAATGAAAGAAGCCAAGCAGGAACCACAGTTGAGTTTTTATAAGCTATGTAAGGGCTACTGAAGCTGGATCTTCTATTTGTCAAAGTTTTAATTTCCAGGGGAAAGTCGACCTAACATGGCAATGTAAACTATACAGTCTCCAGGCAGAGAGTAGACATTCTATATTACAGTTCAATTGGTGTGCTTGGTACCTGGTGCTGTAGGCCCTTAACCTCTGAACACTAGTTACCTGCCTGCTTCCTCTCTGCTTTGCTCTCTGCGCCCCACAAGGTACAAGGAAGCAGCGTGACGTACTGTGGCAAGAAAGCAAACTGTGGCATAAGACTCAGGTCTGGAGTCCTTCCCGGCCACATGGCTGCTAGTACACAAGGTCACTTCTCTGAGCTTTCACTGGCTCAGGAGTCAGAGGGAAATGCACATGGACCCAGAGCACGTGACTCGAGAGGGACATCTGTGCGGCACCAGGTGTCATCGTGGTGGCCTCCATGGTCCCGTGTACCAACCACCATGGCCCAAAGTGTCAAACGTCAGGCCGCCTGACTAGGCATTTTACACCTATTCAGGGATCACAGAAGCCCATTTCTATGTAAGTCAGCTGTAAACTGCTGTATTTTTAAAGAGTGAAAAGTATATTATATATATAAATATATCTACAGCTATATATTTGTCTTTTATCTTACTTTCTACTGCTTTGAAATTCTTAAATGAGTTTATGGCCCATTCCCTAGGATTTCTGGGGCCCCTGGAACTGATGCCCAGGCCTGGGGCCCAGATGGAGCCTCGGGTGAGGGCGGAGCACCAGGCAGGGGGCTGGACAGCTGTCCTCAAAATGGGTCGGATGGGAGATCTCCAGGGGTCAGAACGGGAATTGCAATGTGGGGGAACCCAGGAGCTTGACAAAGTGTCCTAAAGGATTCCAACCCCTCCCCTACTGAATTGCCCACAATCACTGATGAGAGACCAAGTGGGGTGACCAGAGGAAGGCCGAGGGCCAATGAGACCGAGCCCAGCACAGAGAGGCCCGGGGGCGGGTCAGCCAGCTGGCACCCCCGCCTCCCACGCGGGCACAGCGCTGGCAGGCTAGAAATGCGGGGCTGGATGTGATGCCGCATACTTACCCTGTTATCGCTTATCTTTAGAACTTTAGTCAGAAACAAAAGCAGGAGGTTAGTCCAGGCCTCGCGATGACTCTCTGATGTTAGAGTGAGGAAGTAACTCAGGGCTTCACTGCAGACACTGCAACAGAAAAGGGGTACATGAGCTTGACCCCCTGCTGGGACGGACACCCACGGAGAGAACTAAGCCGCGGCAGAGCAGATATTAACCATTAAGAAGGACCCTGCTAGCTCCATCTGTTTATGTGAAAGACTGTCAGCAAGAACATTCATGTTTTCAAATTAGGAAGAAAACCAGGTATAACGGAAGCCATTGAAGCTTTTCAGGAAAGCCACATTTTCCGAATTTTCTAAGTTTCACTGAATTCGAAGTCACTGTAGGAGCACACGTGTAAGCTTTGCGCTGAGAGACCTGCGCTGGCATCTGGGTGGCTCTTTACCTCACTAGCTGTGTGGTTTAGCCTCTTCTGGGGCCTTAACCGTCTCGTCAATAAAAGGGGCAGACAGACAAGACGAGCGCTTAGAGTCCTGAAATGTATCTAACTGGTCTCTGAGGGCGTCCAGTCCTCAGGGAGATACAGAAACACAACTCAGATGACAGCCTTCTTTCTGAATGGCACGCTTCATTCTTAGCATGAGTTTCAACGTTCAAGGACAGAATTCAACTTGTCATTAAATAAAAAGCAACACCAAGAAAACCTCCAAATATTTTTTCAAACTAAATACAGGCAGGCAGGTTTTCACTTTCACAAATGATCGGTTTGTAAAAATGGAGCTATCTATGGCACAAAAGAAGCCTATATAAAGTTTTTAAATTTTAAGAGATAAAAACTTCCTCCTTTGGCCTATAGTAACAACGGACATGATTTGTTCATCTGTCACCAACCGTGCAAAAGCGCATTCAGCTCTAAGACCATATTTAATTATCTGCTTGGCCCCGCAGCTCCTGATCAGGGGTGGGGTGTGGGCGTCACCCTGCGTACGAGCCCAGGGGCCCTTCCTGGCTCTGGACCCCACAGCCGCAAGGGTGAAAGGCAGAAACCCAGCCATGAGTCTTACTTTAAAAGCCTTTGCTGGACCTCCTCCCAGGCACTAACCCGGCTCTCGTCCATGTACATCCGGAAGAGGATGCGCAGCCCGCAAGCCAGGCTGCTCGTCTCCTGCTTCAGAAGGTTGGGTTTGGACTTGCCCTTGAAGCCTGCAGAAAGGGGGCATTTCGGGATTAGTTTGGGAAGGCATCTCACATGCAGGCACAGCAGCCTGTATGGCAGCTCGTTCTGTGTGAGTTCAGCCATCACATCTGCTGCTTACAAAGCAGGGCTTCCCTGGGCCACAGCAGCCTGCGCCCCGGCCTTGGTGTCCTGGAAGTGGCCCTCAAGGACAGGAGTCACATAGAGAAGATATGCCGTGACTGTGCAGGGAGGCCAGGCTGGAAGGCCCAACCTGAAGAAGGCAATTTCTGTGTTTAGAATTTCCTTCCCTTTCAAGCTGGGGATACGAGATACAAAACACGCCGGCCTGGGAAAGTGGATGTCTTCAAATGACGCTGCACTGAAAGCCCCGTACGGCCTGGTGCCCGTGAGCGGGCAGCCCCTGTGGCAGGGAGGCTGCGGGCAAGGCCGGCAGTACCCAGGGCCCGGCGCGTGTGCAAAAGGGAGTCTGCCGACGTTGGCAGGGCATCTCAGCTGGATGGTGGCAACTTGGGTTGCAGGGGAAATAATAAGTTCGGACTACTCTTTCCAGAAGTTAGGTTGTGAAGGGAAGAGGATAAACAAAACCATGGGCTTAATTAGGAGTTAAACAGATATTTTAGATCAACGAAAATAGGCCAGTGTAAAGCACCCAACAGTCCATTTTGCACAGGTTGACGTTCAATGAACATCCAGCTCCCTGCTTCCTTTTTTCTGCCATATGCAGCTCTTCCAGTGCTGTTTGCAACTGTTAGGCACTGAGTAACTATTTCTCAAATAAAAAATTAACAGTGTCGGTAAATTAATTACTATAAAGCTTACTTATTTAAAATTTCCGACATGTTCTAGAACAAATGTACCTCCCCACTTCAAAACGTTCACTTCCAGTCTGAGGGACAACCACTCCCAGGTAAACATGGAGAAGTCACTTAAATACAAATGTCAGATTTTATGTTCAGGACCTCCACACACTTTTTCTCATAAAAGGGCAGCTTTTAGTATTGACAGTATCGACAGGAAGGCCCAGGCCTGGAAACAAGATGATAAAATGATTGGTCAAATCCATCAAATAATGGGTTTATTAAACAAGGGGAAACGAATATACCCAGGCAGTTATGTGGCTTAGTGAAGGCCCGCGAGAGGCCTGGTTGGTAGACCGCCTTCCTATTGTAAGTGTTAGGGTAAATGTTCAAACAGCGACAGGCACAACCTGAAGCTCACACTCAATGAATTCTGATAAATGTACATATCTGTTGTACGTCCATTAATGGTGGCGCTAAAATGTGAGACCCATGCAGCTTACCTGCTTTCCACAGAGCAGTCCTCTGTTCGTTGTTAGAATTAAATGCCTTTGCAAATCTATGTGACTCTAATAAGCAGTCTAGGAGCTTAAAAAGCTGTTGTGATGTTAAAAAGCGGTACATTCCTTGGTCTTGAGTATCAACTCGAACATCAAAGTCCACGGCATCTCTCTGGAAAACAAACCACCACAGTGCACACACATGCGCACACGCATAGTCACAAATTTTGGTAAATTTAGAACTCAGTGCTCTCCAAAGACCGGATTTATGAGCAAGACGTAGCATTCACTCTATTATTCTATCTCAACAGAAAATAGGAAAAGGCCCATCTTTTGCTATGGAATTTCCAGTATCTCCATTCGATGCTTCCTAGTCACCAAGCACCACCTCCTATCGCTCCAGTTCCCCCCTAATTTCTGACTCCAGGAGCGCAGCCCCGACCAGATCCCACAGCTATTCTCCAGTCCCTTCACTACTGCTCGCAGTCAGGTCCTCACTTCTCTTCCTAACCAGGCTGGGATCCATGGACTGCGATTATGATTACTCCCTTGCGTAACCCCTCACCTCCTCTTTACAATAATCGTTTGGCAAAACCGCCTACTCCACGCCTGCGCATACACTAAACGTGTGTGGAGAAAAATGACTTCCTCTTTAAATCCTGTGGGCTCTGGGTGCTGCCCTGCAATCCTCCTGCGCTTCCCTCGTCTATTTCCCTGGACCACTCACTCATGTTTTCACTTCTCTCCTCGAGAAGCTGCAACTTTCTTCCCACCCTCCCTTGGTGGATGGCTTTTCTTCTTATCTCAATGAGAAATGAGAAGCTTTCAGATCTCCCACAAACTCCCATCAGCAAATGGACTGACATTCCTGCCTTCATAACCCATCCACTTTGCTTTCCTTCCTGCTGCAATGCATGAACTGTCTCTCTTCTATCTAAGACAACTCTGGGGACTGTGCCCTAGGTCCCATCTCCACGCACTCAAAAAGGCTGCTCTGGAACTGCCCCTGTCCCTGTCTGCGCTCTCAGCAGAGAACCTGCTGCAAGATGCAAGTCTTAAAGACAAAACCAAGCACACCCTTCTCTTGACACCCGCATCCTCCACCCGCCATTACCCCATTTCTCTGCACCCCTTTTGCAGCAAAGCTTGTGATGGTTATCAGTAGCAGCTGTCTGCAATTTCTCTCTCCTCTTGTACACATTAGGTAATTAACATTACAGTTAAACATAAGGTCAAGGTCACGCAAGTCCACCAAATTACTAAAGGGCAAATCCCAGACTATCACCTGACCTTCTTTTCAAAGCACTTTCTGCACGTGACTTCCAGGACAACACTGTCTCCTGGTCTCCTCCTGCCTCACTGCTTCTTGTTCTGGCTCTTTACCAGCTGCCTCATCACCTGGCGCTCTAAACCGCAGAGGTCTCAGGACTCGGTGTCTGGCCGTCCTCTCTCAGCTCTGCCCACACTCACTACTTCCATCATGTCGTCCAGCCACACGGCTGAAAATGACATCAATGTGATGGAAGATGTGCCCAAACTCAATCTCTAGCTTGGCCTCTTCTCTGAAGCGCAGACTGTTAAGTTCACTTTCTACTCCACCAAAAAGCACGGTCCGCACACCTCCTTACCTGCGCTGCAGCTAAGTTTTCTGCATCTTCCTTCTTACTCGTGGCTGGGAAGAACACAATGTTGTCGATAGTCTGGATGAGTTCCAGCTGCACAACACATTTAATCAACAGGGCGGCAAACAATTTTTGTTCTGGATATTCTGTGAGGAAACCCACCCCAATGCACATGCAAACAAAATTATTTTGAATCCTTTATCATTTCTGTGACATTACAATGCTAAGGAAACATTACTACGTCGTATGAAGATAACTTGCATGTATCACACTGAGAAGGACATACTGCTTTTGCACATAAGCACTACTCAGTAAAAGTTTGATTTAATCAACATTTAGAAAAGCCATAGAAAATTTTTAAATAAAAATATCCCAAATGACTCAGAACACTGAATAACCAAGAAGATTTAGGTTACTCTTTAATAAAACATTAATAAATGGATCAAAAGCTAAAACTTGAATATCATTTACTGCACACCCAAGTTTGACCTCTGAATACAGGGAATATGAAAACCTACACTAAAAGAAAACAGGAACTAGATCTGTAAGACTGAAAGTGAAAGACAGCCAAGGCTTCTGACAAATGGGGCAATATTGCAGGTTAACCAAAGCACATGTTATATTTGGATCCATGTTGGTAGTTGTACCTAAAATGACCTTACATTTTCAAATGGACCCATAAGCAGAGAAGTGTAC
Organism: Hipposideros armiger; assembly: GCF_001890085.2. Classification (NCBI taxonomy): domain Eukaryota; kingdom Metazoa; phylum Chordata; class Mammalia; order Chiroptera; family Hipposideridae; genus Hipposideros; species Hipposideros armiger. Next base: position 134,818 of record NW_017732250.1, on the reverse strand, counting down.
AAAAAGTTATGCTAAGTGCATTACGACAAAAGTAACCCAACTGCACAGTAACGAAGTGCTCTCCACACTGCCCAGGTGGGCTTAACAAGGCTGCCATCCTCTAACCTGAATAAGTTTGTTCCACAGGACGTTTCTGACAACCCCACCACCTGTAAGGACATGGTCATAAAGGAACTTTCTCTTTCACTGACCACCCCAGTTGAGCGCCAGGTTAGGAAAGATGACAACTATGGAAATGCTGCAAGCACTGCCTGGCAGAGCTGACACGTGGCTCCGGGGGCAGCTGGCCCCACAGACACACCTCGATCCTGGTCTCAGGAGCAGCTTTCCAGGAGGCAGGTGACTGCCCCAGGGGAGCTGTCTGTCATTCTGTCTCAGGGCAATGGCTCCAGCACTGGATGAATTATAATTCTTCTGTTTCTTTCTATTTTCGCTTTAATTACAAATTCCCTTTTCTGGGCACCAATTTGTGGAAGTAAAATTCATGTTTCAGGGATTCTGGGGGTAGCAAAATAACTTTCTTCATTAAATTTATTCTGATTTTTTTTTTTTTAGCTCATTAATAAAGGCTCCTTTCCAGGTAGTTTTCAGAAATGCTGCTGTATTTAACACTTAGTTCTTAGTACTAGATCTCAGGTAAAACAGAAAAGACAGACAGCAGAGAAGCCCACAAGCCCCATGGCTGTGTCTTCCTCTCAAGTATCTCCTTCCTAGTCCTAACCAGGCACGGCCAACACGTACCGCCCATTCCTTCACCTCCCTCATTCCCGTCATAAAAACATCCTCTGTCGCAGGAGGAGACTCCCGGCAGCACAGCTGGGACTCTGAAGGGACCTGGGAGAAGGCTGCTGTCTACCGGACGCGCTCTCCTCAGCGGCTGCTCACGGGTGGCCTGAGGGTCTGGCCGAGGAGGATCCACTGGGCTGAACGAGGGGAGCTGGGACCCGCCCGCTTCGTGTCCTTTCAGAGCTGGAGGATGTGGGTCCTAACTTAGTCTCACTACCGAGGCCCGGCACCATGTCTGGGGACAGTGTCTACTTGGACAAACTTCACTCATGACAAGGGTTGACCTGCAGGGTTGCATTAGGCGACCACTTATTTCACTGAGTCCCCCAAGGATAGGGAGCAAAGCTAAGCAGAGATTCACCATGTGGGACAGCAGGTTCTCAGTCAAGACCAATGGGGCAGTGGTGTTTTCTGATGTTTGCAGAAAGAACGAGACCGCTGCCCTTCGGACAGGGTGAAGCACTCTGTCCTCGGATCTTGGAGGAGGGGACACTTAGCACATGGCCTCCTCATCAAACACAGAAACCACTACCTGTCTGCCATGGGAACATGGTGGCCATTTCTTCTTCCTCCAGCTCCAATGATTCTGAGCCCATAGTCCCATGGTGAACTTTTGCTGAAGAATTTCAGGGGAGTGAGGGCAGGGTGTCTGGTAGAAGGACAGGCGCCCGAGCCCTCAAGTCAGGGTGGCAGGGGAGCAGCACTCCTTGCTCAGGTAAAGGTATATTCAAAGATTAGCCACGTGAGAACCTTCTCATGTGTGATGACCAAATCCTTCCTCTACAAAACTAAGTATGCTGGGGGTATCAAAAGTGCCAAAGAAATATATACGAGTGGACACTTTGGTCACCGTTGCTCAAGTAGTAGTTTGCCGTAATCAGAAGTGTCTGGACGCTGATGGGAACCACTTTAAGCATCTCTTGTAATTGTAGAAGTCAAATGTGACTTGTATTCATCTTTTGTTATCAGTATAAATTGAGTATTACAATTTTAATACAGTTTTGCTTTCTTAAAATGTGTATACATTTTTTTGGCACCCTCTGTTATTTAAGTTCAGTCGTGAGAGAGGAAGGCCACTCACTATTCTGTCCTCATAGCATATCTCCCCTTTAAGAAGTAAGCAAGACACAGTGACTAAAGCTAGAAGTTCCTTTCAATTAGGATAGTAAATCTATCTTCTCTCAAGAATAAATGTAAGCACTTACGGTTAATAAAATATTCCCTGAAAAAAAAAATCAACTCAAAATGGATCAGTGACCTAAATATAAGCGCTAAAGTATAAAACTCTTAAAAGAAAACATTAGGGAAAATCTTCATGACCTTAGATCTGTCAATAGATTCTTAGCTATGACACTGAAAGCATGAGCAACAAAAGAAAAAAATAGATAAACTGGATTCATCAAAATTAAAATCTTTTGTGCAACAAAGGACACTCTCAAAGAAGTGAAAAGATGACCTACAGGATGGGAGAGAACACACATTTGCAAATCATGTATCTGATATGGGTGTGGTATCCAGAGCATGTAACGAACTCCTACAATTCAACAACAAAAAGACAAACCACCCAACTAAAAATTAGCAAAGGACATGAATAAATATTTCTTCAAAGAAGATATATAAATGGCCACTATGCACATGAAAAGATACTCAACATCATTAATCATTAGGGAAATGTCAATCAAATTCACAATGCGATACCAGTTCACACCTACTAGGATGGCTGTCTCTAAATATAGGAGAAGTATTGGTGAGGATGTGGAAAAATCAGAGTTGCTGGTGGGAATGTAATACGATACAGCTGCTATGGAACACATTTTAGTGGTTCCTCAAAAAGTTCAACATAGAATGATTACATGACCGAGCAATTCCACTCCTAGGTATATACCCCAAAGAATGAAAAACAGGCTCCAAATAATACGTGTAAATGAACCATCATAGCACCATTATTCATGGTAACCAAAAGGTGGAGCACACCCAAATGTCCACCAACAGATGAATGGATAAATAAAATGTGGTCTATCCATATAAATGACAATTAGTCATAAAAAGGCATTACTGATCCATTTTACAATGTGGATGGACCTTGAAACACTATGCTAAATAAAAGCCAGATACAAAAAGACACACACTGTGTGATGCCATTTATATGAAATGTCCAGAGTGGCAGGTCCTAGACACAGAAATCAGACTGACGGTTGCTGGGGGCTGGGGAAGAGGAGGCTACAGAGGGACAGCATCACGGTTATGGGGTTGTTGGGGGGATAAAAATGCCTGCAACTAGATAGAAGTGGTGGGTGCACAACACAACGTACGAAATGCCACTGAATTGTTCCCTTTGAAACAGTTACTTTTGTTATGTGAATTTTACCTCAATTTAAAAAAAATGATTCAAGCTATCCTGTTTTCCTCTAAGGAGGAGGTAGTGTTTCCTCGGTGTCACAATTTTCCTTCAGTAAACCAAATTGGACAAACTTAATAAAGAACAAAAAGAGTTCCCCTTCTTTGTGAAAGAACTGAGAAGGTGAGGGGGATCAAAGGTGACATGCGTGTGGGCAGCGGAGTGGAAAGAAGGCGTGTTCCTCCGAGAGCTGGGAGCCCTGCGTGGAAAGCACTCCCCGCACTGCCGCCCCCTCCCGCCGAGGGCAGAGGAGGCGCAGCAGGCCCCACCTGGGGAGCCGAGGGGGCCGACTCCTGCGCTCAGCCCTTAGGTGAAACCGTTAGCTGAAAGCCCTGTGGGAAAGCTGGCGCTGCGGGTGTCAGCAGAGCTCCTGGGCATGTTTCTGGGATGTCCAAGTTGGAGCAAACACAGTAACAAAGTGACCACATGATCAACTACAGTACGTTTGTTAATAATAAAAATAAAAGCAGAATTTCATCCCTTTCCTACATACAACAAAATACACACTTTTTACTAAGAGAAATAACTCACTTGCGGTAGGTTTAATTTTGCTCACTTCTTCATTCACAGTAGAGACAGAAGCCAATGGTGCTTGCTGTCTATTATCTGCAGATCTTGGTTGAATAGAATCATGGATATCTACAGATTTCTGTGATATTGTATCCTAATAAAATAAAAAATTCACTATAAGTACAATGAATAATGCTTAAGGATGAAAATCGTTTCTATTATGCTGTTTTTAAAAAAATACATTATGTCCCTATGAAAATGACATCCTATATTTTACGATTATAGGCACGAAGAAAAAACCATTTAAAATGACCTGCGCATGGCTAAGAGCTAATAAACAGTCTTTAAGAGTAAAGCTGCCTTTTTGACCCTCACTTGGTTTGGGCCTGACACCACCCAAGGGCAACAGATAAAAATGCTAAGTTTCACTGTGTGGGGCAAGTAGCCAATACCCGTAAGCTGTCATGAAATCTAAGCAGAACATGCATGTGGCAGAGAGCAGGGAGATTTCTGCAAACTGTGTAGGCTGAGCCCAGGGAAGCTTCTCAGGCGTGAGTGTAGGGAAGGCTGTTCTGTCACCCAAGGAGCCAGGAACGTCAGTGAGAAGGTGACCAACTAGGAGTCTGGTGTCATGAGGAATGATGTTCAAGTTCAAAAAAGCTACACCAGAATTCGACCTGTGAGTTGCTAAGTGTAACCTTGAAAAAGTAATGATGAGTCTTCCTGAGCTGAAAATGGAGACACTTTGCATGCAGATTGTTAAGGATTAGACAATAAGTGTTAAGCACAGTGACAGATAATATATGGTAGCTGACATTACGACAAGTTTAGCTTTACTCTGTCACAGCAGTCTAGTCCACTCAGGAGACAGAACTTGGTTTAAAGAAGGACTAAGAATTCTGACATAATGATCCCAGCTGGATGCAACCTCGCGTGGGTTTCTGAAAGGAAGATCTGTATTCCCAAGAAACAGTGCTAATCAAAACAATATTTTAACTTGGACTTAAATGTCACAGTTTGTGATCTTTCATTTTCTGTTTTGTATGAAATGGGGATAACATGTACCAAACCTGGTTCAAAAAATTGTTGGAAGGATTGAAGTGATGCATGTACAAGACAAGTAACGCCAAGGGTTGCCAGCAGCCACTAGAAGCTGGGAGAAGCAAAAAAAGGATTCTCTTGTAAAGGCTTTGGAGGGATGTGGCACTGCTGACACCTTGATTTTGGAACTTTGGCCCCCAGGACGGGGAGAGAGTAAATTTGCTGTTGTCAGCCACTAAGTTTATGGTAATTTGTTATGGCAGACCTAGGCCATCAAATACACTGTAGGAAGGGTATATTAGATTTCTTTATACCGTTTTTGTAACTTTTCTCTAAGGTCAAATTAGATCAAAATTAAAATTTTAAATAAAATAATAATAGTATCTTCAGTTTGGCATGGAAATCTATAGATAATCTAGTGCCTGCCTCTTATAATTCTTGAAATCATTTCATTCTATGTCTCAGGCCATCCATGTTATAATTTAAAATACCTCCTTCATGGCCCTTACAGGTACATTTTAGCCACCTAAGGAATTTAACCATCATGAAATTTAATCTGAGAATTCTGGACAGTACATTTATGCCATCCTTTTAAAACAGCTGGAGTCATATAAAAAAATTTGGCCCATGGTAAAATTATTTATCACAAATAATTAAATAATTTAAAATATGCTTTATTTATTAGAACTTACCAACTGTTTTTCACTCACAGGAGATGAAGGTGGCGGGACAGTTTCTGCAGAGGTGGGACGCCAGGTCAAGAGCCTTTAAAACAGCAAAATCATACCAATCACTGAGTGTGAAGCATGTCCCATCCAACGTGTTTTGAAATGGACACAAAAAAGTCACATAAATATACCAAAAACAACATATTCCTTCTCTAACTACCACCAGGAGCAATTTGCTGAAAAAAATCCAGCAAGAAGTTTAAAATATGTATTTCCAGAAAACAATTAGCATTTAATATATTTTAAAGGATACTCTGGTCATCAATTTTATGGTAAAAAGGACTTTTTCAAAAGTTTCAGAAACTTTAAAGTCACTTTTTCTAAGTATAAAGGTCATTAAATATTTTCCAAAGTGACACCGAAAAAGTTTGAAATGTTTCAAAAAATTCATAGAACTCTTTAAATTCTATTTTGTTAACATATAAAAATAAATGAAATAAAATTTGGCCCAAAAGAGGGCACTAACTTGCCACCCCTTAAGTAGCTGCTTGACATAGAAAGATGATTAAGGCTTAAGGTCTTGCTTCTGAGAAGCAGGCACTCCTGGGGAATCAATAGGGCAGATAGGTAGTAAATACTTTGCTTCAGTTCAATATGGAAAGAACTCTGGTACAGATATATACTATTAAGAGATGCTTATTAAATAATACCTAAGATCACATGTCTTATCCTGAGTATATACATTCAATGAATTAAAACAGAAGCAGTTCTAAGAAAAAAAAATAACCGTTCAGTCCGACTGGTTTTTATAGACTTCACAGGGAGAATAGCTAGGCAAGAATTCATACTATAGGGGCCATAGATAAACTCTGACAAAAATGGAACATTTGTCAGTTACACTGATTCAACAAAATGTGCACCAAAAAAATATGAAAAATCGTCAAGTAATTATAAATGGGCCAAGGGGATTCTTTTGTGTGCTTTTCGTGTAGTCCTACTTAGAGACTGCTTTCCCAGGGATGTGTTCCTGTTGTCTGACCTCCAACTGATTAGGATATTCACAAGGGGGAATCATAACAGCACAAGCATATTTAACTCACGTCAAGAAAAAGTTTATGATGCTTAAAAAAGGTGGACTCATAGTTTCTGTATACAGTTTTATGCCAGTGCATTTAGGTACAATTTAAAGCATTTTATTAAGTAGATTTAAAAATTGTAGCTCTAAGGCAAAACTGTGCAGGTTAGAGAGCCTGCAAGGGTGAGCTGGGAAGTAAATTCAAGTCTGTCCTACAAATAATGCAGGTGTTATGAGAGTCATTTAGACAGACTGCTGTGTTTCCCCCAAAATAAGATCTAGCCAGAGAATAAACAGTAGCATGATTATTCCTCCAGGATATGGAGGGCACGCACCCCTCACATGAGGGTTTTATGACGTGTTTCAGCGAGAAGGGTGCCTTTTCCACAAACTCCTTCAGCTTAAAATATTCAGTATGCCAAGGTGCCATATTTTGGCACCTAAAATTATGCTACGGCTTATTTTCCAGCTAGGGCTTATTTTTGGGGAAACAGGTGTGTCTTAGTTTCCCCATGGACAAGAACTCCTTCTCTACAATTCAATTCCAAACTTAGCCCTTAGAAAAAGATGACAATTAACTGTAAAATCTAATATTTGCAAATAAAATTTCCTTAGATTAAATCTACAGTAACTGAATGTATGTTGAGGGTTTTTTTCCAATTCGAAACCACTGCTTGGTTTAGTCTAGATAAATAAAGCCTTATAGAAGAGGAATCATGTCATTATAACCCCAACTTTGGAAGATCACACTAAAGGTTTTGGTTTATAAAGAATTTAATTCATATATTTGTTGAGTTTGATTTACAATAAATACAAATTCATGGAACACTGAGATCTTATAAAGGATTTCTGTTATGAGGAGTCACTAGTTACTATCAAACCTTTTATGTCCATCATTCAATACATAAATATAAAGTTGTATAAAATCTTACGCATGTGGGATTGTAGTTTTGAAGATATCCAGTGTGCAGTTACAAGTTTTATCCCAGATTTCTAGGGTAAATTTTTCACCATTCAGAATCACAACATTCTCTAAGCAGTTTGTACCAGATCGTGCTAACTGCTCATTGTCTAGAAAAGAAAAGAGCAATTCATTTATATATTCCCAGGGTCACATTTAACACTTTGTGTCACTTTTCTGGTACAGACCTACCTTGCTGCACACACCAGTACAGCTGGGCAAAAATATCATCCAAAAGTACATCACTGAGCACTTCTAAGTACTGGGTAAATACATCACAGATAGCATAAAGTGCATGGTTACAAGTTGTTGTCATCCACTCAGCTTTCTAGGGGAAAAAGTCGTTAAACGAAGGTTAGACTATTCATCAGCTACTAGAATTAAAGAAATAAGTTTGCATATGTAAAATGTAAGCCTGTCCTTATTCCTTTCAGACCACTTACTTCTCTCTAGAATATTACATTCACCTCAAGTTAATACTTATTATCTATTTTCTCCTTTATCCCATAACTATATATGTATAAAATAATGTAACTGTTTTTTGTGATGTTTGTTTTGATTGTAAAAAACTATCACTGCATTATCTTGCTATTAGCATTATGACTTTGCAAAAAATATGCATGAACACTAACAGCAGGCCTTGGTCCAGCATATGACCGAACATGAAAAAGAAATAAAGAGGAAGGAAAAGATAAGAGTTTATTCAAGTGGGGTTAGCGTACCTTTAAAATTGAACTGACTTTAATAAAGTATGGTTAATTGAAAACACCATAGAAGGCAAAAAGAGCCATACAAAGTAAGTGTAAGTCATTTCTTTATCTCAAATGCATAAAGCACTAATCCGGACTGATAGTTTATATATGTACAGTTTTGCGCCAGTGCATACATGTCTACTTAATGTTCGTAATATGAGTCTACCTATAGATATAAAAATTGCAGATCTAAAGTAAAACTTTGGGCAGGTCAGGGAGCCCCCAAAGCCTGCATTTAATACAACTATATAGGACAAAATGAGAAAAACTGAAGCTCTCCCACACTTACTGAAATGCGTATTATAATTAGTTTGTAGTAAAAGACTTTGAACTTTAGAAAACTACGTATCACTATGCATTCTTTATTTAATTCAGAATAAGAAGTCACTATAAATACTAAAGAAAGGTACTGGTGCTTCTAGTTGTGACAATATTAAAATGAGGAAAAGAAACTGGAAGTCAACAAAAGCATTGAAAACAAAAAAACCAATTAATTCATTAACTCAGTTCTATCCTCAAATAGCGTTCTTGTTTATAAAGACATACAATTTGTTTTCATGTCTTAAGGAAAATTTTTCTAGAAACTTCTTCTGTGCAATGTACCAAATTTGAAATACTGAAATATATCAGCGGAAATATTAAGAACCTCTTAACATGACTATATTAAATGAAAATTTTATGTTCTCTTACCTCTGTCTGCTGTTCTGGCAATTTCATGTTGTCAAAGATTCTGAAAACAATTCTAAATAAATCCTGCCACCAGTGTTTTTCATAAGTGTGGCCATAAGTTTTCATTATTTCAAACATTACTGTTAAACCCCTAAGATGACAGAACACAATTAGGAAAGCTATAATACAAAAAAAGCATTCCACATCAGAATCCCCCTCCTAAAATTTTTATAGGTCACAAAGCTACAGAAAACAAAATTTAAAGCTTGTTTTAAACTAACACATAATACTGAGTTTGAAGAATTTTAAATTGTTATACAGCTTTCTTTAGGATGCATCATTTAGGAAAAAACTTCAAAGGCCTTAACCTTCAACTTTTTTCTTTATTTTACTTTTCCTCCACTCCCACCCCATCATCCAGCATTTAAAAATTGTAAAGGAAATTACAGATTGAGAAAGATTACCCTTTTAGTGAGTATTAATTTTGTGGCACTGTGGCCAAGGAATAAAGTATATCAACAATTAGCCTAAAAACAAGTAAAAATTAGATTTTAGAAAATCTTTTTCAAAGAGTTATAGGAATTTTTAGCCAACACTATACTTGTTCATATAGTATCCTCAAACAAAAGGATTTATAAAATGAACCCGCTACGACATTCATGTGGGCAGGGGCCTGTGTCTGTTTCCTGCTCTATCCCAGGCACAGAGCAATGCTTGTCACCTGAGAGGCATACATACAGCAAGGATTTGCTGAAAGAACGAAGTGCTGAGTATCACATTCACTCTCTCTGAGTAAGTGTTGAAACTAAAATTCAAAACTGCCTTTCTGATTCCTGATTATATTTCTCGAATACTACCTTCTTTTTTCTTGATCTTTTCTCTACAGGTTACTTTCATCTGGCAAAATATAGGTATCCTAAATTTAGAAAAGGTTTCTATTTCTAAAAGTCTGATGGTAAGGCAGAACACAATTTTCTTTGAAAGGCTCCTTAAGGACTGGTACACAGTCTAGCTCATTGCTAGTATGCTACCCCAGGGCCTAGCACCCACCTGGTACATAATAGGCCTGAAACAAATATTTGCTAAATGAATGTATGAAATAACATTATGGTAGTTAAAATAACATTATGCTAGTTCAGCCCTACATCAAATTCATAACAGTTGATTTGATCCGTAATATACCTAATGTGTAAAATAAGCAGAAGTAAAGAAACTAGGAAGAAACTCCTGTGGAAGAAATACAATCTCTCCCAGGAGAACCGTGTCAGAACTACACGCTCCCCCTACATGGTTCAAGGCTCCCTCTCCTCCACTCCCAAGCTCAAGTCCCATTTCCTTTCACTCCAAGTCATGGGATGCTAACTTCCACGACTGAAGATAAGGGGATGTGGGAATCCTGTTTCTTTTAGGCCCCAAAGCAAACACAGATCTATAGAGGTTTCCGAGGATTTTTACTATTGAAGAAGTCGTTTTTAAAGCTGTATTTAAGTTGCTGGTGCAGCTGTATTTAAGTTGCTGGTGCACAGAAAAAGAATATTTGGGACTCCAGGTTGATTATTTGTTGTTGTTTTGTTTTTTGTTTTTTTTTTTTTAAGCTGAGCCATCCTGCTACCTGTTGGCAGCTCAGCGGCTGCTCAGCTCAGGCTGGACTCGAACCGCTGTTGCTCAGAGCTCAAACTCTTGAGCGAGCTCTTAACCAACTGAGCCACTCGGCCGGCCCTTCCAGGTTGATTATTTAACCCTAAATCTACAGAATTTTGAGAGAATCAAATGTGAATGCATGTGAAAGTGTTTTGTAACTAGTGTGTTATATAAATCATAGTGTTACATTTTAAATGTAATCTAAATAACAGCCCTTACATATCCTTAGAGGAAGTAAGAAAATGAAAGCCATCACTTAACAGTTTACTCATATCTTCCCTCTCCTTTCCTAACTAGGACATGTATTTTCTCTTCTCTCTAATAACTGGAACCCATCTGTAATCTGAATATAAGATGGTGAGGAGCACAGAGGCGTGGTCCCAAATAAGGACAGGCTAAGAAAGCAGGCAGGTCTCTCATCAAATAGATTTCTACGAATAAACAAGGGCAGGGACGGGATGTTGAGTTTACGTAACTTGTCAGTCGTGACCAGTTAGTTGCTCCACTGAGGTGGCTGGACATTTAAAAGGGGTGAATCTAAATAATTCAAATTTTTATGAGTTGGGGGCTATTTTGAATTTTATCAAGTTCTAGCAGGTCCACTGACAAACGATCCTCAATGCCCAAATACAAAATAAGATGATGTGCAACGTTCTTGAGGTTACTAAATTCTCTGACAAATTCCCAAGGCTTGAGTCCTACTTTGGATGACTTATCTATTTCACAGAGTTTACTGTTATAGTCAATAATACTATAAAAACGAGACGTTTCTTAGGAAATGAATCAAACTTGACCTTGGATGGGGGTGGGGGTGGTTCTGGCGTAAGGGAGGAAGGAGAGGTTCATTCTGTCATTACATTTCTGTCACTGATTTGTTACAAATCTGTACCACCTTTCTGATTTAAAAAAACTCCAATTGTCCAAATGACTAATGACTCTCCCTAAAAAGAAAATGGGATAATTAAAATAGGGATTTTTAACATAAAACTGAACTCATGATGTACCTAAACACTTACTGACAGATATTTGGATATGCAAGTTGGCCGTTTCACTCTAGCAGTCAATAATGGTGAAAAAACCTGTTCTATGGGAGTGACATGAGCTACAGCAGGAGAAGCGTTATGTTGAGCTTGTGTGGTTAATTATATCCGTAACAGTTTCTTTACAAATAGACTATATGTTCATAGATCTTTTATTGAGACATCTTGGGGAGAGTTTAAAATTTTTTTAGTAGACCTGTATTATTCAAAACTATGTTACTGAGCAGTCTTCAAAGAGAAATGGTTCTTTACCTAAAACCCATCAAGGAAGCAATTAGGAAATTCTTCTATCATTCATCAGGAAATAAAATAAATTTTGCCACTAACTTCTATTGTACTTCTGATTGGAAATGTATGAAAAGACAATGTGTAAAATACTAAATTAACATAAAAGCTAAAGCTCAAAGTATGTCATAATAAAATTTTAAGGAAAACTAATGTAGTTCCATTTTTATCATTGTTCTTTTTAACGTATTTTAAAATCTGCCTATCTAACAATTGCTATATTGGATAAAATACATGATCTGTGGCCTTTTACTATCGAACATGTGTTCACATAAGAAAAGTTAATTTGACTAAAGTCAAAATACGCCTTACAAAATTTTAATTACAAATACTGATTGTTACCTGGTTCTTACATCTAATTTGCATCTATTGATGATACAGGATAACTCGAAGAGGATTGGGAACCATCCTCGTACCCACACCCTGTCTTCGGGTGCCACATTCATATCATCGCTTGTGTATTCCTTGAAAGCCTTGAAGAAGAAAGACAGGTTTTTTAGAGGCAAAACACAATACCTGTACAGGAAGCATATTATGTCTCCAAAACTTTTTCAAATGTTCTATAAATCAAAAGTGAACAATGTGATAAACCACAATAATTTATAAAAAGGTGGAGATTGTAATGGCCTATAAAGAGAACTGACTAGAATCCAAAAGCTGTTTTTAGCTTTATCTGCTTCCAGCTTTCTGCGTTATTAACCACGTTAGTCAGGCTTCGCTTTTATTTACATGGTTATGACACCATGCAGCCACACTAACTACACTGGGGAGGTGGGAAGGTCAAATAAGTAGATGTATGGACATGTACTAAGCACCCCATAGCTCCATGTCAGTGTGTAGTAAAAATCTTAGTACCAAACCTATTAACGCTTCACACGTGTCCTTATGATAGTTACAAAGACAGACTCGGACATGCAAGTTAAAGGTGGCAGCCAGGTTGCCAATTCCACCTGTCACTTCAGAACTTAAGCCCACACTCATCCAAGACAGTCAACTTTAGTACTGCAGAGCGCGACAGGGAAAAAAAAGTACAGAATCGCTAAAAGCCCAGGCCTGGGTTCATAACCTAGGTCTCCTTTGTTAGCTCTGAAATTACAGACACATTTTAAAACTTCTCTGTGCCTCAGATTCCTTACCTGTATGGGGCTCTAACACGACCTATCTCATAAAATTGTCATGCGGATTCAACAAGTTAATACATGTGAAACACTCAGAAAAAGACCTGATCCCTTCAGTAAACTTCAGCTATCATCACTACCCATTATAACTCAGAATCAAGCTCAGATAACTTTTGGGTTTTTCATAACTTCTCAATTTCCAAAAAAACTTGTATGTCAGACAAGAAATGAATACTCAGTAAATTCTGGTTACTAAACAACACTATACCTGAGGTCTATCAGACACATATTTTGCACAATGGCGAATAAGTCGAATTGCTTCCATACTTGTGTCTGGGAAAGCTGCATTGCATGCAAATTCAGACAAACACTTCACTGCATCCTGGAAAGAATCAATGGTCGCTGGAAAGTGTTTTTCAAACACAAGGGCTAAAAAAGAGAAAAATTATCAAATAATTTTTCAATTATTCTTAATTGTACCAAAAAACACATCAACCTCTAGATGAAATGTATACTTCCTGAAGTTAAGGGTTTTGATGTCCAACAGACATGGGTTCAAGTCTGTCATGACCACTTACTTGAGCAGAGACAGAGAAACAGGTCTGTGACGTGTTTATACTATGAACTCAGCACCTAATAGAGTGACTGGTACACAGTAGGTACTGAATCAACAGTTGGTGAGTGAATCTACAAAATTACATTTAATCTCTCTGTATCTCAGTTGCTCAATATGTAAAATGAAAAGAATACCCACGGAATAGCTGCCAGCACTAAACAATGTAAGTAGTAAGTGCTCAGCACAACAGTCAATTCAAGCAAACACTCAATAAATGACAGCTGTGATGTCACTTTTCTTGATGTTGATGATGGTCCTCATTATCATCTTCTAGCCAGGTTTAATTTACATCTTTAGTATTTCATTCTCCCTTAAAGTCAAAGGAGGCTGTGGAGTAGAAGTGGTCAAAAACAAAGGCTTTTCCTTAAGACTCGGTGGCTTTGAATCCCAACTCCATCACTCACTAGTTCTGAGCCCTGAGGCAAATTACTTACCCTTACTGGGCCTGAGTTTCCTAATCTATTAAAGAAAGCAGGATTGCTAAAGATACTTAGCTCATAGAGTTGTTGTGAAGACGGAAGAAAACACATGCAAACCGCTTACAGTGCTTGCCATATAACAATATAATGTTAACAATAATATCATTATTTACTCTCCTATAGGCAAACTTGGTAAACTTAAAAACTATAATAGGCCCATAATGGTACACTTGAATTACCCTCTGAACACATTACCATTTTTGTTTTTAACTTAAACATAGCTAAAAGAATACTCACTGACAATGTGCCCTGTTGTTTGGAATGCAAGTTCCACTATGCTTTCGTCTTGATCAGATGCAGCTAGGTGAAATACAGAGAAAATGTTCTTCCATCCAGACCGAATGTTAGCAGCTTGAGAATTCACCATCTGTGCTATACACCGCACCACCATATCTCGAATTGTTGGAGACCTAAAATATGAACATAATCGCTTGGGTGTGCATACCGATAGAACGCATCGGTTTTCTTTCCCTTCTTCTGCTTTCCCCCTGCTGTGGAAAATCGAATAATAAGATATTTTTCTGATATTAAGCAATTCAACATACCTGTTCCGTTTCATTATATGTTCAAAAGGTCTTAAGAAATCCTTCTGGAATCTGAAATTAGCAAGCTCCCCTTTCTCTAAGAACTTCATAGACAACTGCCTTAAAGAGTCTACCGCAAAAATAGCTACATCTTCATTAGGATTACAGCCAACCTGCAATGCAACAGAAATACAGGGTGCTAATACCAGCAGAGAAAAGCTGTAATTTTTTATTTTTGTTTTAGAAAAAGTATATCACTAATAGCATAGATACATAAATCCTAAGATTATACATAAAGACACTAGGTGATAACAATATTTCTCATCAAGACTAACATTATTTTAACTAAATTCTTAAAATCTAGAGCTAAAGAAAAACAGGACTCAAAGGGTTTTCTAAATTTGATTATAGAAATGTAATTAAAAAAACACTGCTTGGAAAGAAAAACAGTCTCAATTAGATTATAAGAAAATTTTAGACAATAATACAAATGTAAGCAAATCCTATAATTATTCAAATACCTTATTAAAATGATCTCCAATAACTTCCCAAATTCGAGACCACTGCAATCTTATTCTTCCCATGTTATAATATGATATTTCTACTATTTTTTGTAGACTAAACATTCTTGGATGTGTAGTGGAAAGTAATTCATCCATAGACACAGCACAGAGCCAACGGACAAAATCCACTAAAATATAAATAGATGTACAATGTTTTAGCATAATTTTCAAGTCTTTTAGCCAAAAAAGCTAGCTTATAAGTGGAATAAATGTACATACTTACCAATAGCATTTCCATCTAGCCTTGTAGACCCTGTAAATATTCTAAAGGAAAAAAAAAATAGATTCAAAACTTTGTAAAATCTCCCTTCTGTTACATCAATTCAAATGTAGTGGCCTGAGGTACAAGCTACTTTTGTTGGAACAAAAATATCAGATAGTGAAATGAATATTTTTTATTATATAGCTTAATAACAAGTATAGTTTGGATGTTCCTCCCTCTTCTTCTGCATTTAATAACATATTAAAGTAAGCATTTATGGTTGTAATTTTATTAGTAAATTTACAAACACTAGATAGGTATCATATGAGACTCTAAAAATAAGGAAATTATTAATCGTAAAACTAGTTATTGGTATACTATATAACAGAAGATTTTTCAATTTTTTTCTGATTATCAACTACTGTTAACACTAGTATTAACGTTAGTTTTTAAAATGAAAACTTTTACTTCATTTGTACAAGTAACGTACATTTGATTAGAAAATTGGTTTATGTTAAGCTACCAGCATTTAATAGAACCTTGCAAATAATCTTTAACAGTATAACCACGAAGTGGCTAAATAACTTTCCTTAGGGAATCCAAATGTTTAGAGTTAAGCTATCCTGTTCAGCTTTGCCCAGCCTTCTTCATCAACCTCTTTTTCTGCGTTTTAAAGTTTCATAGAAGACTTCAGCATAAACCTATTAGCCTTCTTTTTAAAAATCTGCATTTTTACCCATGTTCTGGACTTGTAACCAAGGGCTTGAATGTGACTTTCAGGATGAACCAATATTCCTCAACTTATAATGAACACCACAGGATGTGCATGATAAAAAGGAAAGCTTTAAGGCAGGAAAAGGTCAAACATTAAACTTAGAAATAAACGTAATCATATGAACAGTAACAGCTACCAGCAATCACAAGGTGGGTACTATTCTAAGTGCTTTATAAATATCCACTCATACTAATAAATACTCTGGGAAGTAGGCACTGTTACACTTCCAATTCTATACACATGGAAAGTGAGGCACAAAGATATTTAAAAATTTCCTCAATGTCACAGAACTAATAAGTGCTGGAGCCAAGACTCAAACCAGGAGGGGCAGACTCCTGGGTCTATGCTCTTAACCACCATGCTACACTGCCTCACACTTAACCTGAGCAAAACATAACTTAAGCACTTTAAATATATTCTAGTATTTTCCTGCTACCACAATCTAAATGTGTTCTGAGCATGTCATAATGTTTTAACCTTAGTGCCCCTGAATGTCTGCCTACGTGTTCTGGCAATGAGGAACAAAAACAAGACTGGAAAACCAGCTTAAAACCTGACAATGGCAACAACTCAATCTCATCTGCTGAAGGAATATCTTAAGATCTCCTTTATTGCTCTTGTCAGTAGAACAAAACAACAATTCAAAGATCTGGCTGCAAACACAATCTGGGGGGAAAATAAGAGTAATAAGGCCTCATTTAATCCAGTGGTTAGATTGGATCTGGAAGTTAAAACATACAAAGACTCTGCAAAGCTCTCACATGAACAAAAACGAAAATCGCTAGACTATGCATAAGTGTCATTTAATGATTTTTCAAACTAGAGGTATTCTCATAGAAGGCAATGGCTATAAGAAAAACTACCAAAAACAGAGTCAAAACTAAAGAGTATAGGAGAAACAATAGGAAAAGAAAAAAAACAAGGAAAAAATTTTAACTGAGAAGGAAGCAAATGGCAAGAGCTGAAGGGGTCAGGAATGGGAACAGAGATGGAGATTACATGCAACTACAGGGGAAATAAGCAAATTCTCTGAAGGCAGAGAATGGAGAACAAAGGCCACAGGACAGAGGAGCAGCAGCAGCAGCAATCACAGGTGGAAGTGACGGTGGAAGGCAGTGGCAGCATGCATCCTGGGGATTGGCATTCGATTTCCTACTCACTTTGGTAGCCTCTGAGGGGTCACTCTATTTCTAGTAATGCTCCACTAAAGATAAGCCATATGGTAGAGCACAGCGAGCGGTCTGTGGAAGCATTTAAAATTGAGCCTTCATATACTAAGGCAGGAGAGCAGAGCTACGTTTCACAAAGTCAGTCTATGAAATGGATTCTACATTCCTTGTATGAAAAGCAAAGGACTGAAGCATGAGAATCTTGTGTGTTAATATTAAGATATATCCTGGAAGGAATGAATAGAAAAAAATTTTTTGGTAGATTATGGCTTCATCCACATTACGATAATAATGTAGAAATGAAAAAAAACAGAGGTTGACCAAACATGCAGATTCTGGATCAAATAGACTTAAAACTATGCAACAAACAGGCACACTAAATTACTATACATGTAAAAAGTTTTCAGAGTGAAAATATCAAAGCTAACATTTATTACTTAGGCCTAACTGACAGATGTTTATGAGCAAATGCAGTGGGCGATGAGCGGCATGTGTTTTCTGAAAGGTGACAGGATGTGCCCAAGTGGGGGATGGGCTAGTTTTATAAAGCTAGATCTGGTGTGATTAAAAAACAAGAATGAAAACAAAAAATACGGCACTAAAGAACTAACTTTTAGAGGTAAATCATTCCTGGACCAACTGTCACTGCATAGTTTGGCAATACTTATGAAATTGGCTTAGTTTAGCAAATCCTGGAGGATCAAGTACTCCAGATTAAAGTGCTTGATGTTCTCCTAAATTCTAATGATACGAAGGTGGAGATTAGAAAGTTTTATCACCTTAAAGCTTTGAATGGAATCATATATTTTTCTGTTGATTAACAAACTATAAACAATTAAGCAAAGAAGAATTATTTTTATTTTTCATGTTTAGTTCCTATACTTGTTACAACAGATTTTTCAGAACAGGCCTAAGGACAGGGACAAGTACAGACCTTCCCAGGACAATACTCTCACCTGTCTTGAATACCAGGGTAACCTCACTGAGGTCGCTCATAGGTTAGAGTCAGAATATTGCATATGAAAATAAACTCAGGTATTAAGAAATTTAATAAGTAAAATGTACCACACAAGAAAATAAATCTTATAATAAATCAAAGATGTACTTTTAATGTTTTCACTAAAAGCTAAAAGTTAAATACTAAGGTTCTGTATAAAACTGGACACTGAATTTATGTTTGTGGAACTCTTCGGTGATGACGAGTTTGAGATAAAGTACTGACAGAACTTGTGCTGAGACTGCTCTGAAACAGCATAGATTCTTAAAACAGAGAGACATATTATTTGAGTGACATGTCTACCTGCAACAAACAGTGGATAGTTGGATAAATTACAACTAAGTATGGTCACATAAAGTATATTATGGAAACAGAAAAAATAGGTAAAATGTTGACTCCTGTCTGAATAGATTCTCCTAATGACAGTGAAGATGAATTTCCAGAAGGCAAGAAAATCACTTGGAAGAAGGGCAGACATTACACTGCTTGGGACTTGAACACGCAGGCAAGGAAGTTGGGAGGTCAGAGTGCACACTCAGACATACGCCGCCTGCAGGAGTGGATGCTCTGGCTCCACTTCTCACAACTCTCTGTGAAGGAAATGGTCATCAAAATAATAAAGACCAGGGCCGGCCGAGTGGCGCGAAGGTTAAGAGCTGGCTTGGGACGCCAGAGCGCCCTGGTTCGGATCCCACATATGAGGGCCAGTGACACTGCCCTCCACAGCTAAGATGCTGAACAACAGCTCAACCTGGAGCTGGGCTGCCGTGAGTCGCCGGCAACGGCGTAGGCTGCAGCCCCTGCTGCAGTGGGCTGCCATAGGCTACTGTATGTAGTCAGCAGCCACCATGAGCAGCCAGCATGAGCGGCCAGCAGCTGCAGCGAGCGGCCGTCCAGAAGCCGGCGACTGATCTGCCTCGCCTGGGAAGAGCGTAATGATGGTGCCAACTTGGGCCAGTGAAGCAACATCCTCCACAACTAGATTGAAGAACAAAAAAGGACAGCAACTTGTCTGTTCCCCTTCCCCCAATTCCCCAGCACTGTTCCCATCCCCCCAATTCCCCAATAAAAATCTTTAAAAAAAATAAATAAAGACCAGATTACCCTGGTTGTGGGATGCGCAAGTTATTTAATCCCATGTCTCAGTTCCCTTACTTGTAAATTGAGGACAATAATATTACTCATCTCATGAGGGTAGTCAAAAGATTAAATAATACAGTAAAGCACTCTGAAAAGTAACAAGGACATGGTAAGCCTTCGAGTTATATAGTAGGTATAAGATGATACACCATCTTTCTTCCATCTTCACAAGATAAAGGCAAGTGACAAAAAGGACAGCAAGTAGATGCTACGAATTCTTTTCAAGGAAAAAGTTCCACCGAGTACTTCAGAGTCAGTAGCCGGGGACACTCTAGTTCTGTCTATACTTAGAACCACAAGTTATTTCTGAAGCAAAGTAAAATAGTGGATCAGCATGAGTCTCCAAGCACCAAGAAAAGAATATAGTAGATATTATATTTACATTTTTGAAAGTTTCTATCAGAAGTAAAAATTAAAAAAATTTTAATATCTAAGTTGTAAAATGTTGAGTTTCAATTTTTTGGGCATTCATCCAGAAAAAGCTGATCTTCAAAAGAACACTAGATAGTATTCTTCATACTGGGAATTTTTAAAATCTGAAAAAACTAAATATTCCATCGTAAAATAAACCATAGCATGGGTTTTCTTTTGGAAAACAAACTAAAAATAAGGAGTACCTGGTAATATATATATAACCAACCAATTCCCAAGTCCTTTCCAAAGAAGCTTATGATGAGAACTGCCGGCAAATCCCCTCCTTTTGCCCGTAATGCAGTTCTATATCATGGACTCAGAAAGACAAATTACACTCTGTTTTCAAATAGGGATAGCAGGGGGAATGTTATCTATAAAGAAAATAAAACATTTGTGTTCTTTTTCATCAAGGTTCTATTTCCCTAATGGCCGTTAATATGTACTGTAACTTACATTTTTGTACTGCTTATCTCCTTCCTACATTCTATGATCTAAAGAGCAAAATTATAGGTGCTTCATCCTCGAAATTGCAGCATATCACTCTATAGTCTTATATTCATTACTTAAGAAAAATTACTTTGGCAACAATTTTTTATTACTGAGCAAAATATATCTAAATGCTACAGAGTTAAAACAGTACTCATCTGAAAAGGGAATAAAATGAATATCTTACCTATCAACAGCAACAACAACACTTTGAGAGCTGGTTTCGCCAATGGATTCCTGAATACTTGCAATCTGCTTCCAGTCCACATTTCCTCCAACTGCCGCATATAAAAGAGAGTCACATCAGTTTGAAAATAATTCAGTGTAAGAACACACATTTCTGAAATCAGTTATTTTCCTAATGAAAGATATAATGCTTTGGGTGAACAAATCTTTTGGCATCAGTGATCTTTATCAAGGTCACATGTGCCTAATGAGCTATACTAATTGGTATACAGACATGGTTATAAAGACACAAACTGTATTTGCAAAGATTACACGAATTAGAGTCACTAAGGATGTAGACCACAAAATTAATGACATTAGGCATAATTACTCTTAATATTTGAGAAACACAGCATTAACCCAGTTCCAATGACACCTTCTTATGATGATTCCCAATGCCATACAATTAGATCTCCCCTGTCCTTTAATCTCCAGTCCCCTGTTTACAAATGCTTATTGGAAATTCTTAACTATATGTTCTAACATCCTCTTATTTAAAGAATCATTTATACCCCGGCCAAAAAAAAAATGGTGCCATATGTTGGACAGCAGAACAACAATTTCCCCAAGTTTTCAAACTCTTAACCTTACAATCATCTTTGAGTTCTTTCCCTTTCTCCACTAGTCACTAAATCTCTCTTGTGACCTGTTTTCGTATCATTCATTCATTGTCACTCCTACCTACTCAGTCTAGGCCCTTACAACTTCAGGCTCAGATTACCGCCCGATTCCTGACTTTTCCCCTTCAATCTCTCCTTTCTCCTACCAGATTAATTTTCCTAAATTGTCAGCTTCATTTTGCTTACTATTACTTCCAGGATAAAGTATAAACTTTTCAGTAGAGCATTTATGGCAGTTCCCTTCAACATCCTAGCCAATGTATGCCTCTATTCAGACCATCCCTCAACTATCTAAAACTTATTTATCAAGGCCCCATTTGAGCATTTACTTACATAAGTACTACTCAAATCAGGATATCTTTCATACAGTCTCATATAAATTACTTTTGCTGTGTCAATGTTACCTTTTCAGCCAGATAAAAAGTTCCCTAAGGTTAGGAGCCAAGTCATATCATCTTTTTTTGTATTTCCTACACCTTATTCAATATTAAGTCCAAAGCAGATGCTCAACAAGTACCTGATGACTCAACTGACCAGATACTCAATGAATGCCTTCATGAATGAAGCATAATAGATGATGTTATACAAACCAGCTGGGCTCAAATTCTACTCTAGGGACTGAACAATGTAAAAAAGATGTGATCCCTGTCCTCATTGAGTTAATAATTTACCAGGAGAGACAGACTTACAATCAACTTTAATACAATGAAATGATTACTTCATGGATGAAATGAACTAAATACATATAATACAAGTTTTGCTAAATAGAACTAATTTTGATAGGCTAAGGGAGAATGGGGATGTTAGCTCAAGGAAAGGCTTCAAAT
Organism: Hipposideros armiger; assembly: GCF_001890085.2. Lineage (NCBI taxonomy): Eukaryota > Metazoa > Chordata > Mammalia > Chiroptera > Hipposideridae > Hipposideros > Hipposideros armiger. The sequence continues at coordinate 112,837 of NW_017732250.1, read as the reverse complement.
ATGATGAAATATTAATTCAAATAAGACCCAGAAGGATGATCATGTGGGAAAGGAGGCAGAAGGAAACACAATTCAGGCAGAAGCAGCAGCATATATAACATAATGGAAGGATGCAAGTGGACGTCATGTTTTAAAACACTTGGGTATAGCCACAGAGGAGGATTTGGCCAAGAGCACAGAAGAAGGGCGAGAACAGTAGTAGACGAAGCTGGAAAGACACATTAGAAATAGAATGTGAAGAATTGTTATGCGTAATGTTCTACTTTTGAAAATATGGAACATTAGACCTTTTAGAACATTGACATGGTCCAATCTATTTTCCGAAAAATAATTATGGCAGTAGTGAAACAGGAAAAGATTGAAGCCAGGGAGACAAATTATGAGCCTATTTCTATAACACAAGTAAACAAGAATGAAAACCTGAAAACAGTGACCAAGAATCGGGGTGGTAGGGAAATACTATCAAGCAACATTCAAAGTGTACAGCACATTATAGAAATTTAGTAAAGAAAAATCTAGAGAAAAAATTAATGCCAGTCACCATATAACTTCCTCTGTATATCAAATCAAAATCCTTCCAACAGAGCTTTCTATACCTTTTTATTTAAATATAGTAATTTGTAATCAATATATTTCAAGGAATCAGAATATATAAATATAAAATGTCTAGCAATCCAAAGAACCTATTTCACAAATATGTGAAATCTTTCAAAGATTTGTATGATAACATCATAGACTAATATTTCAGTTTTACCAAACAAATTACTCAAAAGAAAATACTTAGTACACCATGATCAGGTGGGTTTCATCCCTAATATGCAAGGGTGGTTCAACATCCGCAAATCAATTAACGTGATACACAACATCAACAAAAATAAA
>NW_017732250.1:102084-109473 GCF_001890085.2 Hipposideros armiger | reverse complement strand
GGGGGGTTGTTACTTTGTGAGGGTGAAAAGGGTAACTATTGCATTGTTCTGTACACCTGAAACTAACAATAAATAAATAAAAATAAAAAAGAAAAAAAAAGAAAATACTTAGGTACACTAAGAACAAAGATGTTAAGTGTTGTGAAGATTTGTATGACCAAGCCATTGAATTTTTAAACTTTAATTTATATACCTTAAAAGAATATGCATGTAATTCAAATCTAATAATCATGTGCTTATGTATTCGTAATAACTAAAAGTTCCATGTTTTCAAAAAGTTAAAGTACAGACTTATATCAGTCAAGAGAGTCAGATAAATGTATCTTCAGCCCTATTAACTTGGTTACATGGAATACCTCGTGCATGGATGCTGTTAATAAAGGCTATTAATTTATTTTGTAAAAACAGACATACACACTGAACCAGCTCGCCTCTCTGTTCCACAGCCTCTTCTAGCTTAAATTCTGACTCCAGCGTCCCGCTGAAGCAAGCATCTGCTCTCTGAGTAGGTGACAGACAGGGCACAGATGGGCAGGGGTGAACATCTGCTACACTGGGCTGGCTGTTAACCAATGAGACAGCCTGAAGGGAGGGCTCTGCCTACCAGGGGCAAGTCAACAGACTGGCTCCCTCTTGGATGCAGACTCAAAAATGAGAGACCTGATCAATCAGGAGTGAGTGGAGAGTGAAGCAGGCCAAAAAGAGAGGCAGATAACATAAGACAAAGCCTAGTAAAGCATAAAAAAGAGATGGAAGAGTGTGGCTGGTCGCTTGAGTAGCTAGGAAGCCTGACATTTTTAAATTTCAATCTGAAATGTGTGTATTTTTCTGTAAATTCCGTTCTGAAGGGAGAGGGCAGATCATCTCATATCCTTGCAACCCAAGTAGCACAAAAGCAGAGTGATCAAAATTTAATTAACTTTCAAATATACTAGTAAATATTATCTGCAAGTATCATCATTTCTCGTTTGACTAAACTTCTGGAAGATAAAATATTTCACTCCTGTTTCATTTTTAGTGCAACCTACTTCGGTTGCTTGGCAAAACTGAGCCTTGGAGACTTGCACCCGTCATTATTTTGGCCTTCTCACACACCCTAGGTCTCAAAAAAAAAAAAAAGGCCTTTCAAAAGCTATTGAATCAATCACAGCACATTCATTTCACTTGCCTGTAAATATTTTTCATCTGTATCTTGTGCTATCTTCGGTAGTAATTACAGTTCTAATGTTCCGAATCAGACTTCCAGGTTACACATAAGTCACCATGCAGGTGAGTCGGCAGTTCTAAATCCTGCTGCTAGGTCACCAAGTCTACACCTGTACCTCCCAGACCACAGCATCTAAGATACACTGAGGCCCTGACTGCATTGCCGCTGACACAGGGGGTTGCCACCGGAACTAACTGACCCCAGTCCAACTTGAAGCCACAACATGGGTCTTTACTTCTTTCCCTATGGATGGTTTTTCAAGCTTGAAATTCTTTTGGATTTCCTAAGAATTTTTATTGCAAGCAACAAGAGAAATCACTAAAAGATAAAAAGCCAAAAATATCCAGAAATGTTACAGTACAAAGCCTTAAAAAGGAAATAATCCTAGATCTCAGGTATATTCCCTCCTGCTCTCTTTAAGTCAAGTCTCTCGATTTCTTGGTTAAAGTTGGGTGGGGAAGAGAGAAAAATCCTGAAACCATTAATGTATTAGCCACTGTGCTAAGTCCATGTATATATATTCTTATTTAATCCTAACTACTCTAGAAGTATTGGGGCTGTTGGAAAAGTCATGACGTATTTTTTCTATGTTTTTCATTGCAAAAATGCATCATGACTTTTCCAACAACCCAATAGAAAATACCATTAAGTTTGCAAGAGAGCTCAGAGAATTAAAGTAACTTGCACACAGTAAGGAAGAAATACAGAATTCAAGCCCAGAAGTACAGTATTCAAAATCAACAAGAGTCTAAACTTTGCTTTTTCCCTGGTGGTACATTTTCCATTTATGAGTAAAACTGTATTGTCTTTAGTTGTTCTGTATCCATTTTCACTAGTATCTTCCTTTGTTCTATTGGGTCAAACCTGGAAGTTCCTGGCCATACTGCACACACGGGAAACCATGGGGAAGTTTCATGCTGGCAGAAGAGTTTAGTTAGACCTGCACAGCACCTTTAAAAGATGTGACTCAATGCCTTCTCCAGCTGCCCCAACTATTTACTGCCTTTTACAAGCCTTTGCTCATTTCAGTTACCCACTGAGTTTTAAAAGCAGATCACTGTAAACCATGTTCTTCCTCTACCCCAACCATGAGATCAAGACTAATGGCTACATACTAGTCCAGGAAAAAAAGGCAGTTCCTACACAGTCTTGGTTTTCCTCATGAAATTGGCCAAAGGGCATTTTATCATAGTCCTCTAAATACGCCATTGCTACAATAAAGTAGCAAATGTTGAGCAAGTTAAAAACAATTTTGATATTTCATATAAATAACTTTAAAAATTCTCACCTAGCCCCAGACCCACAAATTCGTCCGGAGCCTGATCTTTTGTTCCAGTGAGAGATCCTTCTCGGCCTCGCACTGTTCCAGAAATGTACCGGGGTTTCACTCCAGTTCCTATAAGCTGTGCAAGCTCCAACTGACTGATGCACTTCAGAATCTTAATTACAAAAAGGGAAAATAAATTAATTCCTTAAAAATGTTCACAAAAATATTTAAATGTATGCAGCCAGGATTTAAATATAGGCTACATTATAAATCATTATAAAACGCTAAATGTACTCATCCCGAATGCACCAATTTACTTCCAAACACTTCAGCATGTTAGCGATAGAATATTTAGCATTAGCTCATTTTTTAAACCAAATTGCTAAGTTGAAAATAAAGAAAGTGCTTATACCTCATGCCATGAATTTCCTAAATAATTTCCATCTGTATGAGCCACTGTGATTAGTGTTTTTATTGTGTCAATGTTCTTCTGTTTCATTTCCGTAATCCCAGAGCTCACTGTCAGTAAGGTGAATCTCGCCAGCGCCTGGACATATGCATCTCTTTCCAGCTATAAAAATGAGAAATGTATGCTTTATATGGTTGTAAACATAACAGAGTGATCTCTAATTCCCTCATGACAAACTGTTTACTAGTTTAGTAAGTTTTTAACTGACAAGTCATGAGTTACATACAATTAACATCAAACTGCAGTTTTTTTATCGTAAGATGATGAATGAAGCAGAAAAGAATGAATTTCTAAAATCCAAAGGTGATAAGTCAAGATGAGGGTTTAGTGATAACAAATGAATTTATACAGTAAAAAACATTCACTGAGCACTTACTATGTTTCAAGTACTGTGTGGACTAGCAGGAACCTGATTTATAAATTTGCTCACTTTTTTCTCTATAACTAGGCTGTGCTTTTTAAGCCCTAATATTCATAATTAAATGTAAAAAAGGTTTAAAAAAACTGCTTTGGCTAAAATTTATTATGAGACAAAGCATATAAATTACTGTAACAGACTATCTTCATGAAAATCATGTACTAGATACTTGGTTCTCTTAAAGACAACTTATTCTTAGGCTTAGGCAAAGTTATAAAGTGACATAAAATATGAAAATATATATATGATTCAGTAAGTATGAACATACAACATATCTAAATAAGATATTCAGATTAACATAGAGGAATCAGTCTTGGAAAAATTGCAAACCAGTTATGAGGAGTTTTAGACTCATTGGTATAGAACTACCACTTTTGTCATAGCTTCTTGGAAACTTACACATTAAGATTCATTTAAATTCCATCATAAATTTGAAATCAGTTTTTCATAAGTCAGACATAAAAAGATAATTTACACTACGGTAATGGCATAAGTAATTTACATTTTTCAGACTGGCTACTAAGGCAAAATTCTTTGTTACCTGAATGCTGAAAATGCATGCAATTCTGATCGCACATCTTATACCTTCCAGGCAAAGAGAGGCTACTTCAGTATCATCACAATCCTGTAGACCCACACTAAACGCAGCCAGGAAAGGCGTCCAAGCCAACTAGGAGAATTAAAAATTTAAAATACATCATGGACATCAAGTGCTAATAAAAAATTATAATATTCCATTAATATTTCTCAAAGCTTTCAGACAATAAATGGTTGAGGAAGTTCTGGAAAAAGCAATGAGTTTATTGGCATAATTATTTGGAAAGCTTTTTTTTTTTTTTTAATTTATTGGGGTGACAATGGTGAGTAAAGTTACATAGGTTTCAGGTGTACAGTTTTATAATACATTATCTATATATCACATTGATTGTTCACCACGCAGAGTCAGCTCTCCTTCCATCACCATATATTTGATCTCTTTTACCCTCATCTCTAATCCCCTCCCCTTCCTTTCTTAGACAATATACAACGGTGCCTGGGCTTAAATAAATGGGGGAGCAAGATTATAAATTCAGTAGAAGACCTTAGGCATATTTTAAGCACAGCATTTTAAATTATTCACATCAATAAAAAAATGGGAAGTCAATATTCATAAATGATATTAGTTTTACCTAAATTCAGAACTTGTCTCTCTCTGAAAGTTTTGTCCCTTGCAATAGTTCATGGACTTTTTATTTCCAAGAAAATCCATTTACTTATTTTCTACTTGCAACAATTACATTATTCTCTTTTCTTTAAGCCTGCTCCCTAGACAGTATTTAGCCTTATCTTTTTTGTACTCAAATATTTTACATTGAGACATCAGTGTTACCTCTGGTTCCTACTTGGACAATACTTTAAAGTATATAGTTCAATAAAGTATTTTTTTATTACAAATGGTGAAAGCCAACACTAAATTTTACTATAAAAATTTAATACCTAGTGAAACTGTAAAACAACAAAATAAAAGAGCTACCTTTTGACTACTGAAAATCCTAATATCAAAACATGTATATATATTAGTATGTGCAAGTGTGTGGGTAGCTTTGATATGTCTGATGCGAGAGTATTTGCTTTTAATAAGTCATCATGAATTAAAACTATATAACCATATAGTCATACAGATGAAAAATGTTTATGCCAGTGTGCTACAGAAATGACAACTGAAATGTTTAAAAGATCTAAAAAGTTTTTAGCATTATGCAGGAAAGCAGAATTATCCAAAGCTTTGCCTGTAACATTAGTAAGTTTAGAAGTAAAAGTGTGTAATGAAAGTGTACAAAAGTACAAGGAGCATAAAACACAGTTCCTAACTTCTAGTCTTAGCTTTGCCACTTACTTAATCTCTCTGAACCCCTTTACTGCCGGGGCTACCACTGAAGAGACACTGCGGGCAACCTGTGAAGTGCAGTGCTTCCAAAATACAAAATACTACATCAAAGTAACAGCAGACACAAACTATTCTAAGAAACAGCACATCTATTTGGAAACCTGTAAATATTTTATACAAGTATAAATGGTCCTTATGCCATGAAAAAAATGTTTAAACTCCATTAGGAATCAAAGACAATGATTTCTCCAATCAAATTACACTAAATAATATCCAGGGGACAGTGAAATTGCCCACTCATAATTGTATAAACCTTGGTAGAAAACAATTTGGCAATATGTAAAAAGATTCTTAATGTTTATATCCTTAATATTATAATACATTCTAGGAATCTCTCACTCCTTTACCCAGTCAGTGCTTGTTTATTGAGCACTTACTACAAGCTAGATATTGGGAAAAGAGAACAGAACAGATGCAGTCCCTTGTGAAGCTTAAAGTCTAGTAAAGAGATATACTAGGCATATATATAATACATATATTAAAATTAAAAAATGTATAAATATAAATTGTTATAAATACAATGAAGGAAAAGCACAGCATGTCATGAAAAGGGACCTAACTTGGATTAGAGGGCAGAACTCTGATAAAGTAACATTTAAAATGCAAACTACTCAGGCAAAGAAGAAAAGTGCATTCTGGGCAAAGCATATAGCTTGTAAGAATGCTCTGAAGAGAAAATAACTTAGGACATTTTAGAAACGGAAAGAATGCCACTGTGACAGCAGCATAGTAAGAAACAGAAGAAATCTAGCAATGATGTTGGAAAGGCAGGTGGAGCCAGGCCACACGTGGCCTCCAGACCCTCCTGTTTCATCACAAAATCACGCAAAGTCAGTCAAGGGCCTCAGGGAAGAAGGTGACATTGCATTTTGTATTTTAAAAAGATCACTCTGGCCTCTGTAATGGATAAGAGGGCACAAAAGCAGACATAAGGACGCCAGCTAGGAGGATGTTACACTAATAAGAGTGAGAAATGAGGGTTTCTGAAGAGAAAAATGGCAGTGAGAGGACAGATTCCTACTTCTAAGGTAGAGGATGTTTAAATAAACCAGAACTCATCCAGAGAATAGATCATAAAGGCTATTGGTGAGTAACTTTTAATGATATGAGGAAATACTTATGTGAGAATCAGCAAGATACAAAATTCTATACATTGTATGATCACAACTGTAAAAAGTAATATATATAAACATATTAACAGTTTTCTTCTGAATAGCAGGATTATGGCTGGTTCCTTATTCTTTGTTTTTTTCTGTCTCCTCATAAAAAACATTTGAAAAAACAAAATAAGGGTATACAATTATTCAAAACAAAGAAGCTGTTTTATAAAATTTGTTTAATAAAGAAAAAATGTTTCTTATATTTCAACATCATTTTCTGTAATATTCTACAAGAGAAGGCCAGTTATATTCCACTATTCCTTCTAACATTATCGCCCTAGTCCTACCTCCTAGCCTGTAATTTTTCATGAACTTTTAGAAATATCATTATCGCACAGACCCTGAAGTAGGGGTAGAAATAATTCTAAGTTTTAGAGTAAAAGGAAACACAGAAATCGTGCAGTCATTTTTACTGTCCATACACGTGTAGTGAATGTCTGCATCGAGACTTGATACGACCTTTGGCCTCGGCAGCCATCTTACCACAACACTGCCTGGCGAACTGGTGTGTACTTGACCCATTTTCCCTTTTCAAACCTGTCTAGACTCCCCATCACCCACTAGAATCCTTATGATGCACTGTTTACTCATTCTGGAATTTGAAGAAAGGGTAGAAAAAAATAACTAGGAAAATGAAGGAATGGGAAAGCAAATTTTAAAGAACCAGGAAGTATCATTCTTACTAGATCAACCCATAACATAAATAATGCTCCCTTTAATTGCTTTCTCTATTTTCTGGGCTCCAGGCATACTCAGAACCCTCATATTAGTTCCTGGGCCAGAAGCACTGAAAGAAAGCAAGAGGCTCAAGATCACTTTGGAATTTCAGGTAACTGCAAAGGTTTAACTAGAACTCATTTAGAAAAAATCAGGCCAAGGATTAATGATCATTCTCTGAAATCTTTCAATTCTTAATTCTTTTTTTTTTTTTTTTTTTTTTT
>NW_017732250.1:96862-101139 GCF_001890085.2 Hipposideros armiger | reverse complement strand
ACAGCAACTTGTCTGTTCCCCTTCCCCCAATTCCCCAGCGCTGTTGCCATCCCCAATTCCCCAATAAAAAATAAATAAGTAAATAAAAATGCTATTTTGATATTTTATTATAAAATAATCACCAATTAACATTAGTTAAAAACAGTCTTAGGAAGCCAGACACAAACGGTCACATAATGTATGACTCCATTTGCATGAAATATCCAGAGGAGGTAAATCCACAGAAACAGAAGGCAGACTGGGATAGCTGGGGGGGTTGGGGAGGCGGGGGGGACACGGACGTGGAATAACTGTTTAATGGATACAGGGTTTTCTTTGCAGATGATGAAAATGTTTTGGAATTAGACAGTGGTGGTGGTTGCACAACATTGTGAATGTGCCAATGCCACTGAATTGTTCACTTCAAAATGATTCATTTTGTGTTACATGACTTTCACCTCAAAAATGAAAACCAAAATCCTGAACTAGGAGTCAGGGATAAGGGGAAAACCTTTGCAAAGGAAAGAGAGTAGGTACAAATCTGTCACAATGAAAGTGTTAGGGGAAACAGAAATACAGGACAGAAGAGATGTTATGAGGAAAGGCATCTGAGAACGACGCATGCTTGAATGGCGTCTCCTGAGCTACCAGGAGAACAGTGGCCCTGACCCTCCAGGATGACCTTACTATTTCAGCACACCACCCTCTCCTGCCCATATCCCATTGCTCCTTGATTTCCTACCACACTATACAAAATCGGCCAAAGAAAGTAGAATATGAAGATGTTATAATATGGGTATGAGAAAAAACACTGAATCAGGTCACTTGTATCTACTCAGATGTGAAAATGAAGTCTTGATCAATATACCTAATGGTATAAGCAGAAGAACTGAAAATAACACGACCAAGTAAACTGCTGATTGGTACTGGACTGAAATAAGAGCCAAGGATGCCAAGTTCAAGATCTGGCTTTGCCACTCTTTGGGTTTTAGGTGTAGAGATTTAATACAAGTTTTTACACTACACTCAGCTCACAGATTCTGTTTCCCAACCTCTGGACTTGATTCCTAATCTATAAAATAAGCGAGAACTTACAAAAATTCCTTAGGATCATTCCCTATATTTTTCCAAAAGATAAGGCTAGTTGTGCTCCACTCTTCCTTTTAATATCATCTCCCTAGCCCGACTCTCATCTTATAATGCTCATCAACTTGTAGAAATACATACATCACATAGGCCTTTTTGCTTCTCTCCTGCCCATATAATTTTGCTACTATAATTTGTTCTGTCAGGTAAAGCCTGAGATTTCATTTCCAAGTAGAAGTGCTAAGGAAGGCAGGAGTCCTCTTTTCATATTACTGTTTTATTCTTAAGCCACGGCGTTCACGTCATTCCTGTAGTCAGATTTGAGCCTTAATTTAATTCCCACTGCCTACAGGTGTAGAACGTCTAGATGGAGCCAGGCCCACGCTGGCTCCTCACGCTGGCTACATGTAGGGAAGCTACGTCAGTGGAGCTGTGGTGCGTCTGCAGTACTGACTTCAACTCCTCAAGCTCTCATGCAATCCTAACCCTCCCCAGCTCCTTAAATCACTCCTACTTCCAGCTTCAGTTATACGTTAATAATAGGTGTAGAAATGTAAATATGATGCTTGCAAATGATAAGGAGGCAGGAAAAAAGACTGAGGTTAAAGTCTGACAATTTATCTGGGTTGCCTGACCAATCTCTCTAACCTCCAAATCCATGCTGAGATTAACTGCTAACAGGACAAGTATGAATTAAACGCACACTAACCCATGCATATTTAAGTAGCATTTTCCATTAATCATTGGTCAGAGCTATCTTTCTTCGGCATGTGGGGGAAAACAACAACAACAAACTCTATTAAAATACTTCTCATGAAATAACTAATACTCTAAGCCAAAAGAACTTAAGAACTCATATTTTTCCTCCTGAACAATCAGGATTCAATTGATTTGGATACTTACTTTGTTTACTTGATTTTGTAGGGATCGTTAGTTCTTTTGTTTCTTTCATTGATATCTTTTTTCCAGCTATTTCATTATAGATGGCCGATAGATACTCTTCAGGAAGGTCTTTACTGTCATTGATACCTCTATTCATCTTAATGTACTGCTCCTTTGTCATTTTATTTTTAACCTAGAAGGTTAATTTAAAAATTAACATTAAAAAGTCACTCATATTTTAATTTAAATACTCATATATAAGAGGATTTACAAATACTTTGAGGAGAGGAAGTGGAAAACACTCAAAAAAACATATTTTAAAATTAAAAGTCACAGAGAACGACGGCAACATAGGAATGTGCCATCCTGGCCTGGACTGATTCACCTGCTCTGATGTGCACATGAATAAATTGTAATAAGAAAAGAAGAACTGAAAATGAAATTATTTGTTTTTGCCCAAGGTTTAAGAGCTCTAGTCAGAGTCTTATTTAAAAAGACCATGACAATTAAAAATACGTATCAAAAAGATGCAAATCTGAGTTCAGAAGAACATAAATGTGTTGCTAATGATTTAAAAGCTGATTTTATATAACAGTGGATGCAGGATAAAAACAGCTGAAATTTACTTAAAATCAGGTAATAATCTCTCTGACTCACTGTGGCAACTGAATATGAGGCAATCTGGGAGAAGTACCCTTGGGCTGTTTTGTCTGAAGAGTGCAGTGAGCTGGAACGCCCTACTGCACCCCCTGATCCATCTCTGAGCACAAGTCTGCAGTCTACAGGACAGTAGGTGGCCCCATCACCACAGCTGGGAACTAGCACCGCCAAAACGCTTACAGTTTTATCTCCCAAACCCAGATGCACAAAACCCAAAAGCCTTATGATGTCTCTGAAGATACATTTATTTAATTAAATACATTTCTACCACCTTTTATAAAGTATTAAAGCCAACTTTTCTAAAGATAAGACTCCTGTAAATTTACAAGAAGGTACACAGAATAATAATGAAGTCATCAGAAGTTTGCAAAAATAGCTATGCAGAAACCAGGCTGTCCAGAGACTGTAACTGGGATACAAACGTTTATTTAGATCAGATTACTCCAAAAACAGGTCTTTCTAGTGTGTCAGAAAGGGTGGGAGAAGCACTTTTCTTACAAAAATCTGAAAATATTACCATGAAAGTTTTCAAATGTTAATTTATTATTTTTTAACATATTATAACTTTAAAAACTCATCTTGTGTCATGGCACTAAAAAAATATAAAAGAAAGCTAGTAATTTCATCTGAAGTTGAATTCCAAAGAACTCACTCAATTTGCACTATTATAAAACTCGCTTGGAAGGAAACATACCTGTGGACTGTGAAGGTCTGTGGTCAGCATGATAATTGAGTAAGCCAAAACATACGCAGTATCTGCACTAGCAAAAAGGGTTTGTCTGGAAAAGTAAATGTACCATGTTATAAACTTATTGTTTTACAGTTTCATTTAAATAAGTCACCTCAAACCCCAAAGCACTTCTCATTTTCTTTTTCAGGATTTATATTCTATCTCATACTACAATTTTTTAATGTAACTGTCTTATCACTTTCAGAGTGCAGACAATCAAGTTCCCTTGGGGCAGAGGGTTATGAATCTCCCGATGCTCCCTAGCACAGTATCCTGGATATAGCTGGCAACCAGTAAGTTCCTGAATTTGAATCTTGCTTACCCCTGGTTGCATTCTAGGTATCTTGCAGCGAATTTTTCCATCAATCGATCAATTTTTTGAGCTTCCCCTGGAAGACGAAATCCTTCCAGAAACATACGAAGAGCTGAAACAAAGTCCTTTCCTGAAAAGTCGTGCTGGTCCACATACGCATACATGACTTCTTTGTTAAATTTATCATTATCTCCCAGGAACTCACCCACTTGAGTCTAAAGAATAAGAGATAGAAATTGATATCCTAATGAATTGTTACATTTGCCTCACAGCCATTTAAAAAGGAGAAAAATCCATAAGAGCCACAGGTTTTGACTACAGAGTTAACTATCTCAAACACAGAGCTAAAGTTAAACATACTAAATATATATGTTTTTTAAAAAAATGAAGATATTTTTTTGGCATTCATACAATTAAAAAGCAAAACTAAGAATACCTAGGCTGTTCTTTAAGTTTTACTTACATACTTAGGAGAGCATTTTAAAGGGGCAACAATATGTATTATTATTAACTTAAAAAAGAATTGCATAGGGCCAGCCGAGTGGCGCGATGGTTAAGAACTGGCTTGGGACGCCAGAGGACCCCGGTTCGGATCCCACATATGAGGGCCAGTGACACTGCCCTCTA
>NW_017732250.1:37783-96692 GCF_001890085.2 Hipposideros armiger | reverse complement strand
ACTCATCTGCCTCACCCGGGAAGAGTGCAATGATGGTGCCAACTTGGGCCAGTGAAGCAATGTCCTCCACAACTAGACTGAAGAACAAAATGACAGCAATTTGTCTGTTTCCCTTCCCTCAATTCCCCAGCACTGTTCCCATCCCCCCAATTCCCCAATAAAAATCTTAAAAAAAAAAGAATTGCATAGAAAGGTTAGAATGAACAAAAATGGCACTCTTACGGAGTCTAATCTTTCCTCCTGATGTAAGAACTGGGCGATATCTTCAGGTGTAGTGCCAAGCATCCCTTGTTCTTGGAGGTACTGTATTCCTCTCTTTGGTTTCTTATTAAATCTATATAGTGTTAAAGTTAATAGGAAGATTAGAAACAGAAAAGCGCTAGAAAAAGACCTTAAACTGCAATAAATTAATTTTCTAATAGCACTTAGAAAATAGAAACTTATTTAATATAACAATGCATGAAAGACCAAAACACATTACATTATGCAAAATGTATTTTTTTTTCTCTTTAGAAAAGAGTCTCAAATGGAAGGGCATCTTTATCATTGATATGGATCATTTCACAGACTATATGAGATAATGCTGTGTAGTAGATGAACTTTGAGTAAGGATACGAATACTTTAAATATCTCATACTTTTAATATACACATTCTTCTCACTGCTTAAGTTATCTTGGCTTATTATAATACACCCACTTAGTTGCCTGCTTTTAAAGTACAGAACTTGAATTCCAGTGACTTTTAGCCACAAGCTGACAGCCATATATATATACTCATATATACATATATACTAATATATATATATATGTATGTATATATGTATGTATATATATGAATCTCTCCATAAAGTTTTCAAAATAAAGTCCAAACTGATCAGACTTATATGCAAAACCTTTCTCAGTGTGGCTCCAGTTTCTCATCCCCTCTCTCTCATCTACTCCCACATATCCAAACTCATTCGCTAAACAGAATGAATACATTTGCAGTCCATTTCCTCTGCATGCCCTTTACCTGCTCCACACTGGGGAACTCTCCTTCAGGCTTAAAGATCCAATTTAAATGTCACCTCTGTTTCCAAATCATTTACTTCCTAGTTTTATTGCACCAATACTTTGGTACCTCATCACCTGTCACGTGGGTATAGCAAGACCATTCTTTTTTATTATTAGTAGTAGTTTCAGGTGTACAGAACAATGCAATAGTTATCCTTTTCACCCCTCATACAGAAACAACCCCCTTTTCCAATCTACTGCCCTCCCACACCCGATATCATACTTATCTATTACAATTCCATTGACTCCATTCCCACACTCTAATCCACCTCCCATGACTATATGTATATATAATTGTAGTTGACATACAATATTATTCAACATCAGCTTCAGATATACAGTGCGGTGGTCAGGCCCCTACACCATCTATGCAGTGATGCAAGACCATTCTTAAATGGTCTCTTGTTTTGCTCACATTCTAATCCATCCTTCAGGCTGCTTGGCAGTCATCATCCTGAAACAGAAATCTGCTGCTGCCGCTCCTCTGCTTAAAACCCCTCAACAGTATGCCAATGCCAAGAGGAACCAGACAAACCTCCTCTAAGTGGAGAATAAGGCCTTCTGTAATCTGGAGCCAGCTCAGTGCTTTCATCTCACCTCCTGAGAGGACCCCCACTGCCCCTGCTATGATTAACAATAGCCCTCAAATGTCTCCCTTTCCTCTGTGCTGCTGCATGTGCCATTCTCTGCCTGAAAGGCCCTTCCCTGTTCTGTCCTCCTAATGAGTCCCTTCAAGTCCTAAGTCAACCATCCCCATAAACACAAATTAAAATCAAACATTTTTCACTGAGATCAGCACAAACCCTGCTCTCCAGAAGCTCTCACTCTAAAATATGATTTTTAAAAATTATAATAGTAAAAAATGCAACAAATAATGTATTCCCAAAGTAAAAAGATAACACAGAAGAAGAAATGACTCATTTATAGAGATGGTCATGATATGTTTCCTGAGGAAGGTGGCTAGAACTGAGCTTTGAAAAATGATTACATCTTTTATAAACATTAAGAAAAAACACCTCAGAGAAGAAAAGGTCATACTAATACACAAAAACATAAAACATCATGATGTAATAAACAGCTCTGCATTGTTGGAACAATGAGGTGAGATAAAGAAGTGGCTGGTGATGAAGCTTAGAGGCCAGTAGATCCAAAACATGAAGGGGATTATATGCTATTACAAAAAGTTGTGGCTTTATTTTCTAAAAGCAAGAGACGGGAGAAGTAGAAGCAAGTCTTGCATTCAAGAAAGAGTACTCCCGGACCGGTTGAGTGGCGCGATGGTTAAGAAAGAGTATTCCTGGGCCGGCGGAGTGGCTCAGTTGGTTAAGAGTGTGAGCTCTGAGCAACAGGGTCACTGGTTCGATTCCCACATGGGCCAGTGAGCTGTGCCCAAGCTGAGCTGCCGCTGAGCTGCCAACAGGTGACAGGATGGCTCAGCTGGTGAGAGCATGTGCTCCTCACAACAAGGTTGCTGGTTTGCTTCTTGCACGAGATGGTGGGCTATGCCCACTGCAGCTAAGATTGAACATGGCACCTTGAGCTGAGCGGCCGACAGGCGGCTGGATGGTGACTGTACTTGGAGCTGAGCTAGCTGTGCCCTCTGCAATTAAGACTAAAGAACAACAACTTGTCTGTTCTCCTTCCCCAATTCCCCAGCACTGTTCCCCTTCCTCAATTCCCCAATAAAATCTTTAAAAAAGAAAAAAAAAAGGGCCGGCTGAGTGGCTCAGTTGGTTAAGAGCTCGCTCAAGAGTTTGAGCTCTGAGCAACAGCGGTTCGAGTCAGCCCGAGCTGAGCAGCCGTGAGCTGCCAACAGGTGGCGGGATGGCTCAGCTAAAAAAAAAAAAAAAAACGAAAAAGAAAAAGGAAGAGTACTCCTAGCTAAGGGTGAGAATAGACTATAGAATAAATAAGACCAAACAAAGGTAAGCCAATTAAAATTATACTAGTCAAGGCAAGAAATGGTGGTTTGCCTTGAGAGAATGACTGTGGGAGATGGAGAGATGAGAACAAATTGCAGACATATTTAGGAAACAGAATCAATAGGGTTTAGTGACAGATTAGATGAAAAGGGAAAATCTAAGGTAACTCCCAGGATTCTAGCTTATAAATTTAGTAACATGCTGGGGTGGCTAGTCTAAAGAAATACAGACACAACAGGGTTTTCTGTTTGTCTTTTGTTTTGGTAGGAGTACTGGCGAGTTGATTATGGAGAAAATGGAGACTGATAAATTTGGCTATAGACATGCTGAGTGTAAGAAGCTATGCAATATCCAGTGGAGATGCCCAACAGGCAATTACAGATGTGAGTCTGGACTTCAGTAGAGGTATTTATGTTAAAATAACACTTGGGAGTTGTGAGATGTTCGTACACAGATAGTATCTGTGAAGTCATGGATAAGAACATGATCATCTAGGAGAAGTTACAAAGTAAGAAAGGAAAGGAGCTGAGGGACAGAACCCTGGAAATGCTAAGGTGTATGCAGGAGAGAAACAGCCCATACCAAGACTGAGACTGGGGGAGGGGCAGGACAGAGCGGTATCATGAAAGGAACACTTGTGGAAGAGTACACTGGGAGCGTGGCAACACAAAAGCATTCCCATGAAAGTACAAAGCAGAAACCAAGGAAGACTGGAGCTTGAGAGACCTCCACTTTGAGGCCCTGTGATGATTCCCTCTTACCCTGAAGTATTTCAAATAGTTATCATACCTCAGCAGAAATTTGCAGAGTTCTCCATTACGGACATTACACTGTACCGTTACAAAAGTGTTTTGCCCAGATTTAGACTGTAATCTTAAATATTGTACAAGGCCCAGTGTCTTCATGGTGCTTACTGAGCACACACTCCCAGGCTCCAAAGAAGTGTTTGCTGAGTGCGCAGAAGAATTTCAATACGAATATGTTTACACATACTAGGCCCTGAGCCCCGCACAAGCAACGGCTGTTTCATTCATCGAGTTTTCCCAGGACCTGGCATAATGTCTGGAACACAGGACACTTTGTAAATATTGACTAAAAATTTAGAATGAAGTATTAATGGCGACTTTAGGTAATTTTGTGAGACCTTATAACTTTATGACAAAGAATATGTGTACATTTTGTCAAGTTTTAAAAATATATATTAACATTAGAAAAAGGCATGCATCAAAAAGCGCTGCTTAAGATTCAGGGAGAAACGCTTTACAGCAGAAGTAGCTAAACACACGAGGGAATTTTTAACAGTTTACAGTAGCTGGATTCATGGAGAAAGGCCAGCGAGTTCGTTTCTCCTTACAGCATCTCTTTGAAGGAAGAGGTAGGTGGGTAATAAGCAGGAGGAAAGCAGCATGGTGATATTTAGACAGGAAATAGCCAGAAGCAGGCGGAGACACAGCTTAATGCACAGACCGAGTGCACACACTCGGGGTCTGGTAGAGGAGCCAGGCTGGAAAGGGATGTTATCACCTTATCAACATATACAAATAAAATCAACAACATGGATCAATCACAGGAGTAGCACATTTGTAATGGAGAACATATAAAACCTATGAAGGAACAACGCTAAGAGTTGTTACCTGCTTAGGAAATATAATGGGGGATTTTATGACTGAACTAAACAGTGCACAGCTGCACAACTGCACAAAACAGCATATAAAATGTGGAGCAAAATTCATGTATTGTGTATTGCAAGGGTGTGTTTGGGCTAGACTGCAATGACCAAGGGGGTCTGGAAAAGGAGCCACAAGAAGTCTCAGAACAAGAGAACCATACACAGTTTTACTTATTGAAAGGTGGTAATAAGAAGGGACTAGAAACAATCCGAGGGTGTGGAGAAGCCCCGGGCATGGTGGCCCAGGCAGAGGGACAGTCAATAACATTTCTTCTTAAAATCAGACACTCACAAATCTATTCCTTGCTCTATTATTTCTTTTTGCTGCTTTAGGACTTCAAACTGTTCTGGGTTATCAGTGCCAGACATCTGGGTACTGTAGCTGCCTATTCCTGATGATGATGTTGATTCCAGAGAATTTAAACTTCCGTATCTGTTTATTGTCTCAGGGTGTTTGATTTCACTCGTCTCTTGTTCTGAGGGCTTTTCCTGACCTGTAAGTAGAAAAACCAATACAGTATTCTGTCAAAGAAAAATATATGTGAAAGGTAAAAAAAAAAAAATCTCAAATAAGGTATTTCAATGTTGCTTAGATATTTGTTTAATAGAAATATCAGGTGCCACTAGTACATGTACAATTTGCACCATTAAAAGGAGTTCCTTTTGCAGTCGCAGTGCTGAGGCCTGCAGATTTCTGCCCTCAGCTCATGCCTCAAAAGGGACTTAGTTCCTTCAAGGACTAAGATAACACTAGGCGGCCCTGCAGTTGGGCGTTTGTCCTGAGGAAGGGTAAATGTCAAACAACCATAAACAATCTTCTTAAAACATCCTGGCTTTTACATGTTTCTTCTATACCTTAACAAAGTTGCATAAATGTGCTTCACTTTAATATGATATTCAAAATATTTCTAGGAAGATTTAGAAAGAAAAAAGTTTAGATAACTATGTTGGAAAATTTGTAATTTTAAAGCTCATTATTTAACTTATAGACAATGCTTCTTCATCAGCTAAATGAATAAAGAATGACATCATAAAACTGGCTTAATGGCATCTGCAATTATCCTCAAAAGTATCATTTACCTTTTCTGACAAATTATAACTCAAAATGTCACCTTACCAAGAGTTGTCTGAGAGTTGGGGTTCACATACTGATCCTTACTCCATTCAACCATACACTTCAAAATCGACACTAAGCATTCTAAGCCTTTTTTCCTCAGGCTCAATTCCTACAAAATAATTCATAAGGAGAATCAAATAGGAGATATTTTAAGGCAAACACATAGCACTTCCTCAGCAAAGTTTAAATTTGAAAATGATTTTAAAGTTCTTACCTGAACATTACTCATACCGAGTTCTTGACTGCCCCGACCTTGAGCAATTTTTGATAGATCGTTTACTAGTCTTTCAAATATATTTGCTGCATTTAAGTCACAGTCATAGTTTACATAAATATCCACTACACTTTGAGCATCTGTAACAACACAGTATATTAACAAAAGGAATTTACTATATGAGTATATTTAACTTTTAAATATCTCATAATAAAACAGAGATAATGAGGATAATTTCAAATACCTGCACAAATCCTTGTCAATGTCTGAATAACCATCCATTTGTGGTCAAAGGAGCTGGTAGAAGTTTCCAAAATGTATAGGAAAATTTCTTTAAAGAACACCTGTGAGTAGGGGAAGACGTCTGTTTAACATATTGTCCATAATTCATATGTGTGATCACTTTTTAGTTCCCCCAAAGCTTAGGATCCAGGCTCCTCTGGAGTGCAGCGCCTCCTGAGTCCACCTCTGCAACGTCAGGACTAAAACAACCGGGCGGTGACTTACACCAGCCCGTGCAGGAGGAGTGCTGTGCCTCTCACATTGCTTTGTCTACTGTCACAGCCACCACAAAGTACAATCTACAAAGAGCTGGAGATCCTCGGGGTGGTAATTTCTTGAACATATTTATAAAAATAACATAATTCATAATTATTTTTTAATGTCCCAAAGAGCATAAACTATATTCTGGTCATCAGTTATATTTTTTCAGACATTATAGTACTGGGCAAGCCTAACTGTTCCTAGATTGAAAAGGAACTGATGTTGTTACCCACACAATAAAAAGGATCTAATTCTCAGACTGCTGTATTTTTATGTTTACTCACACAGTGGAAATCTCTATTGTCTGAAAACTACAAACTTATTTCTCACTCTTCTTTACACCAAATAATGTAAAGCACAAAGCAGTTAATCAACGTAATTAAATAAATTTCAATTTAAGAGCTAAGAATTTTCAGATTTAAATTTATTTTGGAAAAGCAACTGTGACTTAAGAGGGAATGACAGACAAAGAAAACCAAAAACAACATACTGTATTAACATTTATAGAGCATATGTATTATGAATCTAGAAATTCATATTTATAATATAAGATGACTAATGACTTCTTCCTCCAAACTGGATGAGGTTTCTTTGTAATGTGCTTTTCTTTTGCAAAATTCAACACATATCTCTTACTTGCTTAATGTCAGACTTTTCTGTAAGGCTGTAAGCGCTAAAGGGGCCATGACTTTCTTGCTGTGCATTGTGTCCACACTGCATGGCACACAGCAGGCATTCAATAAATATGTATGGCCACCGTGCCCAAACACGGCACCAAGGTGCCCAGAACGCTACAGCACACTCACAGGAGGAATCCCTGAGATATCCCTCTGGGTAAAATTCAGAGACAAATACATTCAGTGTCCACATGAGCTCAGTTAGATCACACTCCCCACCTTTCAATAACATCATTCTTTTTATAAAACTGTGTTTTGGTGTGGCAGCTATGATAAAAAGCAGGTACTGCATGAAAAAAAATCAATGAAGAATAGGAAATCTAATTTGTTTCCAAGGTCTGAAAAGTTGTACAGTATCCAATAGTCATATACATTCCAATCGTCAGTACCTGTCATCACTATTTAAAACTATTTTCAGAGATAGACAGAAATTAATACCCATGGAAAAATAACATTACACAAACTCTGAAGTGACTATTCTCATAAAATGAATCTTCAATTAACAACAATCTCTACTTTGTTTTACAAATTTAGGTTTTCATATGTTGGGTTTTCTCCAGTTGCAATACAGCTCATCTTGCATTTGACTATGTTTAGTATTTTCAAAAGCATATCTACACTTATCTTGTTTTATCCTCATAATCTCCCCATAATGGACAATGGTGAAATAAACCTAATCTTTTTTTTAAAAAAATTTGTAATAAGAATCTACCATCTATGAGCAGACAGGAAATTTCAGAAGTATTTCCTTTTAATTTCATGCTAATAAAAATTATATATATCAAACTTACTCTACAAAAGTAATAATCCCAACTTAAATCATTTTTGTGATATCTGATTTCGTAAGAATTTATATTTCACACAATCTACTAAATAGTACTTAATGAAGTAGACTCTCAGTGTCTAAAAATCTGTAAGATGCACGAAGGCATTTAAAATTCTCTAATGGCAATTTATAATAAATGCCTCATCAACAAATGAAAGACTTTTAGCTGGTCACAGAAGCAGAAGTTTGAAAAGCCTTTTTTAAAGTTTTTTTTATCTGTAGTTCTTCAAGATAATGGGGAAAAAAAACACGTGATAACTGCAACTGTTGTTAGTTAAACGTCCTGCATTACTTTGACATATGGCAAACTTGTAAAATTTGACAACACGTATGCGCCAGAAATTGTTTCCTGTCCAAAAATATGGTCCAAATTGAAAAACTTTTCATTTAAAATACCAAGGCCTTATTCTGTCTCAATTCCATAATAATGTTCTACATGAATTTAAATAGATTATAGAAAATTAATAATAAAAGATAATATGATTATCTTAACCATCTCAAAACTCTGGGAAAATTTAGCTTTTCTATGAGTTAATGAGTTATTAATTACCTTGAGTTAGGAATAAAAAATTAAAATTAAAATGTAACCTGCATATTATATCAAACATAATATGGAAGTGAAAGTTGACCAGCATAAAAGTGAGTATTTCCAAAATATACAATGTCCCAACCAAAACTAGTTCAACAAATGACAATTTGGAAAAAGCATCCATTAAGTCAGTAAAACAAAGCACTACATTTTCAAATGCTGATTTATTTGAAGGTGAAAACAAAAGATCGGGCATTGCTTATACCTGCACGATACATGCAGACATGTTTGGAAGATCCCCTAATTTAGTTTTTCTAAGTCTCTGGCAGTATTTTAGAACCCCATGACTGTTCTTCTATTTGCAAAGATCTTGGGAGAAAATTTTAGGAGTATAATATATACATTACAAAAAATGCAAAGCAAAAATTAAATTTTCAAATGTCCTAAAATATGAGCCAAACAATATAATCCTTCTTGATCACATCTTTAAAGTGCCAAAAATAACTTAAAACCATGTATACAAAGCATATATTTAGGGCTTTAAGATAACCAAAACCATTATTACATACCATACATACACTATTACATACTATATAGATAAAATGGTAAAATTATTGTGAGGACTGAGTTAATTCAAGACAACTAGAATCATTCATACAACTAGCATGAATTCCTTGAAGGCTGGGACTGCATCTTAATTTGATTTTGCATTCCTAGTGCTTATCTAGTACTTAGTGCTTCGTAGGCACATGTCAGTTGAACGGGTTAATGAAAAAAGAGTACGTGACAATACACAAATATAATCATCTCATTTAACATGAAACAAATGAAATAGCCAACAATACCTAAATGCAGAACATACCTCAATTTGCATCTTCAGATGCGTCTTGAAGTTTGACAACAAAGTTAGAAATATGGAAAGAGAAAGCTCAAAAACCTCTGGAACAGATGAGACTCCATTTTTTGAGAGTGCAACACACAGATACTGCTTAATAGCATTAATAAACATCTCATTTGTCCTGAAAACGGGTCCTGCATTCTGCAGAATGGATAGAAGTAACTGCAATGAAAGAATCTTGGATCGTAACTCATGAGACCTAAAATGTAAAAAAGAAGGCACAGTATATGGACAAGTTTAGCATTAGGGTCATAATAGGATGTTCCTAAGATATTTCCTGGTACCATATAACTTCACAAACTTTTACATGGAGAGGAATAGAAAATTCTATAACACAAAAAAGGAAGTACAGTATATGAATAAGCTTCGACATTAATTATAGTAGTTCCTCTGATGTACTCTTGCGCCACAAAATTTCACTGACTTTTAAAACAGGAAAACAACCACTCATTTTTAACATTTTTAATATCAACCTACTGTTCCTTTGAACAAAATAATTTCAAGATTTGTTCCTTATTCCTTTCTTTCGCAAGCATATTTCACTTTTTAGAAATCAATGAAATTCTTAGATTAAGTGCCACACTTAATGTAGTATATACTAGGTCCAATGTACTTTGTCCCTAGTTATGCTACTCAAAATCTTAAAAATAAACAAAAAGTTTTGGTTGCATTAACAAGTTATAGCACAACTTCAAGACTACGTTTTCAATAACCATTTAAAGTGTTTTTTTCTTTTTTGAAATACAAAGGGGCTTTTAGAACATTTCTATCACAAGCGCTGATGCATTTATTCTAAAATTATTTATAATGAAAAACACATCAGCTTCAATTTAAAATTTTTTTTCTGATCAATATACTGTGCCATACTTCTGATCACTATCTAGCATTTTAATTATCAGATTTCACAAATAAAATTTTTCAACCATTGAAACAGACTTCTTAAACCCAACTAACCAAGGAGATTGATCCCAGGACAATTTTACAAATGCAGAATACACTTAAATGCTCTAGCAGCTGCTTCTTTCCTTTATTTATTCCAAACTCTATATTCAGTCACATTTATACCATATAGTAAACTTAACTGTTCCTGACTTCTACCTTAAGAAGGCTATGGTTATGAGTGTAAAGTAATTCCCAAACCTATGAAACTCTAAGAAGGAATACTTAATTTCATATAAATGGGAATCACATTCAAATAAAATGGGAACTAATATCATGACTCATTATGAAATAGTCATGGTTCCAAGATGGCTATGCCTCTGAATCTAAGAATATGTCCAGCAAATATAGTATCACACACACAAAAGATGCTTAAATAAGTCAAGTTACAACAGCTAGAGGTAAGACTCTGAATAGCTATAGAAAAATATGGAGTTATCTCCCTTCATGTTGAAGCCTTCCAAGGCTTATACACTATTACTATTTCCTAGTCTAACTTACATTTACCACCTTTTGCTCAATTCCAATAGCAGTTAAAACTTGCAGCTCTAACATGATTTGTTATGAGTGTTTTATCTTTGTATCCTCAACATCTCACAAAATGCCTTGTACACGGTATGCTCAAAATAATTAATGGATTTATTTATGTACTCATCTAAACATTTATTAAGTACCTACTATGTCTAAGGCATTGATTAATTAAGAAATGATCAAATGATTGTCCTATGACACAACAGCATATACTTTTATAGGCAAAAGATCCTGGAAATTTCACAGGTCTATGGTTTTTCATGGCATAGTTTCAAATTATGATTCAACCTTATAGAACACTTCACAGATCATCATCTTAGCAAGGCCACAAAGCACAGAGAGAAGCAAAGACAAAAAAAAAAAGTTATATAGTTAAAAAAGCTCATTTAAAAAAATTATTCAAGATAGAAAACGATACATTCTCTTTTGGAAAAAGAACATTTCTAGACGTGAAAAATCTGATCTCCTTCAGTATTTAATTCCAATGCTTAATGACCCTGATGGCCAAAAAGATTTTATTTAATGTACAAACAAAATTTCCTAATATTTGGCTTAAGTCTAAGTAGAAGGATAATTAATTTACATTATTCCTCATAAGCACACTTTATCATAGTAACCATTGCAGCTCTCCAAAACTAGATTACTCTTTTTTCAGGTCTAAATAGACATTCTCCCCCACACAAGCACTCTTCAAAATTCATATATTTTCTTTTGTGTTATCATTCTTGGCATTTTACTTTTCTGTTTCTAGCATTTTTTTTCAAATCACATTTTTTATATTTGATTTGGGAAAACTAAACATCTGAGGCATTCAAGGTCAATAACATTTTTAAATCGTAGCAAAAATGGCCTTCAGCAACACCACCAAATTCTTAAATTATATCTTCCTTAAAGTAGGTCTTCATCAATTCTGTATGAGGTATCAAAATTGTCAATTTCTGAATAAGTTCTTTTTTTCACCCTCATAATGAGAAGATTTAAAAAAATTTTAAAATATTCTTATAAAATATATACGGTACAATCAGGTTTATGCTGCAGTCTGAACAACCTTAATCCTTTTTTTGTCAGGTTTATATTTTCAAAATACAGAAGAGTCAATAAACATTTCTGACTCTGAAGAGTTGGGCCTAAGAAGATTTTAGAATTTTATGCTTCTGGGCCTAAAAGATGTTTCTCACTAAATCAGTATAATATGACAAAATAAATCTATAGAAAATATGAAAATATAAAGATTTTATCATAATTGTCTCTAGTCTTTCTTCTTGACACTCAGAAACTGAAATGCTCTAGAATTTTTTTAATGAAGTGATATTGCTTACATTTCCCCCTAGTTCAATATCTTTTTCTGAAAGTCACTCAGGGCTTCTCCAAAGTTTCTTTCTCTAGAAAGTTCTCCTAAAATTGTCATGCTATAATAAATCATGCTGAAATATTAGAAAGGCATGCTTCTCTAATAATTTCCAAAATCAATCTCAAGCAGGAATTAGTTACACTTGAATCATATGAAATGAAAGGTATCTGATGATTTATGACTTACAAAAATGGTACTTTCCTACGATTTAAACTATGTGTGATGGGAATCAGACAAGTGACTCCTATCACCAAGTACTTCCTGTTCCCCACAGAGAAAGGTGTTATCTTAGGGCATTTCAAGACCTTAATGAATATGTATTATCTTTCATTATGAATTAAGATATCTTTCTCTTAGGTTTTATTACCTTTCAACTGGTAGCTTTCAGGAGCCTAGCATGAGGCGACATGTAACAGGGCTACACTAGCTTTAAAGTGACTTAAAACTCTGAAATAAGAGTTCATTCAATCATTCAATATTTATTCAGCACCTACTATGTACCAGATACAATTCCATAATTCTGTCAGTATGTTTGAGGAATGGTGTATGGTATCTACTCAAGCAGTTTTGGAACTCATTATTTTTTTAAAATAAAATAACCCTAAAATATATTCTTGAGGATCCTATAGGACACGAAAAAAAAAAATCCAAAGACTGACTATATCTTACAGTAAGTTTCACGCTTCCAAAACTGTCAGGCAGAACAGCTAATGACTTACTTTGGATCTGGCGGTCCATCTGACAGCGGTTTCATTGACAGTTTGCACAATGACCTGAATACTAGAAAGGCATCCTTTTGTAAAATGTGGGAAAACTTAGCACCAGGTGAAGGTCCTGAAGAATTTCCAGATTCCTAAACAAGTTAACAATACCATGTAATTAAGATACTTGCCAGTGTAAAATTTTTTCATATATATATTTTATTCAATTCAGTAATAGGTGGGGTTCTTTCTGGAAGCAAAACCAGATGAGGAATTTGCCACAATATTTTTCTTTAATTTGACATTTGACCCCCACCCCCAACAATACCTTAAAAATGCATTATTTAAATATATTCTCTTTTGCCACCAAATAAACTCTTAAAATTGGCTCAGTTCAGACTACTATTAACAAAAGCCAGCAGTTCATGCCCTGATAAGATCCCTCATCCACAGCCTAAATTATGCTTTCCTCTACCTGTCACTGGCTGTTTCCTGTCTTTGTCCTGTTTTACTTTTTATCCCCTCTGTGCAGGTAGACAGAAAACCATGGAGACTCTCAAGACAATGTTTAAGTGTTAACTGATGAAAGTCAACAAGGCCATGAAAACTTACCCCTACTTATGGGGCAATGAGTTAGGGTACAAATCCCTTCTTTAAAAAGATAAGGATAAAAAGCCACCAAATATAGGACAGGAAAGATGAAGGGGACCCATGCTACCATAGTATGGATTTCACTGTAGCCCTAGATTTCTAAAAGTTCTTTCTCATCCCACGATACTAATTATCCTATGAATGTGAGATAAGAATTTTCTTTTTAAATGTAATTTCAATGGGGAGGATGTAGGGAAGATGTGAATACATAAAAGAAACTGTGGAGTTGGAGATTTAGCTATCAATTTATTAAGGAAGTAAACTGCTTTGATTTATATCAATGAGAAAAAAAAACCCAAGTTTTTTATTTCCTCAAACTGAAATCAGCCAGTATCATCAACCACAAAGTGTTAGTAGCCTAGGACTCCAGAAGATTAACAGGATTTCCCCACCCCCATTTATACCTGAGTATCATTGGAAGAGACAGACAATCTATCATCAGGTAAGGACGGTGTATATGCAACAGAAATTGGTGTTCCTGGAATTCCATTTGCTTGAATATTTTCACTGTCGCTACCATCCTCCATAGTTCCACTGTTGCCATCTGTACTTGCATTTATAGTAGTTCTTTCTCCCATATCTAAAACGGTAATAAAAAACATGCAGATATATCTGACTTAACTGAAGTATATTGAAAAGGCATGGCGTATTTAAAATGAAACAGTGGCAGAAAAGCAATGTGAAATAATATGTATTGGCACCATTTAAAGGTTAGCATACTCACAAGTAAGTAAATATGCATTTGGAATCCATCCAAATATGATCCTTAAGTAGCTCTAGCAATGAAACATTCAGCTGATGAAAGGCTAACCAGGTTGTGCCAAAACAGAAGCTTAATTTTAGTCTGTATTAGCATTTACTAAACTGGGTTCTAATGAATGCTAATGCCTTAAGATGGCAATAGAAATTCCTCGAAAAAATATTCCATTATCAAAGGGGAGGGAAATGCTGGGAAATAGGTTTCTTTATTTGAGCCTTTTATTTGCTATATGCACTGAACTCTCCAAAGGCGATATACAATACGTAGTATTTTCAACCTTATTTTACCGTGAGCTCTCTCCCTTTTTTAGAATACCTATTAGTACCTCTGCACCCCTGAATATTTTTCAGTATGTCACTCTCGGTCATCATACTTGTAAATTAATATTAACTGAAATAAGTAACTTTTGGTGGAACACAGATAATGCAAATACCAAGTTTCAGAGCTACACTAAGGTGTAATCTATGTTACTTTAAAAAAGGAACACATATATGTCTGTGGCCATAACCCAGTAGGTATCCAGCAGGAAACTGCTCCTTTCATCCCACCAATATAAAGAAAACTATAAGCTAGCATGAGGGAAATAAACTGTATTATAAGGAGCACACATTTTGGAATATGAAAGACGTATTTCAATCGTGTCTCCACCATTTATTTAACTGGGTAAGTTATTTCATCTTTCTTTGCCTCAGTTTCTTCATCAGCAACAAAGATAGTGTCTATGAGGAATCACACACACTACACAAAGAACACAATTGGTTCTCAATAAGTGGTAGCTATTATTAATTTTGTTGATAATTGATAACATGTGCCCAATCTGATTATTAAAGTAATGAAAGGTCTGTATCTGGTGTCCCTACTCTGAAACTGTTTTCTGCTCTCCAAATTAGAATACCCTAGACAAATTAAACTGGGTAATTCCAAAGTACATTTTGCAATTAACAAGTGGTACGTGAAAAAGATACTCACTGATAAAATATATGTGGGCAACCCCATATTGCACAATACACTTGCTTCCCCAGTGGACCTTCTGAAGCTTTAATACGTTAACGTTTGACATGCTAAATTTTATATATATATGTATATATCTTACATAAAGAATGACTATACATACAAATAACTCTCTGGAAGAAGTCAGAAAAAATTTAATAATGATTGTTGCAAACTGATAGACATTCCCCAAAAACACTTATTCCAAACCATTTTCTCTGCATCTAATACCTCTCCTCCCACAGTCCCTCCTCCACCTGCCCTGAACAATCAACTGTCCCCTTCTACTTAGCTAAGAGGTAGGTCATTTAACGTAGGCCTCCCCACTCTCCCTTGCCCCACTATAAAGTACCTTGATGTCAACTACTCTTTTTTTCTTCCCTCTCATTTTAGGGAAAAAATATTTCTTTCCTCTCATTTCTTTTTTTTTTTTTTAATGTCAGCTGTAATTGAGAAATTTCAAAAGGGGGAAAAAAAGTTGAAAGGAAATAAGAGGTCCAAATTTCCAGGTATAAAACAAATAAGGCGGGGATGTAATGTACAGCATGAGGAATAGAGTCAATAATATTGTGATAGCGTGGTACAGTGTCAGATGGTTGCTAGACTTATCATGGTGATCACTTCTTTAAGTATATAAATGTTGAATAACCATGGTGTACACCTGAAACTGACCATCCAGTTGGAAGATCCTCCATGTCTCTCCTGCTTCCTGTCTTTTAGACATATATTTCTCATTAACACCTCCAGTGAATGTGAGGAACTTCCCCAGTGGAACCCGCCCCAGAAATGGAGTCAAGTCGCCCAGCCAACAGCAGCAGAGCCTTGCAGCCATTCCTAGCTTCCCTCTCATTTCTAAGTTGAACCATTAATTCGCCCTCAAATCCATTTCTTCTTGCCTTCTGAGTATTTTCATGTAATCTGATATTTTCAATTGCAAACACATATGGCTGGATTTTCTCCATTACTCAACAAACATACTCAAATCTTTTCACGCTTAAAAAAAAAAAATCTTCCTTCAACTCTTGCCATACCTCAGCTACTGTTCATTTTTCTCCCTCTTTTTATCAAATTTCTGAAAGGAAAAATAAATATCTATCGATAATACTTTCCTTCTTCACGTCTTAGTAAATTTCTCAAAGGAAATGGAAACATTCTGATTTTATTTTCAGGCTATGAAGCCAGACGTTCTTGATTTGAAATCCGCATTTTACCTTGTAGAAGATCCTACAAATTAACTTAATTTCTCAGTACCTCAATTTTCTCATTTGTGGAAAAAAAGGAATAGTAACAGTACCTAAACATCCCAGTTATTGGGGAGGGATAAATGCAAGTAATGCACAAAAAATCATTTGGGATACACAGGAAAGTACTTAATAGAGTTCGACATTTTTCTACTCTAATTCTCCCTCTAACTGTCCCCTAAACATAAGTGCAGACTTCTGTTTTCAAGGTGGTGAACAGAGAGCCCACTAATTCACCTTTTTCTTTGACAAATCCCACTGAAATAACTAGGAAAAATATAAACAAGAGACAGAATCTTTAGTAACACTTGAAAACTAAGAAGGATATGATCAATGGACCAAAATCTTGGAGGAATTCCTAGAAACTATGATAGGTTCATAGCATTCAATTGTACTTCTAGAAGTATATGTAGCAAGGTACTATGCTTAGTCCTGTGCAAGACACTTTGAATTAAATACACTTCAGTGGACTTGTCTCAAATCTAACCCTATCTATATAATACTGTTCAGGAAGATGTGAGTGAAATTCCTAACAAAATTTAAGTCATTTTTTTATAATACATTTCATAAGATAGGAACTGGTTCTATACCACCTATGACTTGATCATGATAATGAAGGTATAAGAATCACCGATTTTTCCAACAAAGATATGAAATATTCAAAACCAAATCAACTGAAACATTTTCTAATTTATAAAGTTTAGCATACTTAGGAGGATGGAGAATATACCCCTGCCCCTCTTCCACCAAATACAAAATAAAAAATGAAATGGCATAACCATTTTGTTTTAATGGGGCGGGGAATAGTGGGTTTTCCATAATAAAGACTGTAACTGAAGCTGCAGGGGAAAAAGGAATGCTCTTCTATAAGCACAGATATTTAGATATATTTTCTACACATACTGATTTGAGAAAGAGCTTATATTTTTGCCTGTTTTAATCCACATTATAAAAATAGTCTCCATAGTCTGTTGAAATAATAAACCAACGTCGAGTGAAATAAACTACCTCCAACAACGATGTTCACCATTTCTTCCACAATGCTCTGTACGATGTCTTGTGGCTTTTCCTCACAGTCATGATTTTCTCCATCATATAATATATCATTTTTAGATAATGCTTTAAAAAAATCAGGAAAACATTATTTTATTTTGAAAACTTTTACTAAACATTTATAATGAAAAACTTTCTTAAAAATGGGTAAAAGACAAAAATTCAAATAAATGATACTAGAGGCAATTATATGTTAAACCTTCAAAGTTTATAACCAAACCAAATTTTAAAATATTTTATAAATTCACGTCAATTTCAACAGTGATTCATTTGACAAACTACTAAATTACACAACTTAAGTGAAATTTCTAGATTATTCCTTTAAGAACCAAAACTTTTAAAAGTATTTTGAATGAAACATTTCTAACATGTCTCACACCAAATAATATATTAAATGTAATTAAAGTTTGTTTTGATTAATTAGGCTCATCTTTGTGCTTTCATATAATGAGGTCCTTGAAGAAGCAGAGAGAGGGCCATCTGGGTCTCCACCAGTGCTTTCCAGCCCTTCCTTAATATTTATTCCCCAACAGAACCTACATATGCAACGTAAAACTAACTTTAGTAAGAAATAACTCATTCTCCAAGTTAACATTAATGAAAACAGATATATCTGCCAATCAGAACTTCTGAACAGCATAAGAGAAACTGATAAAATTTGGCATTCCAGTTAACTTGTTTAGACTACTGTAGATAAAAATAGGATTTCCACTGGGTCTTTGAAATGCTGAAAACTTATCAGGAAGGTTCAATTAGTACTTTAAGACGCTTTGGGACCCGGGACCCTGTTCTGAGAACCTCTGCCCTACACCAAACGGCATCAGACTGTATGTCAGCTGATAGCACTGCTGTCTGCACCCCTACTCCACCCCCACCACTATAAAGCATCATGACTTATAATCCTGGCTTCCAGAAGCCTGTCCTCCCTGTTGTTTACTGATCCTAATCTACTGTTTGCTGCATTCCACATAATACTGAATGCCACAAGGGGAAACTTGATAAGTAAGCATGTCAAATAAGTAACTTTACTTTATTTAAAAAAAAAAAATCCAAATACAACAGCAGTTAAGAGTCTTCTGTGGAGTAAAAACATGTAAATGTCTTGACAGATAACTTTTGCACAATTCTTAAACTTTGTATTTCTGTGCTCTAGTTGGTTAAAATTAGCAAGTCTGAAAATTAGGGTTCCAACACAGCTAAATATATGCAGTCTCTAAAATATGCACAAAATGACTGGTGAATCGAGAGTTCAGTTCTCATATAAATCATCTGACAGAAATACGTTAATATATTTATTTCACATAGGAAATGATTAGAGAATTATATCCAAAGTCACACAGCTAGTAAGTGACAGAGATATGACTCAAAGTAAGGAATCTAACTCCAGACCATGTTCTCTTAACCATGGTTTTCAGGTAGAAATTTCATTTATATCAGCTGTGGGAGAAAAATACCCTTAAAGCCAAAATAATTATGACTATGCCACAGGGAATGATGTCTTATTTATGATTCTGTATCCTGTAAGGTACCTACACTAGTATCTCTTACACAACACAGTAAGTTATTTCATTCCTTGGGTCTCATCCCATGTTGTTCCTTCTGTTGAAAATTTCTTAAATTTTCTACCTAGCCAATACCTACCCCTTTCCAAGAAGATTCAGCTAAAATATCACTTTCTCTATAAAGGTTTTTCCTAATTCTCCTCAGTTACATTAGACATGTCACTTTCAGGATATTTATCACATTATGCCTCATTTATACACGCCTGACCATCCAGGCAGACCACGAGCATCCTCAGAGCAATGGCTGCACCTCCATCAGCTTTTTAACCCTGAGTCCTAGGACAGTACCTAGGACAGAGTATGATAAACAAGTATTTGCTGCATGCATGGATGAAGAAATGAAGGAATAAATAACATTCCAGCTTTATTAGAGATCAGCCTGTTCAATCAGCTCCTTTATAAACTCACAGTGAAAATAAGGGGGAAATTTTGGCGAGAGCAGGCTAGAAAAATGCAAATTGGATAAGCAGTATAGATTCACTATTAGCTTGAGTACTGTGAATGCTTGGTTTATCAAAATTATCCCTTTTAAAATAAAGAGTAAAGTACTATTAAGCATAGTAAAAAACACCGATTTATGCCACTGCTGATGTTCATGCCACTATTACGTTATGGAAAAGATGTGGTTAAAAAAAAAATCGAAAGCTGAAAATATAGAAGTGTTTCCTCAAAGTGAAGTAAAAACACAGAATTCAGATGAAATAATGTAACTGAGTCCTAACCATGCCCACTCTACACAACCGCACCACACTGCACAGG
Organism: Hipposideros armiger; assembly: GCF_001890085.2. Taxonomy (NCBI): domain Eukaryota; kingdom Metazoa; phylum Chordata; class Mammalia; order Chiroptera; family Hipposideridae; genus Hipposideros; species Hipposideros armiger. Next base: position 76,706 of record NW_017732250.1, on the reverse strand, counting down.
CAACAGGACTGCCATCATTTTCAGACACCAACCAAAGGAGGAACAAAGGAAACACCCAGTTTTATAGAAAAGCTAAAACTGAGAATGTTTGGGGAGAAAATGCGACTATTTTTAGGGAAACTAATTTGTGAAATAAATAAATAAAATTTAATTTTTATAATCTTGTAACCTTTTCTTATAAATAAATTTACTTAGAAAAAAATACTGTCAGAGAACATCTCAATACAAAAATAAATATTTTTGTATGTTAGGTGGTAACTCAAAAGATTTCCATTTCTATTTAATTTCAGTACTTCTCTGACCATAATATTTTCTGAATAATATGATTTCCTAAAATTTTCAGTCACATTCCAGAAAAACTTGACTAAATAACCAGGTCTCATTTATTGTGAAACTAATTTAAAAAAAACTTAAGTTCCTATATAACATGCCAACAGACATTTATAACCCTCTTTAGTAACATATCTCCTCCAAAACAAGTCTATAAATCATACTGCTCTGAGGTTCTAATGAATGCATAGTATCGCTAACAGATGTCTTGTGGGTTGAAGTGAAATTAACTTTACCACCTAGAATGGAAAGTCCACAATTACCACAATGTGTCTAACATCCATTAAGTCATATTACTCTTTCCACATTTCTTAATCCAAAATGCATTTCGACACTCTTCTCTTAAAACACACATTACACCCCCCCCACCACCACCACCACCACAACCCCTTCTCAAAAGGATTACTTTCGGCTGCAGTTGCCTGATCTGCTTCAGTCTGTTCATTTTCTGCACTGGAAATATCAGATCCATTTTCAGGCTCAGTGTCGTCCTGAAGGCTTTTATCCACATCATTTGTGTGAGGATCAAGGTCTCCTTCGTGTTCCTGGGATAAGTGATCAACAGTCTGAGGTGGCAGGTATCGGAGGGGAGGGGACTCGGGCTCGTGGTGGCTGACTGGAGATTGTAGCAGATGCTGCTGCTGCCGGTGCCTTTCCTTTTCCATGTGTTTGGCTTCCTGCAGCTGGAAATAGAATAATTTCCAATATTTGTAAAGTAAGTGTTTAAAATTAGAAGGGATAATGTTACACAGAGCTATAAATCCTTTATATAAAGTGCCACTTTGTCTCTAGGACTATAAACTATAGTCCATCAGAAACAAAGAACATGAACTATACTAACACACAGAAACAAGTTAACCGTGGTTACTTCTTAGGGAAACGGAAATTGACACACAAGAACAGAGATGGAAGTCTTGCACTATATATCCTCCGTTCGCTATTTCTGGAGTTTGAATGATGTAAACATATTATCCACACAAGACAAAAATTAAAAACAAATACTGTTTAATAGCCTCAGAATAATAATTGGATTGCTGCCAATAATGGATTTACCTAAAAATCAAGTAGTTTCACTAAGGGAGAAGGAAAAGTCAATGGGGGAAATAAAATACACACTCTCATTTTTATTTATACATACAGAAACAAAGTCTAGAAAGATACGTAAGAAACTAGTAATAACAGTTACCTATAGGGGTTGGGGGTTAGGAAGGAAACTTTCCAGTGTATACCCGTCTGTACTACGTTCTAATGTCACCTTGCCAAACGTCTTTTAATTAAAATATAATAAAATTACATTTAATAAATAAAATTCCAATGAGTACTTAAATGTCTATGCCCAGTCACCTAACAAAAATGAAAAACCTCTATCTACAAGCATTCATTTTATTTTAGGGGACCAGTCATTATTATGTATATAATACTACCTGTAAAACTGGCTCACTTATAAGATGCTAAAAATAGTAACCACCAGGATCACAGGGCTTCATCTTTTAGTATTTTTTACTGCTTTTAGATACATCTCTTTTGGTCCTCAGAACCTAATAAGAATGATTCTCACAGAATTTCCACAAAGATGAATAGTTCACAGTGTCAAATATGAACATTTCATATTCCCTAGTAATATTCCAAGCTATGTAGAAATACCAAAATTATATAAATTTATAAATAAAATTTGAATTAAAAGATTTCAATGCCCGAAAGGTACAAAGAACCATAGTCTATATATACGGTCTAAATCCCTATTTTACAGATAAGGAAACTGCCTGGCATGACTAGTTACACAGCTGGAATCAGAACAGAATTCTCAGACCTATACTTTAGCCCATTCATGAGCAAGTCAATTTCCAAATTAACAGCAAGGAACCTATGACTTTTAATCCAATCCCACCCTTAGCCTAACTTCAGCCAATCGTTGCACCATGGGTTAGTGGGGGAAGCTCATGCTCTGGAATCACAGACAAGCAAGGTGTAGAATTCTAGCTTTTTCTATTTATTCCAGAGTTGTAGAAACTCAAGAAATATCCTTAAAAAAAGAAGAAATGTTACTGTATGAAAAAACCATTTAAACACTTTCTATACACTTCCATACTTTCTAGAGTCAGGTTTATCAACATCGGTGCTCTGACATTCTGACTGGGGATTCTTTGTTGGGGGTGCTGTCTGTGCACTGCAGGTGTTTAACGAGACCCCTATGCTCTAGCCCCTCTGCGCCAGAACACCCCAGACATGACAATCCAAAATGTCTCAAATGTGGCTTCAGGGACAAAAACCCCTCCAGTTGAGAACTATGTTCTAGAGAAAATAATTTAGCATTTTCTCCTTTAAAATAATCTTAGAACTGAACATCTTATAGTTTTATGGGGGGGGGGGAACAGGAGAAAGGCTATCAGTAGTACATGTAAGTGAATTAGACTTCTGGCTTAGAATTTTAGCAAATGTGTAAGTTAAATCAGTCTGCCCCCCCCTTATTTTCTCTCTCTCTCCTTTCCTACTTTTCTATAACTGTCCATAGCATAGAACTAAATATCCTTCATGACATGAAACATGTTCACAGCCTTTATCACAATTACGTACTTATTTGTGTGATAATCTGTTTAAGTTCACCCTCCCGTTCATTCACTTCTTTAAAAAAGCAGGGGAGCTATTATTTGTGGATGCCAAATAGTAGAAATAATTCAATGTTAATACAGAGGACAGTGACTGCATCGAGACTATAGTCCACCCTAGAGTACTATGCATCTGTAAAAAACGAATGTGGAAGATCTCTAAGGACTGATATGCAATGCTTTGCAAGGTATACTGCTAAGCGAGAAAGTACAAAAGAGTATATCCATAGCATGTGTGGCAGCCAGCCTTTCAGATGGCCACCAATGATCTCTACCTCTTAATTTTCGCTTCCTTGCACAGTCCCCTGCCACAATGCACCCTGCAGGGAAGGTCTGGGTGACCACTTCTGGTCATAAGGTAGACATTGCAGCTTTTGTCTTGCTGCTCTCTGATATCTACCCTGGCAGGAGCCAGCTGCCATGTTGTAAGCAGCCCTACGAGACTCACATGAGAAACTCGGGCCTTTCTGGCCAACAGATAGTGAAGAATGGAGGCGTTTCACCAACAGCCAAATGAGTGAGCTTGGAAGCTATTCTCTAGCTCAGTAAAGCATTTAAATGATTGTAGCCTGAGCTGACACTGTGATCCACTCAGCCAACTGCAAACTCATGTGAATCCAAGACACAAGCACCCAGCAGGGGGTGATCTGTTATGCAGTGATAACTAACAGGACGCTACCTTTTGTGTAAGAAAGGTGATACATGAAACCACACCTTTATCAGCTCATTTGTGCTAAAGAAATGCAGAAAGCTAAACTGGAAATGAAAGCAATTAGCTGTGTCCAAGGGGTGGAAAGAGGAAGTAAGAGGAATCCAGTGGCAGGAATGAGGAGGCAGCGGTGCTTCCGAGTACACCCTTATGTAGCTCGCACGCTTAAATCATAGCAATGTTTAACACACTCAAAACATTCACAATTAAAGCTAACCGGAATGTGAGGGGTACTGAAATGGGAAACATGCAGTAATACATGAATTTAATTATATTATAAAGTAATAACATTATCTCATAGAAAAGTGTGAAGAACTAACCTGAGTAACTTTGGAAAACAGTATTTGGAGTGGAAACTATAAGGCTAAAGACAAAAGAACTAAATATAAATGCTGTAATCCACTTAGTAAATTTGCCTTTCACAGTGGCATAGGTTAGCAATTATAAAACTATTTTGTGTGTATAACAGGACTGAACAAATAATGTCATAGAAAATGGAAGCTGTATGTCTCAATATTTAGAAAGAGGAAGTTACAAATAAAGGGAGAAGGCTGAAATGAACCCTGTAATGTTGGACTGGAATCACACGTATCAATATGACCACATGGTTTTTAATATATACAGATAGTCACACACAGGTGTGGGGACTAGAAGGTAGGGAGGTGGGGTGAATGTGTGTATTTCCTAGTTCTACCTGCTGAGAGGGTCTGGAAGCAATAACACCCCAGTGGTAATGAACACACCATGCTCCAATCGAAGTAGCCAGGGCTCCCTGTTGAAGTGGGTGACTCCAGGGCTGAAGCAGAGAAAATTCAAAATCAACCTACAACATCCTGAGATTCCCAAAAGGAGGTGCTCAAAAAAGGATGGGAGCTTGTCAAAAGGACACAAGGTCAAAGCTGCAATACCATGGGCAACAAAATAATGATAGCACTGGATTATAACCAATAGAATAAGATAAATATCTATGAATACAGATATAAAAAAAGTCTGAATAAATAGGAAAGAAGGAAAATAGTGTGGTTAATAAATACAGAAGGAGAGAGAAAAAAACAGACTCAACATTAGGGAAACACCACAGAAATAACTGTTGCCAACAAGATACACTCAAGACAGTTAAATTGGGGGTGGGGAAGTATGAGAAGGAAACAGGATCTCTGCATAGTTTTAAAATACCTCTCCCAAGATATCTATTAACTGCAAGAGAATAACTAGTAACTTTACAGTGGAAGAACCTGGCAGATACCACCTTAAGTAATCAAGGTTAACATCACCTTGATTAGTAGTAACTAATGGTAGTAATGTTACTACCATAACATTAGCAAGACATATCAACATGATACGTTCCTGACATGACGCACTGAAAAGGACACAACACTGCACAGAAGTATTCTAGCCAAAAATGGCCCACCTCAGCCTAATCATGAGAAAACATCAGACAAAGCCAACGGAGAGGGGCATTCAACAGAACTAATCAGTACTGAGAAACTGTCAAGAACGGGAGAAGGCCAAGACATAACAACTAAATGAATATTAAGTGCAAGGTGGGATCCTGGATCAGGTGCTCACACAGAAACAGGAACATTAGCTGGAAAATGGGTAAAATTCAAGTAAGGTCTGTAATTGACTTAATAGTATCATACCCGTGTTAATTCCTGCTTCTGATCATTGTAAAACGATTATGTAAGATGCTGGCATTAAGGAAAGCAGGGTGAAAGGAATCTCTCTAACATTTTTACAACTTTTCCATAAATTTAAAATCAGTTCAAAATAAAAAGAAGTTGGTTTTTAATTATGAGGACCTAGATGACATTAAAAAATAAATGATTCAGGCCGGCCGAGTGGCACGATGGTTAAGAGCTGGCTTGGGATGCCAGAGGGCCCCGGTTCGGATCCCACATATGCGGGCCAGTGACACTGCCCTCCACAGCTAAGATGCTGAACAACAGCTCAACCTGGAGCTGGGCTGCCATGAGTCGCCGGCAATAGCGTAGGCTGCAGCCCCTGCTGCAGTGGGTTGCCATGGGCTATCATGTGTAGCCAGCAGCCAGCGTGAGCGGCCAGCAGCCACCATGAGCAGCCGTCCAGAAGCCGGTGAATGATCTGCCTCACCCAGGAAGAGCACAATGATGGTGCCACCTTGGGGCAGTGAAGCAACGTCCTCCACAACTAGACTGAAGAACAAAAGAACAGCAACTTGTCTGTTCCCCTTCCCCGATTCCTCAAAGCTGTTCCCTTCACCCAAGTCCCCAATAAAATAATTTAAATAAATAAATAAGTAAAATGATTCTCTAGCTGATCTGTTACCCCCAAAATATATATTTGATCAATATAGATATATATTTTGTTAATTTTTTAAAGGCTCAATGAATAATTTTATACCAGAATATATCACATTAGGTAGTTTTATATGTAATCTACATTATGCTCATCTAAGCTTGAGTGCAATAAAAATATCAATTCATAAGCACTTCCATGAGACGGTGTAGAGGCCTGACCACCGCACTGTACATCTGAAGCTGCCATTGAATAATACTGTATGTCAACTATAATTTAATATATATATAGTCACGGGATGTGGAGTACAGTGTGGGGAGTGGAGTCAATGGAATTGTAATAGATATGTATGATATCAGGGGTGGAGGGGAGTGGATGGGGGAGGGGAGATGTCACTTTGTGAGGGGTGAAGTGTAATTATTGCATTGTTTTGTACACCTAAAACTATTAAAAAAATAAAATAAAAAAATAAACACTTCCATGAGGATGATGGCAATCAATATTGTCCAAATTCTATTTGTGAACTAAAAATATTTGTATCCAAAGTCAAACGAGTCAGTGAACCTCAAAACAAAACAAAATACCAAAGCTCTCCAGTAAATAGAACTATAAATGAAAGACATTCTTCTCTACAGACACAAATGATTTCATTATAACTTTCTGTAAACTCTTTCCTGTATTTGGTGCCTGCAGTGTTCTGTACAATCTCTCTTTTTTAATACTTACAGCTTGGTTTTCCATGCGTGCGAAGATAACATTTAGCATCTGGGTAAGAGTAGCTTTGGCTGTTGTCTGATTGATGAGATTTTTGCTTGCTAGATAGATATTGTAACATGTTCTCACAGCTTGCAGTACAGTTCCTTCATGAATTTCTATGTGTTGAGATGTTACTGCAGTAAGTAAAGCCTTAAAAAAAAAAAAAAAAAGTTAAAGCAATTTTCCACATCCAGAGTTTCAGCACAAAAATATATGAGTGTTTCTGTATTAGAATGAAAACTTGCAGACACCATCACCACTTTCGGGTACACACTAACAGGATTTTCAACATACACTAACAAAATTCCTACCTGCCTTGAATGTATCATCAACTGTTAGAATATTTTATGTTGTCCTCATTCTGGCAAGTTTCCACATACGTAATCCTCCCAAACCCAAAACACTAGAAAACCATTCATTCATTTCAACCCAAGGTTCACTTTAATATTTAATTTATTTATTAAAATGCACATTAAAACTCTCACAGTAGAGCACAGATACACTTCATACAATATATCTGCTGAGCTACTATAGATCAGGGGTTGGCAAACTGTGGCTTGTGAGCCACATGCTGCTCTTTGGGTAGGTTCCGTCTCAAAAGTTTGCCGACGCCTGGAAGAGCCAATCCTGTCCTATAATTTAAAAATTATTCGAGAGCCATAAATATATTTTTACATAATCACCATTATGTGAATAATATCCTTTAAAAATTTTATAAGTGAAACTATGCTAGTTTTATTTTCATTTTCAATTTTACTTTAGAGCCACATGTATGTACCCAAAGAGCCACATGTGACTCGCGAGCCGCAGTTTGCCGAACCCCGGCGGCTCTTCTGTCTCAACAGTTTGCCGACCCCTGAACTAGATTGTCAACTGGGAGGATACACACTGTGTCTTATTCACTTCCAGATTTTTCTGAGATCTTTTTTATAGACTGGACTCAATAAATGTGCTATTGTTATCGGTAAAGATGTTTACAAATGTTTTAGAATAAAGCATTTAAAATAATCTTAAGGTGAATCCTCCAATAAAGTGAGTAACTAATTTAGGAATTTTCTCACATTGTTACTTGCAATTTCCCCAAAGCAAGAGCTCATTCTTTTGTCCTTTTATGTTGGACAATGCTAAGCAGAGTCAGCACTGAGTAGATGCTAGATAAACCATGACTGACATAAAAATGCAAATGATAGGCCAAACTGACTGGGCAGCGTTTTTAGAATAAAGATTCCATATGACTTGTGAAATAAATACAGCTATGAAACTGAAAGGCTCAGAAGGGCTATATTCACATGTGAAGGAACACTTTATACATGTAAACTATTCAAAAGTACTATTAGTACAAGAAAATTATACCGGTATATAAATATAGCACCATTACCATTACCAGTAACATTAAATTTAATATTTATGACAAGATTGAAAACCTAACTGAGTGGTTTTTCTTTAAAGGAGTTAATCATCCAGGAATATCACAGCACAAACCCAGGACAGGGCTTAGCTGAGCAGGTTCAGCAGGTGCACAGGTGGAAGGGAACCAGGACAGGCTGGGCACAAGTAGTCCACATGGTGAAGCATGGGTCTAGAGGGCAGACTACAGGGGTCCAAGTACAGAAATAACTAGAGGGGTCACGGGGCCTTCACATGGGACCCTGAAGCTCTAAAGATGCAATATGTACAGAAAACTGAAAAACTCTGAAAGACTCTGGGGGCCCAAGCCTAACTTACGATCTTTAAAATAAGAGATTTGGAAATATAGTCTATTTCTAATGAACTCTTGACATTCAGCAACAAAATCCTGATATGGGGTCTAAAAAACACCCAAGTCACCTCTATTATACCGGGGAAGCACAAAATGACCTTTCCAATATTTTCAAGGTAAAAGCCTTTTAAGAAATGTAGATTATAAATAACAAATTCGCTTTATATTATTCATTACCTTTATTATTTGCAACTGAACTCCTTCGTCTGTTTGAGGGCCTTGGAAACAGCCACAAATTGTTTCAATAATTCTATCAATTAATTTTTTGCCTGGTGTTGTACTATCTGGAGCATTGCCAGTCAAGTGCCCATAAGCAATAAGTTTCTGAAATGAAGAAAATAAAAATCCTAATTAAGCTAACTCATATGTATACTATTAAATATACATTAAAATTACAATATACAATTGAGTATATATTAAAATTTTTACATAAACTACATTAAGGTATAATCAAAGCCAAAGCTCTACCAACTTCTCCTGAGCAAAGCTTTATTAGTTATAAACATGTGAAATTATTTACACTGGAATAACCACAAAAACAGAATCACTACAACAAAACCATTAGGAAATACTCTGAGAAAGCCAGGCCTTATTAGAACTTGTCTCTGGTGAGTTAGAATAGCTTCCTGCTTTCTATCTAAACATGACTGACACTGCTTTTGTGGAAGCTATCTTAACTCATTTAATGACCCCAAATCTCTTTCCCAACTGGATCTGTGTATTTGCAAAAAAACCCAATTTTCATACACTGGCTGCAATAATTCATGGATTTGTTCATTTATCATTGCCAGTGTAGCCCTGAAAGGCCTTCGTTTATTACAATTTAATTTTTCAAGGAAAACGAGGTCACAAATCAAACGATCTTATCCTTAACCTATCTTAAAAACAAATCGTAAAAAGAATTTAAAAATTAAAATAAATCATAAGGATAGTCTTCTCTTAATCACTGAATTGCTGGTTAAACAGGTATAATTCCCCAACAGTGAGAACACCTGAGAAGAGAAGGACCTCTCTATCCGAAGGTTTGCCTCACAAATATGTAAAACGAGCCCCGTGTGCATGTGTAAGTACAACAAAATGAAAGCCTTAATAAATTTTCCTGGCATAAGTGAAGGTTAGAGCTATACTCCAACAGTGAATATAAATACAAAGCTGTCAATAATACCGTACAAAATCTGTTAATTTGTATAAAATAGCAGCCATTTAGTAAAGTCATTTGCAAATAATGATGTATGTAAAGTCAGCAGCAGATTAAAACTTATGGTTTTTGCACTTCACTGATGGAAAAAGAAAAAAAATCAACACTTTCATTATTGATAAACTCAGTAAAGATTCTGTGATTCACTAAGCTAACTAATGATTTTTGTTACCCTTAAACTAATTTTTTTGCAACTATTACCGTCTCTGTTTAATATAAGAAACCATTTGGCTTCTTACCAAAAGGAGTATTAAAGGGTTTCACAAAAATGTCTGAATCATCAATGTTTAGAAACATTTAAATGAGACAGTATTTAGTTAATACCATTTTATACATACCTGTAAACAATCTAGAGATGTACTAACTATGCGGGGACATTTGGATTGGCATGCCAATTCAAAGGGTAGGAAGTACTTGTCTGCTTCAATGAAATTTGTCTTTGATTTCACTGGTGGAAGAGTGCTTGATCCAGCTTTTGCTTCTCCATGAGGAGGACTAAATGAAAAAGAAGAGTCTGATTACAGTGCCACGTTTATCATATTGATGATAAACTCATTAAAATACAGAATTTCAGTTCTAAAAAGAACCTTGTTAAACCAATATTCATCTTCCCTTATTTCATGAGAAGTTAGGTGATTTGCTACAGGTGAAAGAAAAGCTAGTGGCCAGAGTTGTGACTAAATGCAAGAAAAATCAAAGAAATTAAAGTAATTATTTATTTTATACAAAGTAATTTAGATTAAATACTTATTTAGTAGCCTTTCTAAATATGAATCAAAGTCTATCTAAACACTTTAAAGCATGTTATGGTATTTCAGAAATTCCCTTATATACTTATTTAGGAGATCTTTTTATATTTATAAGTAGTTTATAATTATATTTCTTAAATACCATTTTTTAAATTGATTTTATTATCAAGATCACATGCAGAAAATTTGCCATGCTAAAATATAGATAGATGACTGTATTATCTTGGCCAAGACAAGTTTGAAAATTATTTTTACTAAAGAAAAGAAACCCCACTAACCTCTGTTTTTCAGTTTCTGCTTTTATTTCCTCTGGGGGGAAAAAAGCATACATTAGAAAATTTGACAAGAGAAAGATTAAGTAATTTGGCTACAGGTTTCATAAACTAATTTGTAACTTCTATAACAAATTGGGAAACATGCAAATTCAAAAAACAATTAGGTACTAAAATTCTGTTGCAGCTGAATGTATTAATATACACAATTAATTTTATAAAACTATACAATTATATATTAACAACAATATGAATAAATACAATTGCAGATTACTAACTCCCAAATCATTTCCTTTTCTCAAAGTATTTTTTTTTGGTCATGTAACTATTTACATTAACCAGAAACATTAATATTAAGAACAGAATATTATGTATGCTGTGTTCAAGTCACAAAACATAAGGCACATGTCGAGTGAGGAAAAAAAACACAATGTACTACTTTTGTGACTATTTCAAAGAGAATATTAGGCCAAAACTATAACTTCCTGACCATGTACTTAAATACTAATATTTAACCAATTTTTCTACTTATGACTATACAAGACACTGTAAAATACACGTGTCCAATTTGATGGGAAATTTTCCCTTCTCAGTTTATAAGCGAAGAGGTAAATTAGATCAATACAAACTATAATAGAAGAGTCTTAAACTTCATTGATAGATTGGGGAATCTGCTTAATTGATTAAACTTGTTTGAAATGTGGAAAAAAGCATTTAAATGTAATAATAATTACTATTTTTGCAGCCAACAGTTGAGAACTTAGAATGTGCCAAGCACTGTTACATTTTACATGTACTAACACAGTTAAGCCTCGTAATAACCCTGTGAGGGCTATACTAATATATCTTCATTTTAAAGATTAGGAAATTGAGGCAGAGGTTATACAACTTGCGCAAGGGCTGCATGGCTTGGGTGTGTGGCCAATCACGTTTAACCAGGTTTCAGAATTAGGTAACCTAACTTCAGATCCTGGTTTTTCAACCATTATACTACGTAAGTGTCACAAGATCTCTGTTGAATGTACTGTTTCTCTGCTAATTCAGATGGTACTATATTACTTATTTATTTTTATCCCCATATTATAAGTTATGTAAGGCAAGCACCATTCAAACTGATCTCTGAACACTGAGAAAAATGTGTTAAATTTGGATATTATAAACGACTAGGCTAAAAGTTTAATAATTATTAAAAACTATCATGTACTGACTATATTAAATCCTTTATAAAGTGACTCTGTCAAATCCTAGATACATGATTTATTCATTACCTACTCTGTGCCAAGCACTTGATATCTGGTATTTCAGTCTATTTCTCTGTGGACCAAACCTCTTTCCATTATACTGGTGGTAGGAATGGAAGCGGAACGTAAAAATATTATCTGCAGGTATTTAAAATACTACTTAATAAAAATTCACAATATTTAACCTGCGTACAGCTACTAAACTTGTATAGTTCACCAATACATGTTATTAAAATAATTTAAATCACTTTTAAAAATACAGTACAGATAAGGGACAAATGGTGTATTTATTGCCACAAATCTTCATAAAAGAATTAAAACAGTGTTTTTCATTATTATGTTGAGTCATGATTTAAGAAGCTGGGGTGTTGCTAAAAATCAGGTGAGGTAGAAAAGAAGGTGTGAGACGGGAGGAGGCAGGGGGGAGGCAGCAGTCGCTGTGTAAGGCGCATTTTCATTTATAGAGAAAAGGGCATTCTGGTTAAGTAAATACTACATTAGTTCAGAAAACCAGAGGTAGCATAACATTTTAAGGAGCACTGTGTTTTGACACCACCTGTCACTAAATAACTGGTGACCGTGAGAAACCATTCTCCACTAATGACTAGATGACTGCAAAGGTCCCTCATACAGGCACACCTCAGAGATAGCAGGTTCAGTTCCTGACCATCAACAAAGCGAGTTATTGCAACAAAGCAAATCATAATCTTTTTGTTGGTGGAGAGCTGTGCCTTCGGTTTTAAAAAATGCAACATTTGTGAAGCACAATAAAACGAAGTATGCTTATACTCTAAAACACGGGTTACCAACTATGGCTCCCATGCCAAAGCTGTGCCACCCCGTTTTTGCATAGCTCATGAATTTAAGAACAGTTTTCACAGCTGACCATCTGCAATTTGATGATAGGGGACACTAATTTGGAAGCCCAATGAACAGTAATGTTATCCCCCCTAAAATAATTCCATTCTTTTTCTCATTAGTAGACCAGGATTATAAAATTTATACTTGATTATTATTTTGAATTGCATAATCAAAACGTTGTGGAAACTTGTTTTCTCTTGGTATGTAAATATCTACATAATATCTTTGATTTTTCTTCTTGGCCAGCAAAGCCCTTCACAGAAAGGGTTTGCTGACCTTTCCTCTAAAACATTATGGTTCAAAGGCTCCTATAAACTCTGTGAACCATTCTATTCTATTCCATTATTTTTTAACATATCTGCATTTAAATAGTCTAATAAAACCTACCCAACACAAGCTATACTGAATACAGTATTTCTCTAATTCTGATAGTACTATATTGTTTATTTATTTATATCTACCTATCTCCATATTTTAAGTTATACAAGAAGGCAAGCACTGTTCAAAATGATCTTGGTAAGTTCTTTTTTTTAGTGTTATAGAAATATAACACTAATTTTCAATGTTTCTGAAGTTTTAAATTACCCTGTACTAATTGTGAGTTTTACTTTTTTCATTTCCCTCCATATTTATAGTCCACAGGAAAAGAGTTTTCAATGTTTTGACAAAATCTTTAAAGATCACAGAACAATCACAATTTTCCCCATTGATTAACACTGCTGGCATGTTTTTAGCTTGCATAGTTATCTTTATGGTTCCACAAAATGCTTACATTTTTAGAGTCCCACTTAGACTGCCTATATTCATTTTAATATACTTCCTTTCAAAGCCATCCAAGGCCACTTAAACTGAAAGACACTATCTCTGCAAAGTAATCAAGATTAAAAGGACAAGGGGCAATGGGAGGAAGTAGAGAGAATAAGTATTTATCAAAATATTGAAAGTAACAGTATTATAAACCACAGTATTTTAAAACAAGCTGAATTATACTGAATATGCAATACTACTTTATATTTGTATAGCAATATAGTTTAACCCTCTGTCGTGCACAACTGATCTCACAGATTCATTGCACACAAAGATGCCGCTAGGAAATACGTCTTTACTAAGTACAAACACGACTGGCGATAGATTACGGTAGAGGGGGAAGATACGGAAGCAATGAGTCACGATACTTCAGTTAACTTAGATATTTGAAAGTTTGTATGCAATGAATCTGTGAGATCAGTTGCGCCCGATGGAGGGTTAAACAAACATATTTCCATACATTACCTAATTTTATCCTCAAAAGACAATTCCTCACTTTACAGATGAGGAAACTATGCATCAGATTAAATAATAAGTTTAAGGTCAGAAAGCTGGGAAGTAGTGATTCAGAAACTAGTTTCTGTACTCTTAAAAGTAGTACATCACACAATATACATTGTGCTATATTTAAGAAACCTTCTATTAAATGATGCAATTGAACTGAACACTTCACTCTACAACTATCAGGGTAAACTTATTACAGAACAGGGTCCAGGGTTGACCCCAGGGCCCGCAGCATCAGCATCACCAGGCCTCACACCCGACTTACTGAATCAGAAACTCGAATGTGGAGTCCTACAATCTGGATTTTAACAAGGCTTCAAGGGATTCTGACATACTACAAACAGGTTTTAGAATCATTGCTATAGAGTGGTTAAAAGAAATGAGGGGAAGCCAGGTGGGTTTCAGCAACTGTCCACTACCATTTATTGTATACCTCTACAACTTCTCAGAGGAGCATTCAACCCTATGCTGAAAAGGAATTCACTTTCAATTTTCTTAACATATAATCAATGTCCAGTAACACAGCCTTTGAGAAAACTTACTGTTTTAATGAATTAGAGCTTAGAAATAGTTTGCTTCAGGTTGGCCTTCAACAGTAGAATCAAGAATAAATTCTCAATTGTTTTAAAAAAATAAGAAAAAAACGATTAAAGCATCACATTAAGAAATAGCATACTCAGACTAAAACCCACATAGTGCTTAATTGTTGTATGAGTGCAAAAACAAGCGCGAAAAAAGTGGGAAATGAAAGTAAAAAAACCCCCTACAACCACTGTATAAGACGCACCCCGTTTTTAGACCACAAATTTTTCAGAAAAGGGTGCGTCTTATACATGGGGAAATACGGTAGCTTAGAGCCAAGTACAAAGAATGGTATGTGACTACAAAAGTTCTTAACCTCAGTGCTTCTGTGAACCATCTCAAATTGTGTGTGCAAGCACTGTTCCATTGTAGAAAGAGTCGTAACTCATTCTATTCTCAAAGAAGCTTGTAACCCAAACAATAAAGACAATATAGGACCAATTAAGAACAGCGATTTGATTCAACTATGACGATACATGTGAAAGCAATTTTAAACATTTATAAAACACTGCATAAATGTTAGGGATTACTTTGAAAACTAACATTCTTTTGGATGTGTATATTCTGTTAGGCTTACTTTCTCAAATCCAATCATGTGACTTTACAATCACATTTCATATAGTTAAGGATTAAATGAAAATACAGGAGTTAAATAGAATGTTATAGCAATCTAAGGTAGAGATAATGGCTTAAACTCAAGATTGACAATAGAGTTTAGTATATGTAAATTCCACGGGCATCTGGGAGGAAACACAATGAAAATTCTCACTTATCTAAGGAAAGAGGAGATCTGGCTTGCATAACTGGTAACAGGGACACCATTAACTTAGACACAAAAGGCAGTTTTCTCACTGGGCAAGGAGGGTAGTGGGGAAAGGCCGGTGTGAAGAAGGGGTGAGTTTTGGTCATGCTTTCTTTTAAGTGCCTGGGATGTTCAAGTGGCAATATCCAGCAGGCACTAAAACATATAAATGTGAAGTCTGGGACAGTGTAACTGGCTATTTTCCATAATGGTCGCTGTGTGATCTCCTGTTCCACATGCCCTTCTGCAAAGTGACCTTGCCAAAACTCCCCGAGAGATAGAGTCTAATTCTAATTCCCCTCCCCTTGAATCTGGGCAGTCCTAAGGGATTCATTATAACCAACAGAATGCAGTGGAAGTGACAGTGGACAACTGCGAAGATCAGGTCAGAAAGAGCCAAGCCCTGCCTGCTTCTCCTGGAACGTGGGGTCTCCACACACCCACTCTTGGAACCCCACGGCCCTAATGTGGGAAGCCCAAGCCCATGGAGGTCACATGTGAGTGGTTCAGGCAACAATCCCAGCTGAGCCCCGCTTTCAAGTCCTCACAGCCCAGGCGCCAGACATGAGTGAAGACCCTCCAGAGGGGATTCCAGTGCCCAGCCCTTCATATCCCCCGTTATTTGAGTCTGCCCAGCTGAGGCCCCAGACACTGTGGAGCAGCAACACGCCCCATCTGAATTCCTGATGTACAGATAATCTGTGAGCAGAATAAAACGGTCTCTGTGTTACGCCACTTACTCTTAGGCGGTTTATTATACAGCAACAGGTAATAAGAACAGAAAGCGTTCAGGCAGCTGGAGGAGGCTGGGATGTGAAATAGCTCCCTGGCATGACAAACGGGAGAGAGAGCTACCGGAGAAACACAAAGCACTGCCGGGAACACGGAAGGTTCTAATGCATTTACGCGGAGAATCTGGATAAGGAAACCAGATGCATGAGAGGTACACTGCTTAATAAAATGCAGCCAGGACCTGTCCCCCAACCAACAACATACTTAGCCTCAGAATCTGGAGGTCCTCTACAAAATTAGTTTGCAAAATTATGACCCAAATCATATATAAACAATTGATTTCTATTGGAATAGGAAGTAATTTAAAACAAAATACTACTCTAAGTTACTTTATAGTGCCCGGAAAAACACCCAAAAAAGATGTAACTCTTCCTTATGCTGCTGCTGTCACTGCCTCTCCACCTCCCCCCCCTCTCTTATTTTATGGAAGCAAAAAGGTGCAATGGGAACAAATATTCAGCTGGGATCAAGCTCCTTGTACAGTGAAGATTCACTAACAGGAATTAACAAATGTCCCCAGGTACTAAAATAATTGAGAGTTGATAAAAATATGTAAGTTCTGATATTCTTAAAAACTTAAAAAATGTTGGAAAAGGAAGGTGAAATGTACAATAGCATGTGCTTCAATGTTAGGGTGAAAGTTAAATGAATATTTGTATACTATAAGCTTTTATTTATCTCCATGATTTACAGTAAAAACTGTCACAGTTACTGATACAATACTTAGCATTATTTTACATGCTTAGAAAGTTATTATGTATTTGTAACCATTTCCCCCTGAGCTAAACTCAATCTTACTTTACAGTATTCTCTAAAAGGAAACAAGCCCATAAATAAACTGTGGAATTTTCCCGGAAGTGAATGTACTTTCCATGCACTTTTAGTAGAATCCATTACTTTCAAAATTATTGGCAAAAACAGTGCGGATTAATTTTTTACTAAGCCAAAAAAATAAATGAATAAAACCACAAGCATGTATGATGGAAGAAGGTGAGCAGTCCTTTAGATTTACCAATTTTCCTGCCGAATTTCAAAAAAATGTTTTCTTGTCATAGTCAGAGCTAAATTGGTATGGCTGGTTTCTGAAAGATGAAAGGGAAAAGAATGGATTCTCATTGAAAAGCCAATATTCCTGCCTTCCCAAAGTCAGCAGATCCTCATTTGATAATATGGTGCTAGAGGATGTGCCAAAAAGGAGTGCAAAATTCTGACTGCAATCATTCTGTTACTATTGCCCTCAATGGTCTGAGTTTCACTCAAACTTTCAGAATATAGGTGAAAAGATGTTTCCACAGTAAAACGGTAAAAGCCAACAGGGAATGACTATATCCAAATGAAAACTAGACATATGAACTACAGGCAGCTTGCAAATAACTCAAATCTAGAATTTCCAAATTTAATTTTACATTTATAATTTTCTTTAATTACTTGTAAGAGAAAGATACTGTACAACTTTTTAACTTAGACCTTGATCTCTGGCCAAAGATAACGTGTAATTTAACTTCTCTAATGCATTTAAATAATTTTTCCATGATAAATAGCTTAAAACTATTTAAACAAAAATTCTAATGGACTGAAACTGTTTTTTAAATGTTTGGTACATCAATGATATTGAGATCCTTGACAAATATTTTCTAAGATGATGAAAATTATTAAGTAGCTCACCAAAATCACTTGAATAGAAACAAGGCTAATAGACAAAAATATCTCATATTTGTGTAGCATTTTACAATTTACAAAGCAGTTTTACATGTATCTCATTCTTAGAAGAGCAAACTATTATCAACATGCCCATTTTACAGATTAAAAACCTGACGTGATCTACCCAAGATGACCAGGGAGGTAAGAAATGATTTAAGTGTGACTGATAAGAAACAAGCCTAATTCCAATGGTTTAATTTCAATGACTTATTAATTTAAAATAATATTAACTTTGGAATGGTATTTGTAATTAGCTTCCTCATGTACTCATAAAAGTTCTAACAAAAAAGTAAACCACTGTGCTGCCTATTAATTAAAAAATAGAAGGAATCCTGCTGGCTTGAAAACCAAAACTAGAAATGTGATATGAATAAATATTTCAAGTCAATAATTTTCCATTCTAGACTTTATATTTTAAATAAAATACAAAATAAAAACTTCAGTAGAACACAGACCAAGGGCCTACCTAATGACACTAAAGTGTTAAATACAGGCAAAACAAATTTACAGAAATAACTGAAAATAAGCATTTAGAGAAATCATGAAATATGGAAACAATCCTTTAATGGAACTTAATATTTAGATAGTGAATAGTCATTGCATTCTTTTCTATCAACAACTTGCAAAGTGACTACAGTAAAAATCAACAAGAACAGAGTTATTGTTCTAAGTGCTAACACTCCTACTGGTAAATAAACAATCCGACATTCAGAATTTCTGCTCAATATAAGCTGCAGAGGAGCGGCCGCCATGGGGTCATGTGAAGAACACAGCACTGTAAGTCAGGGCCCTGGGTTCTATTTCAGGCTCAGGTGCACAGGCAATACAGGAGAAAGAAACGGGTTGAAGGCCCCAACAGACTCAGTCAAACCCCAGGTTTACCACTGTGTGACCTTTCTAAACTCAGTTTTCAGAGTTTTCAAATGGGGATGATAGAATCTAGGTGTCTGTCTCATAAGAATATTAGGAGCATCAAAGAGGTCTGAAAGTGCTTCATTTAGGGTTGGGTTTAATTGTTTTTTTGTGGGGTCTTTTTCTGAGAAAAGTCTTAAATAAATATGAAAAGGTACAAATAATGATAAACACCCAATAAGGAACCACCCAAACTTGATTTTATGAAAACATTTCATAAATGTATAGTTCTTTCCAATCATAAGTAATAGCCTTTTAGAATAGCTAAAAGTTGGGATATTAAAAGATTTGGGATAGAGGTACAGGCAAAGCCTCCACTTAAAGTAGATACATGGGGAAATTTTTAAAGCAACAAATATGCCTATATATTTATAAGTGCATGAACCCTCTCTGAAAGAATTTGCTAGAAATAGTAATAGTGTTTGCCTAAGGGGGAAAAAAACAAGTGACTAGGTAACAGGAGAAAACTTATTTTTCATCCTTTATATATCACTTTGTACTTTTTGAATTTCATACCATGTGTATGTACATTTTAATGATTTTGAGAAATTAATTAAATTTAAAAATTAAGTGAACAGGCAATAAAAATCCTAGTGAATATTTTTATGTTTGGTTCAATATTAAAGACTGGTACTTCTTTATCTATTAGTACTTTTAAATCTACAAATATTACTCTCAAATTTCAATGTTTCTTTAAAATATTACTTTTAAAATTTTTCTACATTTTTTTTTACTGAGATTTTTATACCTTGGAGTTTATTTATCCATATTTTAATAAAAGCTAATTTAAAAATGAAAACAAAGGGAAAATTATTTGACCTCTAAATATCTACGCTATAGGAAATTTTTCAATAATGTATCTAGTTTATAAATAAGTTATGCTTGTAGCAGTCACAAATGCAAACACATCTTATGTAATTAATAGTACCTTTAAGGTATTTTATCGAAGGTGCAGTAGTTATATTTACACAATGAAATTATCTTCCTAAAGAATCCTAGTATACACCAGTAAAATTTTATACATATTTTTATTTAAAAAATATGAATCAAGAATTAAATAACTGATGCAGCATTGAACATTGAGTTAAACACCAAATTTTTTTGTAGTCCTTCACACAAAGTGGTTAAACTACAGACCCTGAAAGAATGATTTTTAAATCAAGACTTGAACTATCACAAACACAAACAAAAATGATAAATTTGCATATCTCAAAACTATGTCAAAACTTACTAAACACTTAACTCACACACTCACATTTTAATCTGCAAAAGGGCCACCATCAAGTCCACCTCTTGTGGCTGACACTTAACCATAAAGTTGCAATACTAAGGTAGAGAGACAAATGCTTTATTCTGTCCTTCCAAAATACATCCCAGAGTTTGAAAATATATTTTTATATATCCTAATGCACAAACTTGCATACTGATACACTTGTAGTGCAATCTTCAAATGCATGATAAACCAAATAATTCATACACGTGAATATTGTTAGGCTTCTAATACAGCTCTATTTTCCAAAAAAATGGTTTCGCTGTAGAATTTAATTCTATATTTCCGTTAGAGTTTTGATCCAGAGTTCCTCAATCTCTATTCCCTCAACTGTCATTTCCCATGAGGTAAGACAAACATACATAGAATTCCTGCCAACCCCCCACCCCCACCCCCTACCGTCTAGGTCCCCTGCTATGCACTTCAATAGCGCACTTTATTTCTCCTTAGCTGCACTGTTCAGTTATCTAACTAGTTGTTCTGTGTCTGCATTTCCTACCAGATTATAAACTATGTAAGAAAAGGGACTGTCAGTTTTACATACCAATGCATATCACAAGTTGCACACAGCAACACCAAATATCTACTGAGCAGATACCAAGTGCCAGGTACTACTGCAGGTGCTTTAAAATATGTTATTAGATCCTCCAGCAACTTTGAGATCAAAGCCATTATTGTTCTGATTAGTATACACAGGAAAACTGACATAGATATCTAAGTGACACACAAGACAGGTCAGTTAGTAATAGGATCAACGTTATTAAAACTGCATTACCATACTGATAGCGGACACTCAATAAATGACTGTTGAATGAATAAATGATCATAAAATAGAGGACATAAGTTATACATGAAAACAATTTTAAAAACCAAAGATCTTTTCAGGCCACTGATATTAATAAAGAATAGTCTTCAGACATTTAAAAAATGTCTGAAGTTCATAAATACACCTGTAACAAATAATTTGCCTCACAAGGAGAAAACAAAGCTGCCTTGCTCCTGGGCAGTGGCTAACCCCAATTGTTAGCTCTGTGACTCACTTCCTCAGACCAGCCCTGAAAGCAGTATGCACCTAATTCAAATTCATGCCTCATAAAAGTATAAATTACTGTATTCGTATCAGAAACTCAATAGTCCAAACTGCAAATTTTAAGTCCACCAATGTCAAAATCTCTCTCCTTTTTAAGATAATTAAGCACTAAATCTCAAGGAACAAAATATAATTAGTATACGAGATCAAGAGAATGGGAAGTATAGTAAGTAATACATAATCAAGAAAGCCCAGCAAAGAAGGTGGCATTTGAATCAAACCTTGAAGGACAAAAAGAATTTAGGGAGGTACAAGGTACTGAAAAATAAAGGAATGTCAAACAGCAGGAGAGAGAAGAGCTGAATGTGCAGGGGGTGTTGTTATCAGTAAAGATATACGTATATGCCTCAATAAATGAGATAAACAACCCAATCAAAAAATGGGGCAAAGATTCAAAGAGATATTACACCAAACAAGACATGAATGGCCAATGGGCACATGAAAAGGTGCTCAACATCATTAGTCTAGGGAAATGCAAATAAAAGCCACAATGAGATGCCACTTCACAGCACTAAAACAGCTATTCTACATTCTAGAGGTAAACAACATCAACTGTTGGTGAGGATAGGGAGAAATGGGAACCCTCATACATTGCTAGAAGGAAGTAAAAAGGTGTAGCCACTTTTAAACAGTTTGCAGGTTCTTAAAAAGTTACACATAAATTTGTCATATGACCCAGCAATTGCACTTTTAGGTACCTATCCCCCCCCAAAAAAACAAAACAAAACAAAACAAAAAACCATATATCCACACAAAGCCCAGTATGTGAATGCTGAAAGCAGCATTATTCATAATCACCAAAAACTGGAAACAATCTAAATGTCCACCAGTGGATGAAGGAATAAACACACAACATCAATTCCACACAATGGAATGCTATTCAGAAACAAAAAGGGCTGAAATACTGATACATGGATAAAACCTAAAAACATCATCCTAAGAAAAAATAAAAATCATACACAAAGGACTATGTACTCTATGATTCAATTTACATGAAATGTCCTGAAAAGGCCAATCTATAAAGACAGAAAGTAGAAAAGCAGTTGCCCGGGGATAAGGATGGGTGATTAATAATTAATAGACATGGGGAATTTTACAAAAGTGATGAAAATGTTCTAAAATTGATTTATGGTTATGGTTGCACAACTCAATAAATTTACTAAAAAAAAACTGAGTTGTACACTTGAAACATAAAATATGTAAAATATGTGTCAGTAAAGTTAAATTGAAACCAAAAAAGACATATGCCTGAGTGGAATAAGGGATCTGTAACAGAGAGGGGAGGGCAAATGACATTTCATGTATATTCTATAACTAAAGAGAGCAGCTAAAATGTAAAAGCCGGTAAGCAAAGAAAAACAAAAAGCCCTGTAACTGTGAAATACTATTCATGCTCCAGTATCAGGAGACACATTTTTGTACTCCAAAAATTATTCCCTTCAGAAAAAAAAAAAGCCGTCATCTTGTGCTTGAGTCCTCATTAAGTCTCCGATTTCACAGTGCATTCTTTTAACAGCTTTTAAAAGCTTTTTATTATGAAAAATTCCAAGCACATTCAAAAGTAGAGAATAATATAATGAACCCCATGTCCATCCACCTTAAATAATTATCTTGTTTCATCTACACCTGCATCTACTTCATGCTCCCCTTTCCCAATGAATTCAATTAAAGCAATTCCAGGCTAAAATTTAATTTATAAATATTTCAGTATTAAATCACCTTTAAAATTTCTTTTAAAAATTATAAAAGTAACGCATGATCACTTTAGAAAAATCCAGAAATGTATAAAGGAAGAAAAAAACACCAACCATCATCTTGTCATGTAGAAATAAATAAATATAAACTCCAGTTAATATTATAATGTAAATGTTTCCCTATGCACATTTTTAGTGTAAACTTTTTATTAAAGTATAACATACATGCTGGAAAGTGTACAAGTTATGTGTTCAGCTCGATAGACTTTCCTAGGCAAATATGCCAACTTTGAAAAACCAAATAACTTAAGGAACTGTCTTAATAATATATAGGTATCTACAGTTTGTATATAAATTGTATATGCATCTCTTGCCAACCCCAATGTAGGGGATAAAAACTAACGTTTATTGACTACATATACTGTCTCATTCAATCCTATAATAACCCTATTAAGTAGACATTACAGATGAAGAAAAGAGACCCAACAAGACTCGATAACGTCCTTGTCTCAGATCCAATATATGGCAGAATCAGGGTTAGAGTAAAACACTGCCTGCCTGGCCAGGCCTTTTCACTGTCATGGCATCTATCCGAACAGTACAAGGAAAACAGAGCATGCTCGTCCTTCTCTTATTCTAAGACTACTTGTTCTTTTTGCTTTTTACACAACACTCATGGCCACCACAGACAATTTAAACAGTAATGTAACTTCCATAAACTAGTTGCTTAAGGAAGTAAAATGTATGTGCAATATTGCAGAAAGCCTTAGGAGGTCACCAACATAAAAAAAGGAAAGTCTAATAACCGAACAACTCAAATTTTTAGAATTTTTTGTGTTTATTAAGACTCTTAGAAGAAAATATAGAGGCTATCAACATGACATTGGATTTGGCAATGATTTTTGGATATGACACCGAAAGCACAGGAAACAAAAGTATCAAAATTAAAATCTGTGCATCAAAGGACAATCAACAGAATGAAAAGGCAATCTAAGGAATAGGGGGAAATATTTGCAAATCACATATCTGATCAGGGATTAATACCCAGAAAAAATAAAGAATGCCTACAACTCAACAAAAAACAACCAGATATAAAAATGGGCAAAGGACTTGAATAGACATTTCTCCAAAGAGACACAAAAGGCCAACAAGCACATGAAAAGATGTTCAACATCACTAATTATTAGGGAAATGCAAATCAAAGCCACAATGAGATACCAACCACTTCATAGCCATTAGGATGGCTACTATCAAAACACCTAGAAAGTAACAAGTGTTGGCAAGGATATGGAGAAATTGGAACTTTTGTGCACTATTTGCAGGCATGAAAATTATGCAACTGTTACTGAAACAGTATGACAGTCCCTCAAAAAATTAAAAATATAATATGATCATTTCTGAATATATTCACAAAAGAATTAAAAGCAGGGGCTTGGAGATACCTGTACACCCATGTTCACAGCAGCATTATTCACAATAGCCAAAAGGTGGAAGCAACCCAAGTTTCCATCGACAGATGATGGATAAACGAAATGTGTACGTACACGTACGTATGTACACACACACACACACACACACACACACACACACACACACACACAATGGACTATTATTCAGCCTTATAAAGAAAGGAAATTCTGACATATGCTACAACAGACATGGACCTTAAAGGCATTATGCTAAGTAAACCAATCACAAAAAGACAAATACTGTACAATTCTACTTTTAAGAAGTGCCTGGAGTAATCAAAATCAGAGACGGAAAACAGAATGAATTGGTGGTTGCCAGGTGCAGGGAGGTGGGGGGTGGGGGGATGGGGGGGACGGGAGAGGAAAGAATAGAGAATTATTTAATGGCTGAGTTTTAGTTTTGTAAGATGAAAAGAATTCTGGAGACTGGTTGCACAACAATATGAATACACTTAACTGCACACTTAAAATAGTAAAGATAAAAAATTCATGTGTAATTTACACCATTAAAAAGAAAAAAAAAAGACATAATTTGTTTTGGCCGAGAGGGAGCAAGCCCCATTCCTCACAAGTCTTCCCTCTTGTAACTAAAAACATCCTAGGGCATGTACAATCCAATCATTAACAAAA
Organism: Hipposideros armiger; assembly: GCF_001890085.2. Taxonomy (NCBI): domain Eukaryota; kingdom Metazoa; phylum Chordata; class Mammalia; order Chiroptera; family Hipposideridae; genus Hipposideros; species Hipposideros armiger. The sequence goes on along the minus strand of NW_017732250.1, from coordinate 51,695 downwards.
TAAACAAAGAAAGACTGAATGGTGGGGCCATAGGATTTGAGTACTAATACTAACAGTGGTGAATGCCCTGGGTTTTCTTAGTGCCTCCTTTATATCCTGGATGACATCTGGAAAAGCCTCCACTGGTAACCACCAAAAGGCACAGACAAAAAAAACACCTCAAGAAAAGCTATCTCCCTCTGGCCAAATTGGGACAAGGAAAACAGCAACCAGCAGAAAACTTTTTTTTAAAATAGTATCTGCCCTACTCTAGCTAAAGAAAAACTGCACTTGCAGTGTCAGTGGGGCTGACGCGGGGAGCTGGAATTATGGTTCCATCTGGTGGCAGTGAGGCAGGACAAGTGACCCTGAGCTTTCCCCACTAGGGTGATGCCTGTGGTGCTGAATGCGCAGTTCAACTTCCAACCCCATGAGGCATCGAAGAGGAAGACTGATGTGGTGGAAGGTGGTGTTAGTAAGCAGTCTTCTTTCCCCACAGGGGTAGTGTCAGCAGGGCCCAAAGAGGAGGAACTGAACTTCAACCTCCAGCCAGCAGCAATTAGGCAGCTCAAATATGCCCTTTGCTTTCACCTACCCTGGTGTCATCAGGGCCCAGCAAGGAGCTGCATATCTACCCCCATCTGGACCTGTGCTCTATGCCTAAACAGGGCGACTACACAGTGAACACTACGTAGGATTTAGACTCTCACAACACCAAAATGTCCAAGATACAACTGAATATCATACCAAATACCAGAAAAATCTCAACTTCAATGAGCAAAGAGAATCAACATATGCCAACTCCAATCTGACACAGAGAATTAGAATTCTCTAACAAGAATTTTAAAGCAGCCATCACAAAAAAAAAATGCTTCAATGAAACTTGATACAAATTAAAAAATAGAAAGTCAGCAAAGAAACAAGATATACAGAAAAACAAATTGGAAATGTTAAAACTGAAAAATACAATGCACAAAATTAAAAATTCACTGGATGGACTTAACAGCAGAATAAATACGATGGAGAAAAAAAATCAGTGAACCTGAAGGTAGAGCAATAAAAATTAACCAATCCGAATAACAGGTGGAAGAGATACTGAAGAAAAGGAACAGAGCCCCAGGGACTTGGTACCAACAGTAAAAGATGTATTATTCATATCATCAGAGGCTCAGAAAAAGAGGAAAAAGAGAGTATGTGGCTGAAAGAGTATATTAAGAAATAATGGTTGAACACTTCCCAAATTTGGCAAAATACACAAACCTACAGATTAAAAAAACTGAGTGAACCCAAACAGAATATGAATCCAAAGAAACACATGCCAGGACACATAATAATCAAACTTCAGAAAATTAAAACAAAGAAACAATATTGACAGCAGGTAGAAAAATGACATATTATCTATAGAGGAACAATGATCCAAATGAGAGGATTTCTCATTAGAAATTACAGAGGCCAACAGTGAAATATCTTAAAGGAATATGGAGTAAAATCAAAACCTCCTCAGTAACAACAAAACAAATTCATCACCATTAGGTCTACAAACTGAAAGGAAATGGTAAAGAAGAAAATGTTAAACACCAGAATGAAGAATGGAAAGTATAAAAATATAGGAAAATGTAACACTCTCCTTTTCCCTCTTGGGTCTTCTAAATTATGTTAAGACATTTGCAATAAAAATAAAACACTGTCTTATGTGGTTCCTAATGTATGTAGAAGAAATATTTAAAATAATAATACTATAAAAAGGTAAAGGGACCTAAATAGAGTTAGCTAAGGTTTCTACAGGTTGCTCAAACTGGTAAAATACTGGTATCAATATACTCTGACAAGTTATGTATGTGTAACATAAAACCTAGCACAACCACTGAATAATCAAATTTAGAGATGCACTAAAACTCTATAGAAAAACCAAAATGAATTCTAAAAAGTTGTTCAAGTAACCCACATAAAGGCAGGAAAAGGGATACACAGGAAAAAAAAAATGGAAGGAATAACAAAAAACAACACTAAAATGGCAGAATTAAGCTCTAACATGTCAATATTACATTAAGTGTAATATTGGCCTAAACATAACAATTAAAAGACAGAGTTTGGCAGACCAAATTTAAAAAACACGAACCAACTACATGAAACTAACTTCAAATACAATGATACAGGTAGGTTGAAAGAAAACAAATTGAAAGAGATATACCACATACACATTAATTAAAAGAAAGCATAAATGGTTATATCACTATGAGATAAAGAACAAAGAAAATGACCAAAGACAAAGAAGGATGTTACATAATGATAAAAGTGTCAGTACACCAAGAACACATGGCAGTCCTGCATATGAACGCAACGAACAAGAGCTTCAAAGCACATGAAACAGAAACAGACAGAACTAAAAGAAAAAACAAATTTACAATTACAGTCGAAGACTTCAACACCCCCTCACAACAATTAATAGAACTATTAGACAAAAATATCACCAAAGATACAGACCTGAACACCATCAATCAACAGGATTTAAATTTATAGAATACCCCATTCAACAGAAGACCACACATTCTTTTCAAACGCCCATGAATATTCACAATAGTCCATATCCTAGGCCACAAAATAAACTTCAAGAAATTCAAAAGAACTGAAATCATACAGAGTATATTCTCTGGCCACAATGAAATAGAACTAGGACACTGCTGATGGGAATGTAAACTGGTACGACCACCATGAAAAACAGTGTGGAGGTTCCTCAAGAAACTAAAAACAGAACTGCCACATATGATCCAGCAATTCCACTTCTGGGTATATATCCAAAGGAAACGAAAGCATTATCTCAGAGAGACAACTATAATCCTATGTTCATATTATTCACAATAGCCAAGACCTGCAAACCACCTAAGTGTCCGTCAACAGATGAATGGATAAAGATGTGGTATGTACACACACACACACGAATATTTCTAGGCCTTGTTGACAACATGCATGAACTTAGAGGGCATTATGCTAAGAGAAATAAGCCAGGCTGAGAAAGACAAATGTTGCATGTTATCACTTATACTCATACGTGGATTCTACAAAAAACTGAACTCATAGGAATAAAGAATAGAATGGTGGCTGCCAGGGGCTGGAGGGGGGGTGAGGGAAATAGGGTACAAGCTGTCAGTTATAAGATGAATCAAGTCTGAGGAGCTAATATTCTCACATACTGTGGTGACTATAGTTGATGACACTACTGTATAAGTGAAATTTGCCAAGAAGAGTAGAACTTAAGTGTTCTCACCAATTTCAGAATATTATTTTTTAAAAGAAATGAAAGTTCTCAATTCTAAGCTCCCACCTGAAGAAAGTAGGAAAAGAGCAGCATAAACCTAAGCAAGCAGAAAGAAATAATAAAGCCATCAGAAGAAATCAATGAAGTTGAGAACAGAAAAATAGGGAAAAAAAATGAATGAAAAAAAGCTGGTTCTTTGAAAACGATTTTTTAAATGGCAAACCTCTAACAAGTATAAGAAGACAAAGAGAAGACACAATAATATCTGAAATAAAATAGGCTATGACAAAAAACACCAGACATTAAAACAACTCTACACACACATAAATTTGACAACTGAAACAAAATGGAACAATACCTCAAAAAAGTACCAACTACCACAATTTGCCCAATAGGAAATAGATAATTTGAACAGCTCTACAACTATTAAAGACGTTGAATTCCTAATTTTAAAACAGCCAAAAATGAAATATCCAGGGCCAGATAGTTTCACTGGAGGATTCTACCAAACATTTATAGAAAAATTCAACACCAATTGTATACAATGCCCTTCAAAAGATAGAAGAGGATACAACACTTTTCAACTCCTATTACCCTGATTATGAAACTGGACTTTTGTATAATGAAGAATTTGGTTGGTCTTTGTCCCTGGTCCTGGGATGGAGCCTCTGAACCCTGGAATGTCCTCAGTTATAGAAGTGTCTTCGATGCTGAGCCTCTAGGGCAGTTTCAATGTAGGGGCTAGCCAGCATATGCTGGAAAGACCAACTGGGTTGCTTTTAGCCACATGATCTCGGCCTGGTCTCCAAAGGGGAGGAGGGTTGGGGAATGGGTTCAATCATGTGGCCAATGATTCAATCAATCATGCCTGTGTAATGAAACCTCAACAAAAACTCTGGACACAGACTCCTGGAGCTGGGGTAAGCTTACCTGGTGGGTCATATACATTGATCTGTCCGGAGAGTGATGCATCCTTAGGACAGGAAAGCTTTGCATTTGAGCTCTCCCTGACCTTGCCCTATGGGTCTCTTAGATGGTCCTGATTTGTATCCTTTATAGTAAAACTTTAATCCTAAGTACAGCACTTTCCTGAGTTCTGTGAGTTGTTCTAGCAAACCTGAGTGGGTAGCGAGAACCTTGAATTTGTAGCAGTTGGTTAGAAGTATGGGGTGGCCTGGAAACTGGAGTTTGGGGTTGGTGTCTGAAACAAAGGCATGGAGGACTATGCCCTTAACCTGTCAAATTTGAACTGACCCTGGGTAGTTAGTGTCAGAATTGCATTGCACGGCCAAAGACGAATATCACTCATGATTACAGATGTAAAAATCCTCAACAAAATATTTCCAAATAGAATCCAGCCATCTATAAAAAGAATCATACACCATGACAAACTGGGATTTATTCCAAGGATCCAAGGCTAATTCAATATTAAAAAAAAGAATCAACCACTGCAATCCACCATGTGAGTAAGCTAAAGAATAAAAATCGCATGATCATATCCATTGATGCAGAAAATGCATCTGACAAAACTCAACATCCATTCATCATAAAAAAAAAAAAAAACACTATATATATATATATATATATATATATATATATATATATATATATATATATATATAATAGAAAGGAGCTTCCTCAAGTTTTAGGAGGAGCTACAAAAAACCTACAGCTAACATCAAACTTAATGGTGAAAAACTGAATGCTTTTCCAATTTCTCACCAGTTCTATTCAACTTTGTACTGAATGTCCCAGTCAGTGCAATAGGCAAGAAAAAGAAATAAAAGGCATGCAGACTGGAAAGGGAGAAATAAAACTGTTCTTATTCACAGATGACATGATTAAGTAAAACTATCCAGGGAAGTCTAGAAAAAGAAAAGCTCTTAGAACTCAAAAATGCATTTAGCAAGGTTTTAATACACAAAAATCAAATTTCTCTATAGTAGCAATGAATAATTGGAAACCCAAACTTAAAAAACAATACTATTGATAACAGCTCCCCCCAAAATGAAATTCTTAAGTATAAGCCTAACACAACATACACAGAATTCAAACTGAAAGAAATCATAGAAGAACTAAAAAACAGGAGATATCATGTTCATGGACTGGAAGACTCGAAACGGTAAAAATGTCAATTCGCCCCAAACTGATCTATAAATTTAACCTACTGCCAATCACAATTCCAGCAGGATTTTTTGTATATAGGTAAGAGGATTCTAAAGTGTACAAGGAAAAGCAATGTAACTTAGAATAGACAAAATCATTCTGATAAAAAAAAGTGAGAGGAAACACAATGTCCAAGTTTAAGACTTTAAAGTTACAATAATTAAAACAATAATTAAATTATTGGAGAAGGGATAGACAGAGACCAATAAATAGAAAAGAGTGCAGATATAGACCCACAGAAATACAGCCAACTGATTTTTGACAAAGGTGCAAAGACAATTCAACGGAGAAAGGATCATCTTTTCAACAATGCTATTGGAACAATTATAAATTAAAATAATTAATTGGATAGATATGCATGATATTGGGGGAGAGTGGGTGGCGGATTGGGGGAGGGGGGTGGTCACTTTGAGGGGTATAAAAATATAACTATTGCACTGTGTTGTACAGCTGAAACTAATTTTAAAAAATGTGTATTTCACAATAAAAAAAATTAATTGGACTTTATGAAGATTAAAAACTTTTGTTCTAGGAAAAGCACTGTTAAGAAAATAAAAAGGTGATAACCCAGCACTTATCAATATGAAAATGAGAATAACATCTACAACTTACAGTATTATTTTGTGGTTCATATGAAATACACAGGAAAATAGCTGATAAATGGCAGGTTCTATATAATTAAAGACTTGGTATCAAAATCTGATAGGATGTACACTCAAGAATTTGCACACTAAGTCTCTATCAGTTAACACTACCAGACTTTTTATAGACATCAAGAAAACCTGTACTCGAATCATTTTTTTTCACACGAGACCACCACAATGGGTACATACATGGAAATGAGATCTTCTGAAACATATACCTTTCTTTGCTTAGAGTTCATCTGAGGTGAAAACTAAGGCTTCCTTTGTGTTTGGAAGATATAGTAATCAATGAGGTTCTCTCAAAAATGCTTTTTAATTTTTATATAACATTTAGATAGATTATCAGAGGCATAAATTATAAATATTTCCTAGTTAAAAGCCTGGCTGAGACCAGTTAGTTCTTCTCTTCCCAATTTGAGGAATCTAAGTGAGAAAGGGTATGATAGTATATGTGAAAAAACAATTTTTTTCCTATTATCACAAGTCAGTGAGTGATGAAACCCAGAATACAATCAAGTTCTAATTGATAAATAGATATACTTTAAGCAATCCTAAAGACATTTAAATTCTCCCTATGATCACTACTAGGCTGGTTTACTGATAAATAAATGTGACTATCATTCAATCATCCATCTGATGTCAGCATTCTTCTTTCTTGGTTTTACTTTCTACTTTAATAAGAAGCCCACTACTTATCTTTGTGTACTTCTCTCCCCTTACTCTACATGTAACTACCAGAGGCTTGAGGAAGAAAATAGGTATTAATTTTGCATAACAGAAAGGTTCTTTAAAAGCCTGTAGACTCTTCAATGATAGGCTTCTAACAACCTTGTAAATATTTTATTGTACTTATAACCACAAAATACAGGAAATCAATCAATATATTTGTCAAAATTTGCTGGTATTTGCCACACTTTTTCTATGTATACCTATACCTATTTGCTCTAAGAAAAAGGGTATATAATCTGCTTTGTCCACTCAGTTCTCTTGCCATATCAGTATGTTTCCAGCACATCGCTACTCAGAGCTTTGTAGCATTCCATTGTACAAACATACCGTTATTTATTTAAACAATCTCACACTGTTGATGGCTTGAGTTTTCAACTTTCATCAATTATAAAGAACACAGTGATGAATAAACTGTACATATTTATCTTCAAAACATGTCTAATTTTCTAACATGTTTTAGAAGCAGAATTTGAAATAAAGGGAATGAGAAAAAGGAGTAGACAGATGAAAGAAAAAGGGAAAGGAGAAACAAGGGAAAAAGAAGACAGAAAGAGGTCGAATAAGACAGATTTTTTAAAAAGATGTAAAATAGTATGTCTGAGTTTATTAGCAGAGATGCTGTTTTATCATTTTCAGTAAATTGCTATTACTTATATTTACCTAGATTGAATTTTTTCCTTGCAGTCTTAAACTCTTACAGTTCCTGCTATGGAAGTTTGTTTTCTCTGCCTAGATACATATGGGAATTTTTTTATCCTTAATTTTAAATAATATTGTTAGACTAAGACTTGTAAGAGTCGCTTTAGAGTTTTTTTCTTCTAGGAATATGGCAGTTTGCACACACAGGTGTTTTTTAGTGCAGAAGTTTTTTTCTATATGTTTTTGATTATTGCTCTGTTTGTAATTTCAAGTTTTTAAATTTTTGTGTTTTGAGTTTAGGAAAAAGAATGATCCATGTTAGCCAGCTTTGTTTTTTGTCTTCCATATCTAGCTCTTCTTTCTCACCCCTCCTGGGTCTAGGAATAAACTGCCATTAGTCTGGTTTCCCACAACGCAGTGAATTTGCCATTTCTGCCATTTAATGGTCATTTGGAAATCACATCAAGGGTTGTTAACCAGATGAGAGGTAACCTTCTGATTTTTAAATGGTCTCAATTACTTTAAAATATGCCCTTATGAACCAACAATGTTTTCACATATCAATGCAGATAGAGATTCTGAGGGTGTGAAGAGGAGGAAGGAAGGGGGATAAGAACTGGGTAGGAAATGAGCATAAAAGGAGTGGTTCCAAAAAAAGGAACTAAAATACTGATAATTTTTTAAATAAAAAATTCAGAAAAGTTAAAAATTGTTAAATAAACATGGAAAAAACTGAGAAAAAGCAAACATTCTTGACATTTAATTTCCAAACTCAAGATATTTTCATTTTCTTACACATCTGGAAAGTCAAATTATTAACAGTGACTATCCCAGACAAACTATTTGGGGACATTAATGAAATGAATCAACAAAACCTTTACATTAAGAAGTTTTAGTCAAGCAAATTATTGAGAGATATCGTAATTACACAGAATAGCATTATGCATGCATGAGTGGCAAAATCAAACAAAGCTCCTTATTGGCTATTAATGAAAGATTACATAACTTTAATAAATGTTAAAGAGAGAAAATGTCAATGAGACCAAATTGGCAGAAACTATTTGGAGGAGCATTAAACAAAAAAAGCAAGGGATATTCAATTTAATATAAAATTTAAAACTGCTCAGTAAATATTCATAAATATAATTTTAACTTAGTAATAAAACAAACAGAAAAAACTAACCTCTCCTAATGACATTTTTAATTCACACCAAGAAAAACCAACCAAAGAATTATAATGGTGATTTAAACACCTAACTTTTTTATAGGGAAACCAGATTTTGGCATATTAATAACCTAATCAAGTGTACTTTTTGAAACGTAAAAAAAATTAAGAATTGAAAAAACTATTTATCTATTTCAAAAGGAAAATAACTCAAGATAGAATCACAAATCAGAGTTTAATACAACATACTCTGGCAGATTTGTTGACTTTTTAAGGGAAGCATATGCTACATATACTAACAAAAGTAGCTTTCCTTCTAATTTGCCCTCAAGAGTCTTCTCCAATAGCCATAGAAATGGGGGTTGGGAGTGGGACAGATAGAATAAGAACACTTTCATTTCATATATGCAAACACACAGGTTCAACGTTGTATTTGGAAAAAAATACATTCTGATAATATAAGTTTAATTTCTATACATGTTATCTTCTAACAAAATAGTTGTAGACACAGAGTTAATATTCACTATAAAATTTCCCATCTCTAGTCATTATAAAACATTTATTTTGGACACTGGTATATATTTTTAAAGCTTAATTATTAACTATTCATTGTTAATTATTAACTGATATCAAACATGCTACACCTTATTTCTATTCTCCACTATTACTAGAAGATGCATGGGGTTCCATTTTCATTTCTAAAAATACATGCACATTAGAAATCACACATAAGCTTTTCTTTGTCACTGTATTAAACATACTCACAATTATCACATAAGAATTAACAGTAGGGGAATAGAAGCATAAGGACCCAACAAAACAGATGAAACAAAATAATCACTTTTATCTGATATAGAGGAAGAAAAGGCAAGAAGCGCTGATTAAGAATTATGTTACTAGGGCCGGCCGAGTGGCGCGATGGTTGAGAGCTGGCTTGGGACGCCAGAGGGCCCCGGTTCGGATCCCACATGTGAGGGCCAGTGATACTGCCCTCTACCAAAAAACAAAAAACAAAAAACAAAAAACAAACAAAAAAAAAGAATTAGCTTACTAAGATGCTAAACATTACAGAACATAAAAAGAAAATCCTAAAATTACTTGGAAAAAAAATCAAGCAACATTATAAGAAAATAAATATGGGGCAATGAGGACTGATCACTCCTATCAGATACCTTGTTAGGCACTATACCACAATAATTAAGAATGACTGGTGAAATAAAATGTGATAAAACGCTTTTGAACTTCCTTAGTAACTGATTTTGAACATCTATCAATGCAAAGGGAGAAAAGGCACTTATTAAATACATACCTCATGTTATATCCTAGTAAGTCTCATAAAAAAAAAAAGGATGAAAAACATCAAAATTTATGGAAAACGAAAGTATACCTATCTTAACTATAAAGAAGAGTTGCTGTGTCTTTGTTTTCTACTTTTAGAGCGGGAAAAAAACTGCAAAGGACAACCAGATGAAAAAGAATGGTTACGTAAAAAGAAATCAAAACCAACACAACCAAAGATGGTAAATACCCATCTTCCTTTCCCCACTATATTCTGCTGTCCACTGCACCCGGCACAGGTGGGGTATATTTATGGCAATTTTGCCTAAGAAACAAAAGCTCTACATGACCATACTCTAACCTAGCAAGCTCAATCTTAAAGAGTTTATTTTTAAAAATTCCGCACACATAAACACTCGATGAATCTTGCAGGAATTAATAAAAAATAAATGAAAATCCATGCAGCAAAATTTAAATGTAAATGTCCCCAAACTCAAAAACATTTAAACAAATGACATTTAAAAATTATTGAAATGCTAGATAGGAAGACAACAGAGAGAACGCATGTAAAATAATGATGAAAGACTATACAACTGGAAACTATGACAATCACACATTACATTTATAGACGTAGGCAAAAAGCCACCAAGGTATACAATCAGGTCTTTTCAGATAACAAAGTCTTATTTGTAATTTCCCATAAGATGACATTTTATTAAGATTTTGTTTTTATTTCAATTCTTAAAATGACCTGAAAATGCTATAAAATATTGTACAATAAAAAGTAAGTGAAAGTATTTTTAAAAGATTAGGAATTCAAGTATAATAAAAGCCAGCCTGTACAGAATCCTTGGGAGCATCACAGGCCAGCTGAATTTCCAAGTGGCTTAAATTATTAAAACCTCACTTTAAAATTTTAAAATCTTAGAAAGATACACAGAAAAATATACATGAATCTGCCTGACTTCTTACATAGAAAACAGAATACAGTGATCTTTCTGTATGATAGACTTAGGGATGCCATTATGAACACAGTACATAAACGCCCTTGAGATTCACTGAAATGTACAGAGCAATATTTTTCTGTACTGTTGTTGGATGGTTCTTTGTTATGCGTTTCACCCTTTCTTTTTTTTTTTTTTTTAAGCTGGGCCATCCTGCTACCTGTTGGCAGCTCAGCTCCGGCCGGGAATCAAACCAGCAACCCTGTTGCTCAGAGCTCGCACTCTTGAGCGAGCTCTTAACCAACAGAGCCACTCGGCTGGCTCGTTCTTTCTCTTTTCTTAACATGCCTTTCTTTCTGTGGAGGCCCTTCTTTCCCTTTTTGTGATAGTTATCTGTAAACAGTTTTGTGATTAAGGGTGCAAGTTAGGGCGGTCACATTTAGCCAAAAGGTGTTCACATTCCAACTCTGCCAAACACAAGCTCTAGACCTCAGTTTATTCATTTACAAAATGCAGATAACAACAGCATCTAATAAGCACACTGGGTTGTTTCACGGACTAACTGAGATAAAGCCAATGAAGTATTTCATTGGCGCGGAACTTGATATACAGCACATACTCAATAAATGTTAGCTGTTTTTTCCCTCCTTAGAAATTAAATAGCTCAATTTTTGAAAAAATGTATCTATTCGTGTATGTGAGTAAAATAAAGTCTGGAAAAAATACCTGAAAAAGTTAAGAGTCTCAATGAAACAACACTTCATATCAACCGAGTTGGCTAAAATAAAAAAACAAATGTTGCCTGGAAAGGAGATATGAGAAACCCTGATACATTGCTAGTGGGAATGTAAATGGGACAGCCACGTAAGAAAACAATTTAGTTTCTTAAAAAGTTAAACATAAATTTATCCTATGTCCTAGCAATTCCACTCCTGGGTATCTACATAAAAGAAATAAAAATGTAGGTTCACATAAAGACTTTTACAAATATCCATAGTCGCATTATTCATTTAACCTAAAAATCCATCAACTGGTGAATAAATAAGCAAAGTGTGGTACATCCCTTCTACTATTTAGCAACACAAAATGAAATAATGACACATGCTACAACACGAATGAACCTCAAAAACATTCTGTTGAAAGACCAGACACAAAAGATCACATGTGTATGATTGCACTTATATGAAATTTGCAGAAAAGGCAACTCTAGACACAAAGTAGATTTTGGGATGACTGACTAGAACTGGGGCTGGAAACAGGAATTAGCTGTAAATGGGCACTAGGGATCTTACTGGGTGATGGAAATGTTCTAAAACGGCATTACGGCGATGGCTGCACAACTCGGTGAATTTAGTAAAAATCATTACATTTAAAATGGGCAGATTTTACAGTATGAAAATTATAAAAAACAACTCTGTTGAGGTATAAAGTTAACAACAGTTACTTCTAGTTAAGCGTGTCATTCATGGCAATTTCTTTCCCCCAACTATACTTTTGAAATGGTTTGAAGAAAAGGACTTGTTGATTTAAAAATAAATAAACTGCCTACTTTATTGGACTCACGTATCATTAAAAACGAACAGAGTAAAAGCATAGGGACACCCTGAATAAAGTGCTTGGCCTTCATGACAATCTACTTTGTCAGTTTATATTCCCATTGCTTATTTAATTTCTTAGCAAGGTTCTGGATAGATGAGGGTTATTAGCAATTGACTAAGTGAAGTTTCAATGCATACCTTTTCAGATTCGAAGTTGAGAGAAAAAACACTGTCCCACATGGAGTGTTCTAAAGATACTGCCAGAGGTAACACTGTGACATGAAGTACTTTAAAGATTTATTTTTCACAACCTTTCCTGAATGAGAAGATAACACAGTCTATATAGATAAATGTAGTTATATTAAGTCTAAATCTAAGCAAAACAAAAATATCAAAAGTAGAACACAAAACTTTTGAATACTAGGGCTCAGGACTCTTTTTTTTTTTTAATAAATTTTTCAAAAGACTCATGATCACTAAAACCTTGGAATTAACTGCTTTCTAAATTTATGAAACAGACCAGCCAAAGGCAGCATTTGACTGTTTAAACAGATACAGGCATACCTCATACATACTGTGGGTTTGGTTCCAGATCACAATATGAAGTGAATATCTCAATAAAGTGAGTCACACAAATTTTTGGGTTTCCCAGTGTAGAACAGCATTATGTCTAAAAAAACAATGTACACACCTTAATTAAAAAAGATTGTATTGCTAGAAAATGCTAGCCTTCATCTGGGTACCATTAACTTGTTTGACAAAGGGTGGCAACAAACCGTCAATTTGTAACAAAAAAAACCAACAGTATTTGTGAAGAAGTACAATGAAGCAAAGCCCAATAAAATTATCTACTCTATAAATGTAAGCTCAGATAGATCATATTGGGTCTGAAAAGTCAGGAAAAAAGGTAACTTGTTTTATTTAATAGTTTCCTAGGGCTACCTTAACAGATTACCACAAACTTGGTGGCTTAAAACAATCAAAACCCACTCTCATAGTTCTGGAGGCCAGAAGTCTGAACGGAAGGTGTCAACAAGGCCATTCATTCTACTTCTAAAGGCTCCAGAGAAGGGTCCTTCCTTGGCTCACCCCAGCTCCTGGGAACTGGACTTCCTTGGCTGGTGGCAGCATGACACCAGTCTCTGCCTCCCTTTTCACACGGCCTTCTTCTCTGTGCATGTCTGCATTCCTTCCTCTACAGGTAAGGACACCCACCAGTCACTGGATTAGGACCTACCCTATATCCAAGAAGATTTCATCTTGAGATCCTTACTAGTTACATCTGCAAAGATGCTATCCCAGCAAGGGACCAGGCCAGTTGTGTATTGTATAATAGTTAAAACTATGTAAAAGGCTAATTTTCTTAGGAAACTACCTCACTGAAAAAATCCCTGCCAACTCAAATTTGAAATTATTTTCTGCATTCTCAGTAGAAAATATCCTATGATGTCATCAGGAAGTTCTATCATTAAAAAATTCTAGGGCCGGCCGAGTGGCGCGATGGTTAAGAACTGGCTTGGGACGCCAGAGGGCCCCAGTTCGGATCCCACATATGAGGGCCAGTGACACTGCCC
>NW_017732250.1:25023-31893 GCF_001890085.2 Hipposideros armiger | reverse complement strand
CCCCGCCCCGTCCCGATCCCTCATCTGCCAGTCCTCGCTCTCGGTATTGTGTGGATTTACCCTGCCACGGGCTTCATTACACTCGCGCTCTTCCGTCTGAACTATAAATCACAATTCCAGCTTGGGAGCAGCTGCCACTGTCCAGACATGTGGCTGGTAGGAGTCACTGCCTCTTTTATTTTCCCCTTTCACACCCTCCTTTTCCTTGTCACTAGAGCCAGCTTATCTAAAGGTCCCTTCCCTCCCCGGCTGGCTCCTATGTCGCCGCCTCCACCCCTTAACCTCTGGTCTTGTTCTTCCAGGTCAGTCCAGTCAGATACAACAGTACTCTGTTTTTTCCTGCGGCGGGGGCGGTGAGATGTCCGCACAGGCTGCCCCCGCTCTTTGCAAAACCCCTTCCCCAGACTGTCAACAGGGGGAACAACTTCGGCCTGTCTTCCCAAAGTACCACGCCGAACGACAAAGTTATTGAGATTACGAGAGGGAACCCTTCCCACGCCCAATCCTGACAAATCAGCTCCCACCTGAATTAGCTAATAAAACAGTTGATCGGCGGCTCTATCACAAAGGGCCGCACCGCACGGTCCACCCACAGAATCCTCTCCTACTCAAGTTGAGCCCAAGCCCTGCCTGGTCCACCCGCCCCCCCCCAACCCAGCGAACCACCCCGCCCGGCCCCGCACCCAGCCGAGTTGTTGTCAACTCCCGCCGGGCAGCGAAGCGCTCCGCGAGGGCTCCCCGAGGTCAGCGGCGCCCCCGTCGGGCGAGCGCCCAGGCGCCCCGCTCCCCGTCCCGGCCCGGCCAGCTCCGCGCCCCGCTCCGGGCCTCCTCCCCGCTCACCTAACGCCACCTCGCACGCTTTGCGCAGCTGGGAGTGATGCGCCTTCTTCACTTCCTTGTCGGCCAAAATCTTCTCCAGGGCCCGGGTCAGGAACATGTTCTTGGTCTTCTTCCCCTCATACATGGACGCGGAGAAGGCGGCGGCAGCGCGTCCGACCCGCGGCTCCCGGCGGCTGGACGGGGGGAGNCTGCTATGTAATTGAGTCATAGTGTGGTCCAAAGAATTCTCTTGCTTAAGAAAATAATTTAGGGCTGGCCGAGTGGCGTGTTGGTTAACAGTTGGCTTGGGACGCCAGAAGGCCCCTGTTCGGATCCCACATATGAGGGCCAGTGACACTGCCCTCTACAGCTAAGATGCTGAACAACAGCTCAACCTGGAGCTGGGCTGCCGTGAGTCCCAGCGACAGCTGGGCTGCAGCCCCTGTGACAGTGGGTTGCCATGAGCTACCGTGAGCAGTCAGCAGCCAGCGTGAGCAGCCGTCCAGAAGCCGGCGACTGATCTGCCTCGCCCAGGAAGAACACAATGATGGTGCCAACTTGGGCCAGTGAAACAACGTCCTCCACAACTAGACTGAAGAACAAAACGACAGCAACTTGTCTGTTCCCCTTCCACCAATTCCCCAGCACTGTTCCCATCCCCCCAATTCTCCAATAAAAAGAATCTTTAAAAAAAAAAAATTCTAAAATACATGTAAAGGGTTGGATGAAAATACTTCACTATAGAAACTTATTTCCCAAAGACTGCTCATTTCTCTCCTGGTGTTCCCCATCATGATGAATGCCCTCTCAAACACTCCTGTCCAGCTCTGGCTACAAGATTATTGTCACACAACCAACCCATCAGCAAACCCTGTGGACTCCTTTAAAATATACTCCACATACAACCAATTCTCACTCCCTCCACCAACAGCAGCCTAGTCTAAATCACTACCATCTTTGGCCAAAGCCAGCCTTTGAAAATGTAAACCTGCTATGTCACTCCCTTATACAAAACTCTCCAGTGGCTTCCATTACCGACACAATAAAATCCGAAGTTGCTCTGTCTCCTACCTCTCTCCTCCCTCTCCCAAGCCACACAAGCCTCCTTTCATCCTGGAATGCACCAAGCTCACACCCATCTTGCTGTTGCCTCCATTTCTGTTTCATCCAGATATCTGAAAAGCTAAATCTCTTTCCTCTGTCACTTCTCTGCTGAAATGTCACTTCACAGGCACTTTTCCTGACCTATTTATCTAACGTTGCATTTCTGGTCATTCTCCCTTTAACTTCCAGAACTATTTCTTCAGATAATAACAATCTGACAACATACAGAGGATGGCAAAAAAAATGTATACACATTTTAAGCAAAGAAAAAAACTGTACTGATATATACCGATAACAAAAGATGAATACAAGTGACATTTAACTTCTGCAATTACAAGAGGTGCTGCTCAAAGAGGTGCTGCATCAGCGTCCAGACATTTCTGATTACGGTGAACTACCGCTTGAGCAACGTTGACCAAAGTGTTAACAGCTCTTAAAACATGTATACATTTTTTTGGCACCGTGGAATATTTGTTTTTTGCTGTCAGCCTCAACCCACTAGAAAGCCAGTTTTATGAAAGCATGTCCTGTTCACTGCTTATATGCCCAACACTGGAACAGTAATCTGGCGCATACTGTTCACTTTGACAAATATCTTAATGAGGAATATACCTTATTTTGAATGGCAACAATAATTTATTCATGTATTTTCCTTTTTCAAATATCCCCTCCTCTGTTTCGTAAGGAATAGGACAAAGATTTCTCCAAATTACTTGCCATTCACAATACATTTTTATTCTGCTTTGAAAAAAAGTTACCAACAGAAGTTCCTCTACACGTTAAACGTGATCAGGAGAGACAGCAGTTGCCTGCCATAGATGGGCTGGGAAAGGAGGAGCAAGCCAGCCAACAGTGCTCTGGTCTTGATACCCCTCTTCCCAGCTGCTCCTTATTTCTGACTCTGTTCTCCTTCACACACTGTCAACAGGACGCCTGCTTTTCTAGAACACAGTAACTGTCCGGAGAATCCAATCCTCTCGTCAATAGTTAGGGCTACTATATCTCCTTTGCCTTTCTTTCCCCTGAACAGTGTTTCCTAGGGATGCTAACACTGTTAACAGGCACTGAAATGGGCCAAATAAATTCAGAAAAGACTTCTTTGAGCAAAACTGAACAGCTTTCTTTCTTAAAGGACAGTTCAGAATCCTACCTATGTTCATGTGCATTGTAAATCTCCACAGTGAAAAGAGATACACTGTAACCCAAACTTTTTTTTTCCTCAATTCAAACTTAATAGAATCTTCCTTTCAATCATTTCGTTCCTTATACTCTTTTTTCCTAGCTACCTGAAAAATTCTGGCAGCTGGCTTACTGAAAGCACCTTTTAGTTTAGATATCAAGGAAAATTTAAAAGACTTGCTAATTGATTTAAATTATAATTAAAATGTTCATTGTCTGTGAGATATTATTTGGGAGTAAGTCCTTATTCTTTCATAAATGCTGGAGAGTGACAAAGATTAAAAAAAATTACCAAAGTGGGCCGGCCGAGTGGCACAATGGTTAAGAGCTGGCTTGGGACGCCAGAGGGCCCCGGTTCGGATCCCATATATGAGGCCCAGTGACGCTGCCCTCTACAGCTAAGAAGCTGAACAACAGCTCAACGTGGAGCTGGGTTGCTGTGAGTCGCAAGGACGGTGTAGGCTGCAGCCCCTGCTGCAGTGGGTTACCATGGGCTACCGTGTGTAGCTAGCAGCCAGCGTGAGCAGCCGGCTGTCCAGAAGCCGGCGACTGATCTGCCTCGCCCGGGAAGAGCGCAATGATGGTACCAACTTGGGCCCATGAAGCAACATTCTCCACAACTAGACTGAAGAAAATGACAGCAACTTGTTTGTTCCCCTTTCCCCAATTCCTCAGCGCTGTTCCCATCCTCCAATTCCCCAATAAAAATAAAAAATAAATTAACCAAAGTAGCACAAAACTGGGGTCACAAACACTCCTATAACCTCCCCTCCACCCATATACCCCTTTTTTTGATCATCACTAACTAAAATAAAGGTGGGATTGGAGGGGCAAAAAAAGCAAGTTCTGTAAATTTTTAGCCTAAACATTATATTTACATTTCTGGGGGAGACTATAATTAGAGGTAACAGACTTCTAAGAAAACTTGATCAGTAAGATCACTTTAGAATATGATGAACACAAATTCACACCCTGTCTGATGCAAAAATTACTTCCTAACAATTCCTCTTTTTCTCATCGTTCTCCCACATCTCTGCAGGGAATCCTTCTTTGCCTCCGCATGCCTCCCTTGCCTCTCAAACCCCTTTCGCTTCTATTCTGTATCAGCACCAGCTTCCAACCTTGAACTCGTTCATCCTATCATTTGCAGGACATCTTCACAGATATTTGCTGTTAGAAGCAGAAGTTGAACTAGTCATACCCCTAACATCAAAGAAACTTCTCAAACTTAGAGGTCTGATTGGAGTATGGCCCAACTGCACCCCCTCCTTTGAGATAAACAATACTACCTTCAAGCCCAACCCAGCAACAATCCTAAATTCTCTGAAACTAAAAATAGCTCAGCTGTTGTCTCATCTGCCAGCAGATGGCCAGACTATTTTTAATTCGGGATTCTAGAGAGCAGGAATGGATCAGGCTCTAAGCTAGGGCAGCCTCGGAGCCCTCACTATGCAGAGTTCAGAGTTCACTGCAGAGAGCCCTAGTGGGGCAGGTACCAAGAGAGGGCAACCTGGAGCTCTTCCTGGGCCTGTGGGCTTCACCCTGATTCTAACAATGGAGGTGTGATGGGTTTGTCTCTTTTTTTTTTTTTTTAACCATTCATTACTTCAAAATAAAGTCTGAAATATAAAATAATTTTACAAAAAGTTTAAATAACCTGCTTACCCTTTAAAGGTTTCATTATTTCTCTCTGTGAAAAGTTCCTTTATGTAGTGTCCTTGAGAACGCATTTTCTTTTAATGAAGTAAAATCTCCCTTAATTTAGGTAAGATGTCCTAAAAGCAGTACTTTAACAAAAAAGTTTTCTTCAGAATATGTGATGAGCTGTAATTTCATGAGTATTTACAAAAAACCTTTTTATAATTGGCCTTTATATTAAAAGGTAACTGAATTAATTTTGAATGCCAGTACTCAAATCTACTCACATGCCAATGACATCATTTTAAAACACAAGAGGGTGAATCCTCTGTATCTCCTTGTTTACTGGCCATCTCCCTTCAGCTCCATGGTAGGTGCTCAATAAATATTTGGGGTGGGGGTGGGGATGAACGCAGGCAGGTGTATTTACAAGGGCTATTTAGGAAGTATATTTAGAATGGCTGTAACAACGCTCACTTCTGTACTTCCACCATCCAACTTGTACCCACTCACAGCCTACAGATCAGGGATGACCAAACCAGGCCATTCCAGTTTACTTTCTCATCCTGCTTGATGGCCACATAGATTATCAAGAGACCAAAGTGGTCATGGCCCAGGTCTCAATAGTGGAGAAAAAAGGGGGAGTCTGTAATAGTTTCCAGGTGCGATATATATTTGGGGATCCCTTCTTATTGCAGGACAGCCTATTTTCTGCAAAGATGAAATGGGTCATCCCTATCAACTTACTTTATAGGGTGATAATGTAGACGGATAAGTGGAAGGGAAGAAACA
Organism: Hipposideros armiger; assembly: GCF_001890085.2. Taxonomy (NCBI): domain Eukaryota; kingdom Metazoa; phylum Chordata; class Mammalia; order Chiroptera; family Hipposideridae; genus Hipposideros; species Hipposideros armiger. Next base: position 26,361 of record NW_017732250.1, on the reverse strand, counting down.
AAGTTCACCATGGATTAACTACCCTGAGATTGCTCAATGAGATTTTGTAGGAAGCTAAATGTACCTCTTATGAAATGTGAGAAAATGCCTTAGACATCTCAAGTAAAAGTACTCTGGTGCCAAGCCCCTGCCTGGGTAGTCGCATTCTTCATAATAAGCTTCTGCTAACTATATGGAAGGGGCAAAAAAAAAGTAAAACCTGTCAAAATCTGGAAGAGACAATCCTGGTCTAGCTGGCACACACACTACAAAGCAGTTCCTAAGTCTAGAAATGGCAAGGACCAAACTATAAGCCCTCTAAAGACACCAATCAAGAGTGATGGGAATACTCAATACACGAGTTAACAGCAGAACACTGTACCCGCATTCATGGCACATTAGAGGGGATGTAACCTTATAACCATTAAGTTCAACATCCTACTTTTACAGAGAAGGGAAGTAAGGCCCAGGGACTTGACTTCTGTGCAATGTAACAGAACTGGGATAAACCCAGGATCCCCGATTCTCCTTCCAGGGAGCTCTCCATTAAAACATTTATATTAGCATTTTGGAGAGGAAAAAATATATATATACACACAACACATTCTATTGTTTCAGTCTAATGCTTATAACTTTAGTGTATTAAAAATGTATTCTAACATGGAAAACCTGCTCTCAAAAACTAAACTTTAGTTTGAATCTCAAGTCCTTTAACCTGTAATTTATTCATAAACCTACACATAAAAAGTCTTTTAAAATTTCTGAAATCATTCCTTCCCTTATCCCACCCCAATTTAATAATTATCCCTTTCAGGACCCAGATATAAATTCATTTTTTACCACTGTACAATGCCTTCTCATACACCTCGAACGTCTTTCGTTAGCTACAGGAATAACAAAAGGTGAACCTCTGATCCATGAAGGGACAAAAAGCTAAACTTAAGCCCACTATACACTACAGATTCAAAAAAATGTTGATAAAATTCCTTCGACAATTTTTTTTATAGCATCACTTTAAAGGATCCAAAAAAAGGGGGGGGGAGACCAGCAAGGCTTATTATAACCAATTAAAAAGTGGTTTTCTATTTATTTTAATAATCAAAAGGCAATGTTGCTCGGAGGCTGTCTTGACCCTTTCATTTAGCATACATTTAAGTTATCCTAGAATTTCTTCCCCTTCGAGAATTTTTATTTTTCCAAAGCCCGTTTACCAAGCTTCATTTTCTCGTCCATTTGATCTAGTCTATCTCCAGGGCTATAACACAAAGCGCAAGCGTCAGGAATTCATCTTTGTGTTAAATGTCCTGGCCTCTCCTTAAACGATCTCATCTTGGATGGATGCGGTATCCGTGCCCCCCC
>NW_017732250.1:0-23793 GCF_001890085.2 Hipposideros armiger | reverse complement strand
CCCCCCCCGAGAGGCCGCGCCTGCAGGGCTGCGCCGGTCGGACCTCCGCTTCTGCCGGCACCGGGTCGCTTCCCGGCCACCCGCCTCACGCAGCCCTCCGGCCCGGGGGCCGGCGAGGGAGCCCAGCCTGGGCGGCCGGCGGCCGAGGGACGAGGCGGCGGCGGCTCAGAGGCCCAACGCCAGCAGGGTTGCCCTGGCTACTGTGGGGATTAGCACCCGGCGCGGCCGCGAACTGGCCTCCATCACCGCCGACCTGCCCGAGCCGCCATGTTGGGAGGAAACGACGCGTCACGCAGCGGCCGAACGGCTGCAGAGGAGGAAGCGGAGGCAGCGGCAGGCGCTGCCAGCCCAGAGCAGCCGCGGCGCCGGGAGGCAGGGGGCGGAGGGCGGCGGGAGGAGCGGCCCAAGCCGCAGCGCGCTACGGCGGCCTGGCGGGGCCCCGCGGCCTCCCGCGTTCGCCTGCCGGGCGGTGTGGGGCGTGGCGGGCGTCCTGCGGCGCTGCGCCCCGCTTCGGGCTCCTGGGGCGGCTCCACTGCGGGGGAACCCCCCCATACCCCAGCTCCCGCCCGTGAGCGGGACTCCCGGATGTGATGCCCCCACTTCTACTTTCTGGAGATCCCGTTGGTGGGAGCGCGGTCCCTTCCGCTCCAGGGGTCGAGGAAACACCCCCACTGCCCATTCTCAGCAGAACTGCCCCCACCTGCAGCTGGACGCGATTAATTTTGGTACCAGGTGCACGGACCTGCTAAGCCAGGACCGTGCCCTCCGACTACCTCTGGGGGGATTCTCTCTTGGGAAAAATAAACTAAAACCAATTTGACAAGGATTCAGGCATGTTTCGCTTTTTCATCTCTGCAGGATAAATCGGTAAACTCCAGACTTCAGATCCCGTCTGAATTGAGTCTAAGGTTAAGCGAAAAGGTGAATGCTTCTGATTGATGAGGCCCCTTAGAGCTCTGCGTTTCTTGGCTTTTAATACTGATTCGGTCCAGGACATGAAAACCAGTTTCAGAATGGAAAAGCTTCTCCAGGGCCCCCGCCCAAAAGATTACCAGACACACACGTGACCATGTGTCTGCTTTTGGTACCGGAGAATAATTCGAATGTTTCACTCAGAGCATAAAATTATAAAGAATACCATAAAAGTATATGCAAAGAATTTGCAAGGTGAACTAGGCGCTGCGGTGTGGCTCTGTCAACGCTGGGTCTCAGATTGTTAGACTATGCTTCTCACTTCTGATGCATCCAATTGCCTTGACTGTGCACTTGTCCTAACGTGACCATCCAAACCCCAAAATGGAGAGGCTGTCAAGTGACAAGGTTTGGGACAGGCTAAAAACTATGGGGGAAAAAAAAGGAAACTTTGAAGATGACCCCAAATTAAAGTAGACAAGCAGATTAATTTTTAAAATTTTTGTTGTCCTGAAAAACAAATTTTCTAATTTCATTTTAAAGACTGTTTCCAGATTCCCAGAAGTTAGAGATTCAACATACTAGATCAGACTTCATATTGATTTCTGTATACACTCTCATAGATTATAAAATTTTTGAAAACAAGCTCCATTTCTAATTTATCGGCTTCTTCATAATGCCAGTGTTGTGCCAGACGCTACTGAAGGTGCTAGCTGATCACCAAATCTATTTACTCTTCTTCCTCAGTACAGAGATACATGTGTTCCCCCAGCCTCCCTGGAAGTTAGGTGTAGCCATCCAGACTTAGTTCATTAAAAACAAAACAAGGGGCAGGCCAAGTGGCTCAGTTAGTTAAGAGGGCGAGCTCTGAGCAACAGGGGCACTGGTTCGATTCCCACATGGGCCAGCGAGCTGTGCCTGAGCTGAGCTGCTAACAGGTGGCAGGATGGCTCAGCTGGTGCGAACACGTGCTCCTAACAACAAGGTTACCGGTTTGACTCCCACATGGGATGGTGGGCTGTGCCCACCCACAGTTAAGATTGAACATGGCACCTTGAGCTGAGAGGCTGCGAGCTGCCAACGGGCGGCCGGATGGTGACTGGACTTGGAGCTGAGCTAGCTGCACCCTCCACAACTAAGATTGAAGGACAACAACTTGGCTGTTCCCCTTCCCCAATTTAAAAACAAAACAAAAAAACCACTTCTGCAAGCAATCTTCCATGCTTTTTCTCTTTCTATGGCCACATGCTGATGAAGACAAAGCTCCAAGTTAGAAGGAGCTTGGATTCTTCTACCACTTGAAGGAGAGCCATCCACCCACCAGGAATATTTATTTTAGACAGTGAAGTAAACTATTCAGTTATATTTAGCAGCTAGCTTTATCCTAAACAATACACTTGACATTTGGTAATAATACAGACAGATCTCTGCACTTAGAGAACTCAGAATCTACTATTGGGCCGTCGGTAAAGTCATGACGCATATTTGCATTGAGAAACATAGAAAAATATGTGATGACTTTCCCAACGACCCAATATATAGCACACATCACAATCTGTAATCATCTTGTCTGCTTCCTTATTATTTGGCTCTCTGTCTCTCGTAAGAGCAAGGACTCATCTGTCTCTTCACTTCTGTATGCCTACCATTTAGCATAGTCTCTAGCATAGACTTCTCTATGTTAACTTGTGAATTTCTCTCTGTGAACTTCTCTTTGGTGTGAACCTGTTGAATAGGAACTTAGATAAATGAAAGACATTGGGCTTAGTCAGGCGTGATTCTTAGTCTTGTGGCGCTTACAGTATATAGTGGGGAAAAGGATATTAAAGAAGTCAATCCCTAGCGAATGAAGATATAGTTACAAATCTGTTAAGTATGCTTAAAGAAAAATGAAGTGCTATAAGGAGACCTACTTTTGGTTTTGGATTCAGGAATGGCTTCCCTGAGGCAATAACATTTAAGGTGTGAGGGAAGAACAGGAATTAGCCAAACTGTCAGGGAAGAAGTTTCCAGGCAGTCTCTTGGGGTGAAGCTTGGCAAGTTTCAAGAACCAAGGCAACGCAGTGTGGCTGCATGTTCTCCAGGGGAAATGATGCCAGTAGGGTAAAGAGGGAACTAGGAACCACATCATACAAACCTTGTAGGCCATGTTAAGTGTTTAGGATTTTATCCCAATAGCAACAGAAATTCATTGAAGGGTTAAATAGGGAGTGAAGTGATCAAATTGGTGATTTAAAATTAGTCCCGCTGTCATGTGGAAAATGGATTGGAGGGGGACAAGACTGGATGTGGGCAGAACAAGGAGGAGGTGATTACAGCCAGGTAGTACGGCTTGGGCTGGGCTCCAGGACCACCAGCATGGTTTGGGAGATCTTAATCCTGCACAAAGATGGCAAATAGGGCTGAAGTCCAGCCCCAGCATCTGCCCAGGGGAAGGGGCTCCTTTTTCCAATTTGCATAAACATTAGGTAGACCTGTGGTGTCTGAGTGATGGCAGTGGAGATGGAGCAAAGTGGATAGATTTGAGATATACTTTGGTGGTAGAATGGACAGAATTTAGTAATGAACTGGAGTGAAGATAGGAGGGAGAAATGCCATGTTTCTGGGCAGAGCCAGTGAATGAGTAGAAATGCTGTTCGTGGAGATGGCCTAGACTGGGACTGGACCCTATTTGACAGTGACAGTGTAGTTTTCAGTTTTAAAAGAATCAACTCTTCTAAGATATGACCGAAGTCTCTCAGAAGAAATGGCCTTCATCCTCCTTTATTGCCAAGGACAATGCATCCCTCTCCTTTGCTGGGTCTAAGACTTCACCCAAAACGTGGTTGTGATGGGGTGAGGGTGTGTGCAGCTTTGGGAAGTGGACAGTCTCACCCAAGTTGAAACTCAAAATATTAACTCTGACCTGCCTGGAGCAAAATATAAGGTAAGACTAAAATAAAGGTGATGTCCTTAGAATAAAAAGGGAAAGATAGTATTTTTAGTCTTTTATGTACAAGTATAGGGAAGAAAGTGAGGGGTTAGGGGGGTGCCAGGCTCAGGGAATTTTTACATGAAAATTTGAGTATATTTCTCTGTACATGTTTCCTTTTATTTTTTATTACTGTTGTTGCTTGGTGCTTACCCAACCAACCTATTTAAACAAATTCAATCTCCTCAAATCATCCTCTTAATTTTAAAAGATATTTTTCTTATACATGATTGTTTTCCTGAGTCTATTTTTGCCTCTTGGTCTGCAAGCTCACTTAATTACCCCTAATCATTTTCCATTTCATCTGTAACTTTACTATATATTAGCTGCCTTGACTTTTTTATGGATAACAGTCCCACTTTGATTTTAATATCAAACAACAAAAGACTTCAACCTGGGTTTTAGCATCTTGGTTGGTATGCTTTATCATCATCCTTTTGGATACAGATATAAGTTCAGTGTATTAAATATAGATATAAGTTCAGTGTATTAAATATAGATACAAGTTCAGTGTAACATGAAAATTAAATAAAATCTGAATAAAATTTTAATTAATGCTGAGCAGATCTGATTGATGTTACAATTAGTTAACATCCAAAATAGCATCATGTTCACTTTACTAAAAAAAAACAAACTAATGCTTCCAGTAGTCTTTCACATGATTTCTAAATTCTAGTAGCTTTCAAAACATTCCATAATCTGACTGTTCCCAGTCTTTCCAACTAATTTCTCAGTAGTAATGGTAATAAAAATGAACACATATAGGGCTTATTATGAGCCAGGTTCAATAGCCCAAATGAAGACATTTCCATTATTATCCCTGATTTATAGATGAAGAAACTGAGAGAAGTTACTTGCCCAAGTCATACAATTAATAAATGGTAGAGCCAGGATTACTATTTGGAAAGGCTGGCTCCAGAGCCCATACTCTAAACAACTAAGCTATTGTGTCTTTGGAAAAGTCATGACATATTTTGTCTATGTTTTTCAAAGGTCATTTATTTATATATAAAGAACAAAGATCAATGATATATTGCCTGTTTTGTTCGATAACCTTTTGCCATCTTTCAGTGAGCTTCATAATTCCTCGTTTGTAGAAGGACCTGTCTTAATTTGCGAAAAACTGAACAAGGTGCTGATTTACAGCCTTATCTGAATTGAATGTTATACCATGCAAGGTATTTTGAAGAGAGTGAGACAAGGGGAAGTCTGACGGCGCAAAGTCAGGCGAGTATGGTGGGTGTGGCAACACATCCCATCCAAGCTCCAATCATTTTTTTTTAAGATTTTTATTGGGGAATTGGGGGGATGGGAACAGTGCTGGGGAATTGGGAGAAGGGGAACAGACAAGTTGCTGTCCTTTTGTTCTTCAGTCTAGTTGTGGAGGACGTTGCTTCACTGGTCCAAGTTGGCACCATCATTACGCTCTTCCCGGGCGAGGCAGATCAGTCGCCGGCTTCTGGACGGCCGTTCACTGCAGCTGCTAGCTGCTCACGCGGGATGGTGGCTACACACAGTAGCCTTGGCAACCCACTGCCACAGGAGCTGCAGCCTATGCCATGACTCACAGCAGCCCAGCTCCAGGTTGAGCTGTTGTTCAGCATCTTAGAGGGCAGTGTCACTGGCCCTCATATGTGGGATCTGAACCGGGGCCCACTGGCATCCCAAGCCAGTTCTTAACCATCGCGCCACTCGGCCGGCCCTCCAATCATTTTTGACGGGTGATCAAACTTGTGTGTGGTCTCTCGATGGAACAAAACTCCTTTACAATTAACAAGCTCTGAACGTTTCTGGATGATGGATTAATTCAAACTGTCCAGTTGCTGACAAGACACATTCGAATTGATTGTTTGGTTCCTTGGTACACGCATGAAAAACACGACACCTTTAAAATCCCACCATACTGACATCATAACCTTCCTCTGATTGTCTGCTTTCGATGTCATTTGAGGTGAATCATCACATCGGGACCAAGACCATTTGTGCACCACATTGTTGTAAACAATCCACTGCTCATCACCAGTTATCAGTCACTTCAAAAAAGGATTGTTTTCCTCACATTTAATGAGCATATTGCAGATGTTTATACGTGCCATCAAATGAACTTCTTTGAGTTCATGCAGAACCCAAATATTGAGGTTGCTTACATATCCCAGCTTCTTCAGGTGGTCGTGAACACTTGAATGATGGATGTTCAATGTTTCTGCAATCTCTCGTGTCATGTAATGTGGTTTGACTTGATCAATGCTTTTATTTTGTCATCATCAACCTTGGTGGGCCTCCCTGACCAAGAAGTGTCATTGAGATAAAAATCACCAGCACGGAATTTCATGAACCATCATTGGCACTGATGTTCTTGTAGAGCATTGTCACCGTAAACTTCATGCAACTTTTCACAAGCTTGATGCGCATTCTTTTATGGGAGTAAAACAGTAAAATATGGCAAAAATGCACAGTGTGGTCTTCCATCATCAACTTATTGTAAAATCTCCAAAAATTAACCAAATCACTCAAATTTTTTTAGAATGAAGCTAGAACTGTCAACTGTCAAATAACATAGATGTGAATGACTCTAGTAATTCCAAAAATGAACTAGTGCCATCTGTTGCAAACATGTGTCATGACTTTTCCCAAGACCCAATATACTGCCTCTCTAAAAAGTCTTCTTGTAATCACCTTCCCTACCCATTCCCTTCTCTCCTGAGATACACAAGTAAGCACTCAAGTTCCAGACCATTTCTCCTGCAAATCTACTCCTCCCTTCTTTTCATCCCATACCACATATCCATACAAACGCTAAGCCTTTCTGCACCTGCCTGCCTTTGTTCACCTTTCAGCAATTTGGAGTGCCCACAGCCACCTTCCTTTAGTTTGCTCTCCCCAAAGGTTTCCCAACCTTCAAAGCCTCCTTGAAATGTATCCCCTTCTAACTTTCTCCTTCTACTTCCAACAGCACAAACCCCTCCCTTCTCTATTCTTCTATAGCATCACCTACCTCACGTCTTCCATCTAATTATATATCCACAGTAGTGATTAATCAGACTGCAAATTTTTGAAGACCAGGGATACAAGAAAAGATAAAGCAGTCCATTTAGGAAAAGATGGGAAACACTGAGTAAGATCAGTTTTGCTGAGACCACAATAATGACATAACTAATATAAGGCCATCTCCAAAGTAAGTCAAACCCGCTTTCTTGCTTGTCATGTGAAGAGGCTTGTAAGCTAATTTGATATTCTTCTTTTATCAAGCCTGCTTGCTTTTCATCTTGTTTATTAAAGAAATAAGTGAATAAAGTGTGTTCAAACTCAGGGGCCCTGCTCATTGTTCTGCAAGAAATGTATCAATACAATGGATAGGGCAGACAGAGATGGGGAGGATGGCAGATTGAAAAATCTGATTTAGAAAAGATAAGAGCAAGCAAATTTTTATTGCACAAGGGACTCTATTGTGGTATTTGAAAAATCAAAGTGAAGTTTCAAAAAAAATTAGACGGTTGTTGCAGAAAAAAATTACAAATCTAGAGCCAGAAATTGGAAGTAACAGAATTTTTCATTAATTTTAAATCAAGTGCTAATATTCTATGAATAAAACTGAAAGCATAAGCACTTAAATTTCCCTAAAATCTTTACGTTATATAATTTTCTAGGGTAGAGAGTGCTTACTTTCAGTCCCTGGTACTATTCTCATCTTTCCTGTATACATTGTTGTAACTGTTCTGTAAAGCTACACGAATGATATTAATAGTTACTGCTTATTAGGTGCTTACTTTGTAGAGTGTGACACCCTTGACAAGCATTAACTCATTTAATCCTTACAACACCTCTGTCATGTATATGTTGCTTTTCCCCTTTTATAAATGAGGGGAAGAAAGGCTAGGGAAGTTACGTTAATTGCCCAAGGTTACAGAACCAAATATAACTTTGTCACTTGCCAATGTCATGCATGCTTTTAATGGTTGTTCTAGCCTATCTTTCTTTTTAGTCACAAAATGCTTTTTCACCAAGTCAGTGCCATAGTTATTTTAAACTACTCTCAACTAGTACAGAGAACTGAACTTTAAATATTAATGGCTACGTAGCCCTTAATTTTCTGGAGGTCAGGTTTTTCAAAAAAACTAAAAATGGGAATTTTTGTTAAAAGCCTGCCATTTAAAGAAATTGAATTGTAATTTGAAATCTCCAGAGAAAAAGAAATCTCTAGGTCAAGGTTGTTTTACTAGTGAATTCTACCAAACATTTAAAGAAGAAAAACACCAACACCAGCTCTTTCAGAAAATAGGAGAGGAAGGAACACTTGTCAACTTATTTTATGAAGCCAGCATAACCCAGAAACCAAAACTAGGTAAAAACAAGAAAGAACTGTAGACCACTGTCCCCTATGAACATACATGTACAACTTCTCAATAGAATATTAGCAAATGAAAATCAGCAATATAGAAAAGAATAATACACCACAACAAATGCGGGGAGAGTTCATCTTGGGAATACAGGCTGGTTCAATATTAGAAAAATCAAGCAATGTAATTGGCCACAATGACAGACTAAAAAATAAAAACTATGTGATATCAACTGATAAGGAAAAAGCATTTGGTAGCATTCAACATTTATTCATGATAAATACTCTCAGCAGACTTCCTCAACCTGATTAAGGACATCTTCAATAGAACAATCTAGAGCCAACATCACACTCAACTGTGGAAAAACTGAATGCTAAGATGGGAAACAAGGCTAGGATGTCCCTCTCACTACTCCCATTCAATCTCATACTCAAGGTCCTAGTCAGTACAAGGGAAAGAAAAGGCACATAGATGGCAATGGAAGAAGCAAACTGCCCTTATTTTGACAGTCAATGTAATTGTCTACGTAGAAAATCCCAAGGAATCTATAGAAAAACAAAACAAAACAAAAAAAGAGCTCCTGGAATTTATAATTGAACTTAATAATGTCAGGGTACAAAGTCAAGGCATAAAATCAATTGTATTTTTATATATTATTAATGTACAATTGGAAATAAAAAAAATTTAAATACCAGTTGCAATAGAGCAAAAAACTGAAATGCTTGATTATAAATCTAGTAAAACATATACAGAATCCTATTCTGAAAGCAACAAAATGCTGATGAAAGAACTCAAAGAAGGCCTAAATAAATGGAGAGACATATCATATTCATGGATTGGGACACACTGGGACAATGTCAACTAATCTAGATGTTTAGCACAATTCTATTTCTACAGTAATAGAGATGCTGATTCGAAAATTTATGGGGAAAGGCAGTGTAACTAGAATAGTCATAACAATTATTTTTAAAAAAGAATTAAGTTGGATGAGTCATAATATCCCATATTAGTCTTAATATAAAGTCGTGATAATGAAGATACTGTGGTGTCGGCTGAGGGATAGACAAATAGCTCACAGAACAGAATAGAAAGTCCAGATAGACTCATAGAAATATAGCTAATTGATTTGTGACAAAGATTCAAATGCGATCTAGTGAAAGTAAGGATTGTCTTTTCAAGAAATGGTGTTGAAATTAGACATCCATATATTAAAAAATATAAAAGCCTCAACCTAAAGGTCACACTTTATACAAAAATACAAAATAGATCATAGATTTAAATGTAAAATGTAAGGCTGTAAAACTTTCAGAAATAAACATAGGAAAAAATCTTTGTGGGCTGGGGTCAGGTAGAAGTTCTTAGACATGACACCAAAAGCATAATCCATAAAAGAAAAAAGTAATAAGTTGGGCTTGACAAAATTTAAAACTGTTAAACTCTGTGGAAAACATTGTTAAGAAAATAAGAAAACAAGCTACAAAATGAGAAAATATGTGAAAATCACATGTGTGACAAATGGCTTGTATACAGGATACATACTTTAAAAGTTCTTAAAACTAAATAAAACAACCAAAAACAAACCAAACAATCTAATTTTAAAAATGGATAAAAAACTTGAACAGACATTTCACTGAAGAGGATATACAATGGCAAATAAGCATAACATTTAATATCGTTAACCATTAAGGCAATGCAAATTAAAACCATGATCAGAAACCACTACATACCTATTAGAATGGCTGAAATAAAAAATACTGACCATATCAAATTCTAGAGAGGATATGGGACCATCTGAACCCACATTGCTGGGAAAAATGCAAAATGGTGTAACAATTTTTGGTAAACAGTTTGGTAGTTTTCTTATGAAGTTAAACACTTAGCATATGACCCACCAATCCTACTCCTGAATTACCTTAGGGAGATTCGAAGTTATGTTCACACAAAAACCTGTACACATATATTTATGGAAATTCTATTCATACTCACTAAAAACTGGAAACAACGCATGTATCTTTCAGTGAGTAACTGGATAACCAAACAGTGGTACATCTATACAATGGAATAATACTCAGCAATATAAAAGAACAAATTATTGACATATGCAAGGACTTGGATGACTCTCAGAGACATTATGCTGAGTAAAAGAAGCCAGTCTCAAAGATTTCTCACTGTATGATCCATTTCAATGACACTCTCAAAAAGGCAAACTATAGGGACAAAAAATATCAGTGGCTATCAGCTGTTGCATGTGGAGGTTTTTGTGGGGGAGGGTGGTAGAAACATTCTCTATCTGATTATGGTGGAGGTTACATGATAAGATGGTGGTTACTTGAATCTATATATACACATGTTCAAATTCATAGATCTATTCACAGGGAACAGTCAATTTTACTCTATGATACCTCTTAAAAACCCTCTACTTTTAACACCACCAAATATCAATTTTATATCTATGAGACTACAAGTCAAAATCCACTGTATATAAAGTATACAAGTCAAAATCCACTGTATATAAAGTAGAGAGAGATGACTAATTCTGGAGATTTTTAGGTAATCAAGAGAAACAGGTTTGCTACACTAAACACTAAAAAAATTGTAAGCCGTGATCAGGGAAGGGAGTGTCTGGCTGGTAAAGAAGCTAAATCATCCCGATTGGCCATGAATTGAATTTTATAGATAATTACACACGATTGCACTCACCAATAAGCAAGAAAGACATTTGAAGTGCATAAATAATTCCACTGCAATAATTTACATTTTCAAAAACTCTCCACAAACACATCCTTTCAAAGTTCTTTTTAGTCATTTAGCACTGTTTCAACCTGAAAGAATTTCTGTAATTTTCTAACACACTATTCATAATCTCAAAGGAATCCTTTACCTATTGGAAGATGTTAACATTGTTTTCTTTTAAAACAATGTTTAAGATATCACCATGAATATGTAGTTAAGTCTTTTAATGTTTTGAAATATTTAAGAAAAATTTAAATTTATTATAGCGATACTGACAAGTTAGTCTATGTTGTATATAAATGTTTTTTCCATGGCAGGAAAATTGGATTATAATTTGCTTTTATTTGCAGTTTTTAGAGTTGTGGGTTCCAATTATATTAATTTAAAGCTACCTTTTGAGGCTAAATAAACTAGGGTACATCTATCTAATGACATACAATATAGTCATAATAAAGAATAAAGATGTTTTTTAATGTACTGATATGAAATGATTTCTAATATATTAAACGTAAAAAAAAGCAAACTTTAGAATGCCATGAATATGCTATCATTTGTACAGAAATGGAGACGTTTATACACACATATACATACATGTATATTTACTTATTTTTGCTTAGACTATCTCTGGAAGAATACAGAAGTGGGTAATTAGGTATTCATGGTTGACAGCTGGGACATATCCCTGGTGACCATTTTGTGTCTTTCATATTTTGAACCCTGTGAATGCATTGCCTGTTACCAAAAAAAAAAAAAATTTCCCTTTTCTTTCCAAACAAATGTATCTAAGTATTAAAAACAAACAAAACAATTGCCTGGAAAAAGAAACAATAATTTAATTTGCTTCTTGAGGGCCCAAGATTCTCACTCAATAGAAAGGCACCAGAGAATAAATTTCTCGTTACACCCATTTGTCTGATTTCTTTTCTTCACAAAATATCTAAAGTGGTAGGAAGGATCCTTTGAATACTCACTCTAATACCTTGCTATTCAAAGTATTGTCCAAGAAGTAGTAGCACTGGGAGCTGGCGAGAAATGCAGACTCCTTGTGCCCTACTCCAGACCTACCAAATCAGTAAGTAAAGACTTTTTTTTTAAAAATTGGGGAACAGTGTGTTTTTCCAGGAGCCATCAGCTCCAAGTCAAGTAGTTGATTCAATCTAGTTGTTAAAGGCACAGCTCAGTGGCCCATGTGGGGATCAAACTGGCAACCTTAGTGTTATGAGCACTGCGCTCTAACCAACTGAGCTAATCGGCCGCCCCATTAGAATTTCTTTTTTGGGGGTGGGGGGGGAAGACAGCCATGGTCATTGGTTACACATTGCTTTCATGCTACAATGGCATAGTTGACTCTTTTAAGGAGGGTGCAGCTCACAGCATCCCATGCGGGAATCGAACTGGCAACCCTGGTGTTAGCAGCATCACGCTGTAACCACCTGAGCTAACCGGTCACCCCCAGACCTACCAAATCAGAATCAGCACTTTAAGATTCTCTGCCTCTTACATGCATTTCAGGAGTGAGAAGTTCTGCTCCAACAGGCAGGATGGAAGCTGGATGAATACAGCACCAATAGCCGTGGATGTTAGAAAAATTGATGTTCTACCAGGATAGAGGGAAAGGGCACGAGCAGGCTATAGTGAAGTTTATTGAAGAACCAAAAGGAATCTTAGAAAGATCCTAGAACCTAAGGTCAAAAGGGAAATCCTAGCTCCTGAGCATAAATAAAATTACAATACACTTTCTATTTAATCTGTGACTAACCCAAGAATATGAACAAAATCATTGTTGGAGGCTCCCCAAAAGATGCAGCCATTAGCCGTTTCAAAAGCCAAACCCACATAAACTAAAACTCTTGATAAGCATCTATCCACTTTCAATCAAGTCCTAGCTTTGGGCCTTTCCCCCCATCCCACCAATGTTATCCAACAGTAAGCATGTTTCTTCTGAAATGAAGTCAACCATGTCACTCTGGCATTCGACACCCTTCGGTGGCTCCCCACTTTACTCAGTAGGACCCGAGTCTTAACACAGACCTACAAGGCTCTTGGCAAGGCACCTACCCCGCGCCTTCCTCTCTCCCCCGCCAGTCACTCAATTCCTGTCCCCTTGGCTTGCTGAGCTCCAGCCACACGGGCCTCCTTGCCCTTCCCTAAATCTGCTTCCAGATCTTTGCAGTTGTTGCCTCTGCCTACGACCATCTTCCTTCAGCTATGCTTCCTTGAGGTCTCTGCTGGAGTCATCTGATAAGCAAGGCCTTCCCTGACCACACTGCATAAAACAGCAGCTCCCCACTTCTCTATTCCCCTCACTCTGTTTTATATCTCCCCAAGGCACTGATCACCCTCATTTCTCATGCTAGCTATATATTTTCTTCTTCTTTTTTCTTGGTTTGTTTTTCTCCCCCTCTAGAATATAAGCTTTTCAAAGGCTTGGACTTTATTTTGATGATTGCTGTATCTCTAGTGCCTAAAAGAGGGATAGTTGTCGAATGAATGAACGAATGATCTTATCTTAGTCTACATGGCTTCCATAACAAAATACCATAGGCGGGCTGGCTTAAGCAGCCGAAATCCATTTCTCACAGTTCTGGAAGCTGGAAGGCCAAGATTATAGTGCGGGCCAATTTAGTTTCTGGTGAGGACCTTTACCTCAGTTTACACATGGGCACCTTCTCACTTTGCATTGCCCGTCCTTGGTGTGTGTGCGCACGGAGCATGCGCCTCCCTTCTCTTTTCCTCCCCTCATAAGGCCACCGATCCTATGGGGTTAGGATCCTACCCTTATGACCTCATGTAACCTTAATTCCCTCTTAAAAGCTGTATTTCCTAATAGTTATATTGGGGGTTATGACTTCAACATATGAATTTCAGGGGACACAATTCAGTCCATAGCAGATCCTATAACCATTCCACTCCCACCATCATCAAAAAAGTTGCCCCTTTAGGCTGGTTTTTTCTTTTTAATTCGTATTCTGTTTAAGGCTGCATTTGGTATTTATTTTCACATAATGTCCCCTGAACAAAAAAGCTGCAGCCAAGGGATGCCATTTGATAGAGTTTTTCCTGGGTGTGTGTAGGGATGGAGAGGTAGAGGCTGGACTGTGAGAAACCTCGTGTAATAGTCAGATGTCCTTGAATATAGTTTTAAACATTGAAAAAGAAAAAATTCAGGGTGTTCACTGCAGTTACTGCTCAGTCCTTCATCTTCTTTGACTGGAACTTGAATGAAATACTACTTAATAAAATATAAAGTTATTGCAGCTACTCTGAAAAGCTACATGTCCACATCAGAGCAGTGCAGAAATCTTTCCTGTGTGTCAATTGCTTCTGCAGTTGTGTAAGCATTAGGCACGACTTATAAAAGAAATACATTTCAGCAAACTTTATCTCTCTTCCAGTATTGTAAATCTCATTGTCGTAGGAATTGGGTTTCAACCTGGGTTACTGTGGACAAGATGCCCAGAATAACAGACTTTCTTCCTTGAGGAAACTCTAGCCAGGCTCCTCTGAGTCCTTGTCTCAACTAGTCCTCAACCTTGGCCTATAAAAAACAGACTCTCAGCATAAATCATTTCATCCACCGCCTGCTCCCTCATCTCACCCCATCCTACACACACACACACACACACACACACACACACACACACACACAGAGGGGAGAGGGAGAGAGGGAGAGAGACTTGAAGAAACACAAGCATGGTTTCTCACAGCTCAAGGCTGCGTCCTTAGGACGATGCCAGACCCCTTCAATTCCTGCCTGAGAAGGCTCAACACGGAGAATTTATTGTTTTGTCCCAGCCAAAACCTGGTGATAGGCAGATAAGCCCCTAAGCCCCCTTAGAGATGTTACTTTAGAAAGCTTGCAATTATAAATCCTTTCTCTGCCCCTTTGAGATGTAAATCTTAACCACCAGAACCATCTCAAGAATCTCAAGGATCTTCTTTTGAAATGAAAACATTCAAGGAGCTAACTCTTACTCCAGCTCCCTAACTTGGGTGAGTGCAGTGCTCTAACTTACACCCCCGCCTCCTGTTTTAAATATACGAGAAGCTTGTTTCCGCTTAGGATAAGTGCCAGTCAACAAACCCAGATGGCCGAGTCACATGGGCCCTTAACAGTTCTCAGTGCCTTTCTTTTAGCACACCCCAATTTAAAAAAGTCTCTTGCCTTTTGTTTTTGACAAAGTTGACCTCTTCATGCTGGACTCTCTTCCCTATTGCAATAGTTATTACTGAATAAAATCTATCCTTACTGCTTTAACTCGAGTTCAGATTTGTTTCTCTTTGACAAGCCCACAGATGCTTCTTTTTCAGGGGATGTGGGGTGGGGCCTAGGTATCAGGATTTTAGAAAATCTCCAGAGAAGAGTCTTACACGGTCAGGATTGCAAATAACTGCTCTACAACAGTGGTTCTCCAAATGCGGTCTGTGGACCCATGGTATCATCACCACCTGGGCAATTGTCAGAAAGGCAAATGCTTAGGCCTGAAGGGGTTCAGAATGAGCCTCCCCAAATGTGCCACTTTGGCACGTGGACTATTTCGAGCCAAAGGCAATCAAGAAAAATGTTCACCGCTCCCTTCATTGCCCACAAAAATTCAGAAAGAGCTATTATTACAAGAGATTACAAAGAGTAGGCTAGGTACTGGTAGCCTGGGCGAGCCGGGCAGGACCCGTGCCCCACTGTCTCTGCATGGCATGGCAAACATTTGTTTACCAAACATTTGCTCCTCCCATCTCCCTTTACATTGTCTTTCTCCCCTTTCAAGTCCTAGATTCTTCCCCCTTTTCCTCTGCTCAGGATGGCCTATAAGCCCCACTTGCCTGACTGCCTGTGGGTCTCATATTCTTGTGGAGCCCTCGTACATACATAATTAAAATTCTCTGTTAATCTGCTTATGTCAATTTAATTACCAAATGAGCCAAAAGAAGCTAGAAGGGTAGAGGAAAATTTTCCCTCCCCTACAGGCCTGACTCCAAACCTACTGAACGTGCGACTGGGGTTAGGCCCAGCAATTTGGGTTTCTATAAGCCACCATGGTGATTCTGATGGACTGAAGTTTGAGAACTACTGCCGTATGCTGCTACATGTGCTCCATAAAATGTAATTAGGACTTGGTTAGTTAACTGTGTCTTGGAGCCTAGTTATGTCAATAACGATTAACCTGAAGAATGTGTCTGCAAAATTTCCTTCGCCTGATCCACTCCTTCCCACCACCTTTTTTCGACTGTTTTCTTGAAAAAGGAGAGCTAGAAGGATCCTGGTCCACCAACACTCTTGGAAACCTTCATTAACCTTGAAATTATAACACAATTGCTAAATGACAATGACAAAATTGGCCACTGGAAAGGGTGAGTAGCATGTAGAGCTCATAAAATGAATTCTCTTCCTCCTCCCTTAAAAAATTGCAAAGGATCCTAAAATATGCCTCTTGGCTAACATTTTTGTAACTAGATATATGTTTCAGAGATAAAGATTGGAGAACATAAACGACGGTATTTATATGTGATGGTATTTATACATTGCCTCTCCTTTCTACTTTTATAGCGGAAGATTAAGTATGTTTGGTCCCAGAATATGAAGCACCAGGGCTAGTGGAAGCCTTTTCCTTCTCACACCCAGAGAACAGGAGGTATCCAAGGGATGCTGACAATCTTTCCTTCCTGATAAAGATCCCTGAGAGGGAGAAAAGGAAAAATGACTGAATTTTTCTATTTTCTGCTCTTGCCAGCAACAGTTATAGCTCTTTTAATCCCTTCATCTTATTTGCAAATGGAAAAACACATTCCATAAAAAGAAGCCTCTGCTTCTTTTGCTTCAGGAAGAAAAAAAATTGGTATGGGAAAGCTTTATTTTGTGAAAATTTATTCTCTTCTTTTTCTAAGATAAATATTTATGTAGCTCTGAGAAGTACATGATATGGCAAATGAAAAAAATATTTACTTTTACACAGAGAGAATTTTTTCAAAGCATAGAAAATAAGCCTTAACTTCAAAAACAAATTGTCACAAAAGAGGTATCTCTCTGTATTTCTTACGTTAGCATTTTTACTTGGTCAACATGTACTAGTTTCTAGAGTCTTCCATTACTTAGTGGAAAATTAGCAATATAATTTGGGGCAATGCCATTCCTGAAAGGCGTCAACAATTTATCTCCTCTAAGAATTATCAGACCCACTTGCTCCTCAGACAACCAAAAGCACTTGAGTGAAATTGACTCAGTTTTCACTTGTATCAATGCTTCTTTTAACTGCCTTTGAAGCTTTAATAACTGCCTGCAGAGTCTCAAATCTGGTGTGAGCTACCATTGCTTCATTCCTGAGCACTCCAGTGGTCTCTGCTGGGTTGTTGAAGGAGTTATTTCCTTGTACATACTTCCTCTCCAGTGATATTATCTACTACTCCACCTTGAAATCCTAGAGCCCTTTCTACAAAGTTTATTACTCCACCTCATTAAGCAACAGGTCCTGCTAGCTGAAGCCTTTAAAAAAAGCAAACAATATAGCAGCAAGAGACGATTTTAGTAGCATTTCCTAACCCCAGTCTGTAACACACCCGTGAACTTTCCACAGTAAGAGTGGTGGCAAAGCAGAGAGAAAATTCTAAACTTTTTGAAACCTTGTGACTCTGTCAAAATTCATGGGTAGAGGAAGCTAGAGAAGAAATCCCATCTATAACTTATATGTCTCACTTGCGCATACCACCTGCTTACCTGCCTTCCATAAAGCCCTACATGCTACACATTGTAGATATACATCTCATAGGAGGATAAGTAAGCCAAGGTACCAGTCTTCCAAAAACTAACAGTAGGGTCCAAAGAAAGGGTGCAAGTTTGTAAAACAGCAACAAACTGTTAAGTAGGATGAAATAAGTAATAATATAGAGATTTAGGAGGCATCGAGCTAAGGGACCAAAGAGGCAAGAGTGACCAACCACGGCTCCTGCTTTGTCCTGAAGGGAGTTTCATGCAGCAGTATCCAGGAGTGGAGAGATCCCAGGTTCAAATGAACACACTATAAGATGAGAAATGAGACTCAGATGGAAGGGATTCAATGATATAATGTACTGAAAGTCATTGGCACGTGGTTTCAATGATTGTTGCAAGAAGCAGCTGGCATTTGAGTAGAGCCCTGAAGGGATAACAAGTTTAAAATGAGAAGAAGGGTATTCTAGGCTAAGGGAATGACATGGAAATGGAGAGTTGACAGAGGCTGAGGAGGGAAACGGGGATGAAGGATTGATGGTGTGCTTCCAGCAAGAGGTGCCTGGAAGGAGGAAAGAGGAGGTGGAAGTTTTGTTAGGCAAAGCCCCATGAGCTTTGTGCGACGTTTTGTGGAGTTTGGAGAAAATAAAGAAAAAGGTGGTTATGTTACACACACTTACACCTCCCCATCCCCCCTTCAGATGTGGCATCACCTTTTCTCTGGGCCAAAAGTGGTCAAAAATTACCAAAGGAAAGTAAGGAACTCCACATGTTGCAACAAGCAAGGACATCTTTGTAGCACCTTTACAGTCCGAGTTACGGAATTATGAAACAGTCCATTATCTCTCCTCACCCAGACTCTTCTGCTTCAAAGATGCTACCACCTCTTCCACAGGTACCAACACCATTAACTGCACCTCACCACGTCTGACAACCTCCCTCCTCCTGCAGCCCGACTGCCAGAATCACCACCACGGCCACCGAGCACAGCCGAGCACAGCCGAGGAAGCTCATGTGAGAGAAATGTGTCAGAAAGCGCTGCACAGTGGCCTGTGGAGAGCGCCAGGCTGAGTCCGGTGAAGGAATTCTGTGGAAAGGATACAGGTCAGCTGGTGGACTCAGACGGTGCCTGGAGCTCGGCAGGTCCTCAATAAATACCAGTGAAATTGAGTTTAATTGTTTATGAGCTCTTGATTAAAATAAACTCTGCCAGTTTTTGTTGTGTAAATCTTAAGTCAGTTTTCTCCACAAAGGACATGAAGAACTTTAAGGAGCCATTGGGGTATTGTCAGTTTTGAGCCTAAAGGATGCAACATTTCTACTGCAGCCTTCCTGATCATTTTTGTATTATTTCAGAAAATAATACACATGAGATTTCCCTAATTATAAAGGTAATGCATATATATCATATAAAATTCAGAAAGCAGCAAACTCCCACCCTTTCAAAACCCCACAAAAAAACAATAACCAGAATCACCCATTGCATTCGTTGCCTATTGTTGCTGTAACAAATTACCACAAATTAGAGCTTAAAAAAAAAAAAAAAGGGTATCTTACAGTTCTGAAGCTCAGAAGTCTGACACAGGTCTCAACGGGCTAAAATTAAGGTGTCAGTAGGCTGTGTTCATTCTGGAGGCTCTAGGGGAAACATGGTTCCTTGCTCTGTCCAGCTAATCAAGGCAGCCTCCGTTCTTTTATTAGTGGCCCCCTGCCTTCATCTTTAAAACCAGCGACTTTACCTCGCTCTGAATATTGCTCCACAGTCACATCCCCCTCTGACTCCCTTCTGCCTCCCTCTTCCACTTTTACGGACCATTCTGATTACATTGGGCCCACCTGGGTAACTCAGGAGAAGCTACTTGCTGATTAGCATCTGCAACCTGAATTTCTCTTGCCATGGCATATAACATTCACAGGTTCTGGGGATTAGGACTGGGACGTCTTTCGGGGGGAAGGGATGTCATTATTCTACCACACCCGTAATCTCTGGATTCAGAAACAGTAATCATAAACATTATATTATATGACTTTCTAACATTTTTAAAGTTCACATAAATGCAAACATATACTATATGTAATAGACTATTTCCCACTTTCCAGTAATGTATGTTTGGGGAATGGAGTTTCCTGAGTAGCTATAGACCGTTGTTTCAGTTTTCTGAATAACACGTACGTCATTCTCTACTTTGAGCTCAGCTTATAATTAACAAAGCTACTTTGAATGTAATAAGTAAATACTGGAGGGTCAGTAAAGGTGGCCTTCCTGTTCCCTTTGCCCCATTTAGACATCAATGGAAGTTGGAAGTGCAGTGAATGGATTGATTACTGTGTTGGCTTTAAAACACTCTTTCTGGGAAGAAGGAGGGTTGTTCCGATGAAAACAGGAGCCATTGGCGGTAGCAAGACCTGGATGTGTTCACGCTTGTAACAACCTTGTATTAATCATGCTTCGATCTACTGAGTTCTGTGAAAAAGAAGAGAACTTGTTTATACCTATATTCTAACAGTTTATATCTGGGCCAACTACTTCCTTCTTCCTGCAGTGTTAAGATTACACAAATGTAAAGAAATTGTACTCTTCATATCAGATATTTTTCTCTTGGCAGGTCATTCATGAGTCACCAGCAAAGATTTTTATAGTATTGTCCTCACAGGTGATTCTCTAGGTAGGGAATTGAAAGCAATATAGAAATTCATGCTCTGAAGAAATTTCAAAATGGCAAAATCTGTAATTAAGTGAAATCAAGAAAACCATTTGGAGTTTACCAAGAGTAACTTAATTACAACTGCGAAGGCTGTGCTGTTTATTTTTAGAGCACTTTTCTCCAAAAGATGGTAAGTTGCTAAATTACCGTGTTATCTCTTAAAAGACAGGTAGAGACATTTTGGTAAAGTTTGTCTTATCTGGTGATAAGGGAGAAGGGTCTCATTCCAACTTTCCCCCTTTTTTTCTTTCCCCATTTTTCTCATCCCTTTGGACCCTCAATTCCAAACTGGTGAAAGGGTGGGCAGCAAGTAAGGCCAGAGATGGGATGACAAGTAACAGCAGTTTTAGAATTAAATTAGGATTAAATTAAATAGGATGAAAAGCACTGTTTTAATTCAGGCATGACCTGGGCTCTCCCTGTCCTTTGAGGTCTAGTTAAATGAAATCGGCCCCCCGATTCCAAAGATTGTGGCTGACTTCTAGAAATTTCTAAGCAGTTTACAGTTTCAAAGTCACGTCTGGCTTCAAACTTTCATTTTCTTAGTCTATGGATTGTTTTCTTGCCTCACATGTTTGGCTTCTGTTAGGCAATACATCGGCTCGGGTGTTACTTTCAGGCTCTTTCCTAGTTTTCACACACACGCCACACCATGGGATGGTTTACATGGTAAGTGGACTTTTACTGAAGATTTGAGAGAGAGGTGGTGAAGTGGGGAGTCATTTTCATCTCTCTCTCTACCTCACCTGGTGTCCCAGTTTTACTTACTTATTTATTTTTTATTAATATCATTTTTTATTATTAGTTTCAGGTGTACAAAGCAATGTACTAGACATTTCACCCCTCACAAAGTGGTAGCCCCCTCCCCCAATCTATTGCCCCTCTGACACCATATATATACCATATATATATATATTTATTTATTTATTTATTTATTTATTTATATTACAATTCCATTGATTCTATTCCCAGTTTTAAGTCGTCATCAACTGGTTCCTCCTTTCTCTCTCAGAGGCAAAACAGATTCCACTCGTTTTGTCATGCAGAACAGGCCAGCCATTGCTCTCCTTCCCCTGCACCTTCCCACAGTCCCACCTACTCCAAACTGGCTGTCACAGAATTTCCCCAGGCACCCGTTTCTTCCCCCAAGAACGCTTGTTAAGATAAACATTTCAACCATGTACAACTTACTGTTAAACTCCAGTGTTTTCAGCTCAGGGGAGACTAATATTTCTTTCATTCAACAAGTATTTTTGGCATGCTTATTTCATGCCAGGCATTATTGCCAGGGCTGGGGAGCCTGCAGGGAATAAGACAGCCCTGGCCCTCATGGAGTTTCAGTTTCCTGCAGAAGAAATGCTTCAAACAAATAATGATGTGAATAATTATTAACAACTCTGGTAATTACCACAAAGAAAAATTTCTGAGTAATATCTGGAAGGGCTTGGCAGTGACAGAAAGGGGTAAGTGGTGAGAAGTATGGGAAGGTTTCCCTGACAACGTTTACTTTGCCCAGCATTAGAAAAGGCTGGTTTACTCCTAGGTCAATCGTCCTTTTCTCTGAAAATGCTGCCTCTGAAGAGACAACTAAGATAGGAAGGATGACATTTGTTGAGTTTCTGTCCTGAATGAACTGATTAATTCAAGGAACTCTTACTGAAGCGCTTCTATGTGCCTGGTACTGTGCTAAGAGCACATGCAGCTTACACTTGTATGTAGCCGAGAGGAGGTGACAGAAAATATACAAAAAATACAGAAGCATGATGTTATCAGTCAATATGAGGTGAAATAACTGGAAAGGGGGGGGCAGGGTAGTTGGCCAGTGAAGACCTTACCAGGCACAGAGGCCCAAGTGGTGAGGAGCTTGCTGAAGAGAGTGTGCAGCTAAAGGAAAGGTGTGTTTAAAGATCCTGAGGCAGAAGTGACATTGTTGGCTTGTCTGACCACAGAGAAATGTGAGTGGGGCTAGAGCCAGTAAATGAGAGGAAGAGGACATGAGGATGCTGGTCTGGAGCCAGGCTCCTGCTTACGTAGGGTTTTGTAGGCCATGGGAGGAGTTAGAAAGGTCTTTCTTTCTTTCTTTCCTTCTTTCTTTCTTTCTTTCCTCCCTTCCTTCCTTCCTTCCTTCCTTCCTTCCTTCCTTCCTTCCTTCCTTCCTTCCTTTCTTTCTTTCTTTCTTTCTTTCTTTCTTTCTTCTTTTTTTAACTCCCATCCCACACTGCCCTATCCTTTGGCATCCATCAGCTTGTTCTCTATTATCTGTGGATCTGTTTCTGTTTTATTCATTTTTTTTTTGGTTTTTTAGATTCCACATATAAGTGAGATCATATGGTATTTGTCTTTCTCTGTCTGACTTATTCCACTTAGCATAATGTCCTCTAGGTTCACTCATATTGCCACAAACGGCAAGATTTCATTAACTTTTATTGCTGAATAATATTCCATTGCCTATTTCTACCACATCTTCTTTATACATTCATCTTTTGATGGACATCTAGGTTGCTCCCATATCTTGTCTATTACTAGTAATGCTGTAATTAACATAGGGGTGCATATACTTGTACAAATTAGTATTTTTGTTTTCTTTGGATAAATCCCCAAAAGTGGAATTGATGGAACATAGGGCAGCTCTATTTTTAATTTTTTGAGGAATCTTCATACTGTTTTCATTAGTGGCTGCATTAATTAACAAGCACACCAAAAGCGTATGTGTGGCTCCCTTTTCTCCACAGCCTTGCCAACACTTTTTACTGAGTGTCTTTTTCCCGAGAGTAAAAAAGAAGTAATCAGTAGGGGAGTGACTTATTTATGTTTTAAAAAAATCACTCTGGGTACAGGATAGAGAATAGGTTGTTTATCAGTGTATTATAGTGAGAAAACTAAACATCTGTTGATGATGAATTGGTTAAATAAATCATAGTACATACGTACAGTGAAATATTATGAAGCCATTAAAAATGGTAGCATGTCTATATGTTGACCTGGACAGATGTCCATGTTATAGTAATTGGGGGTGGGGGAGAGGATGGGGTAATCAGGTTACAATATAATAAATGTACTGAGTTTTAATAAGTCTGAAAAGAGATAAACAAAAATGTTTATATGGTTTATCTCTGGATAATGACAATATAGAATTATTTTTTATTCTTTTTTGCTTATCTATATTTTCTAGGTTTTTCACTTGAGGAATAAAAAAGGCATATAAAAATAAGTTCATGAGACATAAAATTAGGATATGGCCTGACAGAGAAAACATGTAAATATAGTAATGCAGCATTTTTATTCACTCAGAATTATATTTATAGCTGACTTCAAAACATGAACACTTTGGGGCCAGCAGAGTGGCGCAATGGTTAAGAACTGGCTTGGGATGCCAGAGGGCCCCAGTTCGGATCCCACATATGAGGGCCAGTGACACTGCCCTCCACAGCTAAG
>NW_017731440.1:4181239-4207096 GCF_001890085.2 Hipposideros armiger | reverse complement strand
ATTGACCCGATTCGGGGCTCAGTCTTTCTTAGGCTGAGTCCCTTGGTCTTGCTCTCAAATCTGACTTCTGTCTCTTGATCTTATTCAATCTGCGCCGCCCCTCTCGTGTCCCATTTGCCCTTGCCACGCAGGACGTGACATCAATGTACTATAATTATTAGTTTATTTGATTGCCTTTCCTATATCACTGTAAACTGTATGAGACCATGAAAGGTGCTTCATGTTTTGCTGAACTGAGCTGAATTTGACCTAATGATCTGAGTAAATTGGAAACGGAGATAAATTTCCAGAGTGATTATTTCACTACGGCCAGGATAAATCACAGCCTTCAAGTTTCTCCACAATAAACCAAAATCTTGTTTCTTTACTCACAGGAATTATCACACTCTCTTGGAACAGCACACAAAACATAAACTCTTAAATATAGATTGTTTCTGGCTTAGTGCAAAATATATACATTATATTTTATCTTAAACCTTTTATCATGGTACAAAGTAGATTAAAGGTTGGTTTATTTACATTGTGTACCAGGAACCAGCTAGGATCTATTAAGTATACACATACCATGAAAAGTAGAGTCCTGATACATTGGAAACTACGTTGTAAAATAATTCCTTTGGGGAACAGTAAAATTATGCAAGAGTTGCCTATTATCAAAGCCCAATGGAACAAAAGTAGGTGGGAGGAGAAATACAGGGAAATTTTGTGGCTTCAAATATCTATGGTAGATGTCACCAAGTCATGTAGCAAGCATTCAGGTGTGTAATTTTCAAGATCCAAATCTGCTTCTCTGTGACTAGGACCACAACACAGTTCTCTTCCCGGGACAAAAAGTAACAAGGAATTTGCACAGACAATATTTAAGGATAAAGTCTCTCCTCTTACCAGCATATACAAATACCTTAAAACTAGTTTTAACTACAGGAATCTCTTTAATAGTCATAAGAGTTTAACATAAATAATTTGTCTGCAGTATTTAAAATTAGCTCATGATTTGACTTTCTCATTTGTTTTTTTCTGTATTCTGCAGAGGTTCCATACTGAACACATGTTATTTTTAAAATAAAATTATGATTTTTTTTAAAGTGGTGAAAGAGCACTTTATTAGAAGAGATAGTACACTTCAAAGAAATAGAAGAGGGCCCGAGCAGAAGGCAATGGCTCAAGTGCCATTATTAGAAGAGAAAGTACACTCCAGAGTTTGCAAAGGGCCAAGCAGAAGAAGGAGCTCAAAAGGCAATATTACAATTATTTTAAAGAGTTGTCCAGTAAAGACAGTCTATTCAATAACTGGTGTTGGGAAAACTGGACAGATGCATGAAAAAAACAA
This sequence comes from Hipposideros armiger, assembly GCF_001890085.2. Classification (NCBI taxonomy): domain Eukaryota; kingdom Metazoa; phylum Chordata; class Mammalia; order Chiroptera; family Hipposideridae; genus Hipposideros; species Hipposideros armiger. The sequence continues at coordinate 4,205,766 of NW_017731440.1, read as the reverse complement.
AACAAAACAAAAAATGAAAGCAAACAAACAAGTAAGACCACCTTTTTACTCCATATACAAGAAGAAACTCAAAATGGATTGAAGACTTAAATGTAAGACCTTAAACTATAAAACTCGTAGAAGAAAACATAGGCAGTAAACTCTGACTTTGCTCTTGGTAACATTTTTTCTGATCTATCTCCTAGGGCAAGGGAAACAAAAGAAAAAAATGAACAAATGGGACTATATCAAACTAATAAGTTTTTGCACAGCAAAGGAAATCATCAACAAAATGAAAAGACATCCTACTGAATGGGAGAAGGTATTTACCAATGATACATCTGATAAGGGGTTAACATCCAAAAAAAAAATCATACACCACCAAAAAACCCCAAACAATCCAATTAACAAATGGGTAGAAGACCTGAATAGACATTTCTCCAGTGAGGACATAGAGATGGCCAATAGACATATGAAAAGATGCTCAACATCACTAAACGTCAGGGAAATGCAAATTAAAACCACAATGGATATCACCTTACTCCTGTCAGAATGGCCATGATCGATATATCAACAAACAACAAGTGCTGGCGAGGATGTGGAGAAAAGGGAACTCTTGTGCACTGTTGGTGGGATCACGAATCAGTGTAGCCACTATAGAGAACAGTGCAGAGGTTCCTCAAAAATTTAAAAATAGAACTACCTATCTTATGACCCAGCAACTCCACTCCTGGGTATTTATCCAAAGAAATCTAAAACACTAGCTTGAGAACCGGTCAAGATGGAGGAGAAGGTAAACGCTGTGCTCACCTCCGCTCAGGGCTGCATCAACTACAACTAAGCTATAAAACAACCATCATTGAGAATCGCCAGATATCTAACTAAACTGAAGCCTTACAACTCCGGACATACAGAAGCCACCTCGAGACTGGTGGGGGGTGGGGTAGGGGGAGGGGGGAGAGACATGGAATGGGCAGCTGGAGTCCCAGGCACTCCTCTTTAAAGGGACCATGCATGGACTTACTCACTGACAGACTCACTTGCTTTGTGCTCCAGGGCTGAGGCAGCAGTTCAAAAGATGCCAAGGATATACAGGGAGGAACTGAATCGTGTGGCTCTAGGATGAGGGCTAGAGGGGCAGCTTTTTCCCAGGCCAGGAGGTGGTGGGAGCCATTGTTTTTTTGTTCAAACCTCCCCTCCCTGCTTGGAGACACAGGCAGGCGCAATATCTGAATCTCCACCAAACTGACTTTCACCTTTTGTCTGCCTCACCCTAGTGACTCCGTGAGACCACGCTCCATCCAACTTTCGAGTGCACAGAAATCACTTTCAGTGTATTTTCCATATAAATGGCCTGCCTTGGCTCATGCTGCGGACTTTCCTAAAATCTTTCAAAGGTTCACAAAACCCAAACAAGCAGCATCTGGCTTTGGCCTGTCCGGCCCCCCTGGCTGAGCAGCACTAGTGACAGCCGGCCATGGTTTGCAGCTTGGTCTCTCAAGATACCTTTAAGCACAACATGGGCGGTGGCCAACTCTGGATTGCTTTGTGGCTCATGACATGTGGCTCCAGCCAGTGCAAGACTGAAGCTGAAGTTGGCCTGCAGTGGGTACCCTCCCAGGAAGCCCTGGGGCTGGCAGGCCCAGTGACCAGCTTCAGATTGGGCTGAAGCATCATCCAGCTACCTCCAAGGATGACACACCTAAAAAGCAGACTGGGCAGGCACCAGAGCCCCACTAAAGTGAACCCTGCTCCATAGGGTCAGCCCCTGCACCACAGCCCTTCCACTGTAGTCATGGCCAATCATCACAGCCAATCAGCCCGAAGATCAATCCCTCCTACTTACGTGCAAACAGCAATCAAGTCTCAACTACAAAAGGAGGACACACACAACCCATACAAGGGACACACCTGGAGCACCTGGCTCTGGTGACCAGGAGACTACACCACAGGGTCCCAAGGACATTTACTACATAAGGCCACTCTACTAAGACCAGGAGGCATAGCAGCCCTATATAGAAACAAACACAGGGAGGCAGCCAAAGTGGGGAGACAAAGAAACACGTCCCAGATGAAAGAAGAGAACAAAACTCTGGAAAAAGAACTAAACAAAATGGAGACAAGCAATCTACCCAACGCAGAGTTCAAAACACTGGTTATAAGGATGCTCAATGATCTCAGGGAGAACTTCAACAAAAGATAAAAAACATGAAAATAGAGATAGAAAAAAATTTTTTAAAAGAAATAGGGGTGGCTGGGTGGCTCAGTTGGTTAGAGTGCGTGCTCTGAGCAACAGGGTTGCCAGTTTGATTCCCACATGGGCCAGCGAGCTGTGCCCTCCACTAGATTGAAGACAACGACTTGGGCTGAGCTGCAGCAGAGTTGCCAGTGAGCTGCCAGTGAACGGCCAGATGGCTCAGCTGGTTAGAGTGTATGCTCTTCTTGACAACAGGGTTGCTGGTTTGACTCCCACATGGGATGGTGGGCTGCACCCCCCCCCCCAACTGCATTGAGGATGGCGACTGGACTTGGAGCTGGGCTGCACCCTCCACAAGTAAGATTGAAGGACAACAATTTGACTTGGAAAAAAACACATTGTTCCCTGAAAAAGCACACTGTTCCTCAATAAAGTTAAAATAAAAAAAGGAAAAATAAAAGTCAGAAATAAAGACTACACTAACTGAAATGCAAAATACATTAGAGGGAATCAAACATAGATTAGATGAGACAAGAACTTAATCAATGATTTAGAAGATAATGATTTAGAAGACAACCAATCAGCACAGCAAAAAGAAAAATCCAAAAAATTCGATTTTAAGGGGCCTCTGGGATAACATCAAGTGTACCAACATTCTCATCATACAGGTACCAGAAGAAGTGAGAGAGCAAGGAAAACCTACTTGAATAAGTAATGACTGAAAGCTTCCCTAAACTAGTAAAGGAAATAGATATACAAGCCCAGGAAGCACAGAGTCCCAGGCAAGGTGAACCCAAAAAGGCCCATACCAAGACACATCATAGTTAAAATGCCTAAGTTTAAAGACAAAGAGAGAAACATAAAAGCAGGAAGAGAAAAGCAGTTAGTTACCCACAAGGGAGCTCCCGTAAGACTATCAGCTGATTTCTCAACAGAAACAGAAGGGATTGGCAGGAAATATTTAAAGTGATGAAAAGGAGGACCCTACAAGCAAGATTACTCTGTCCAGCAAAGCTATCATTTAGAATTGAGGGACAGATGAAGAGCTTCCCAGACAAGAAAAAGCTATCCTCACCACCCAGTATTACAAGGAATGCTAGAGGGACTTAAGAAAAAAATATATATATAAATAATAAAAAGGCAATAACTACGTATCTATCAAAAAATTACTTTCAATGTAAATGGATTAAATGTTCCAATCAAAAGATAGGGAGCTGAATAAATAAGAAAACAAGACCACTACATATGCTGCCTACAAGAGACTCACTTCAGATCAAGACACACACAGACTAAAAGTAAAGGGATGGGAAAAAAGGATATTTCATGAAAATAGAAACAAAAAAATAAAGCTGTGGTAGCAAAGCTTATACCAGACAAAATGGACTTTAAAACACAGGCCATAACAAGTGACAAAGGACCCAGTAATCCCACTTCTGGGTATTTAGCCAAAGAAACCCAAAACACTACTTTGAGCGGTCATGTACATATTTTCATTACAGCATTGTTTACAATGGCCAAGATGTGGAGGCAGCCTGGGTGTGTCGATGGATGAATGGATCAAGAGTAGGTTGTACATATATACAATGGAATATTGCTCGATGGAAGGGAATGGGTTCTTGCCATTTGTGGCGGCATGGGTGGGCATGAGGGGTGTTATGCTGAGGGATATCAGCGAAAGACAGATGCAATTCGATTTTGCTTATATGTGGAAACTAAAGAACAAAACAAACAAAACAGAAACAAACTCATAGATACAGAGAACATTTTGACAGTTGCCTGATGGGAGGGCAGTTGGGAATGGGTGAAAAGGGGGAAGGAATTAAGAAGTACGAATTGGTTGTTACTGTTATAAGAGTCATGGGGATGTAAAGTACAATATGGGGAATATAGTCAATAATATTGTAAAAACTATGTATGGTGTCAGGTGAGTACTAGACTTATTGGGGGATCACTTCATAATTTATATAAATGTCTAACCACTATGCTGTATACCTGAAACTAATAATATTGAATGTCAACTATAATTAAAATAGTCACAAGGATATAAAGTACAGCACAGGAAATATAGTCAACAATATTGTAATAACTATGTATAGTGCCAGATGAATAGACTTACTGGTGTTATCACTTTGTGAGGTATATAAATGTCTAATCACTATGTTATTTTGTACACCTGAAACTAATAAAATTTTTTTTTAAAATTACCCAGAAGAATATAAACTATATTTATAAGAGAGAATCTGAATGAAATAAAATAGCCAGCTCAGAGAAGGAAACTTTTTTTGTTGCAGTGGCAATGACACTGAATGACACTTGACTAATCCCAAAACTTTTTTCTATAGCCAGGATACAAGATATCTATCTAATTCAGTCATCTGGCATTTCTTAAGAACTGCTTGTGCTATGATAACGATAAAGCATTTTTCTTTAGCAGGCAGATAAAAACAAAACCAAAATAAGGAGGGAAGTACTGCTAAATCAACTTCATAATACATAGAATTCTAATGCAGCAATTTCAAAGTGTACACATTACTCAATATGTAATAGTATTAAAAACTGTAAATCAACAATTTTTACTTAAAAAAATCAGTTAAACCTAAGAAAACCCAGATACATTCCAAATTCTAAATATATTTCAAATTAGGAAAATGGGTAACACAAGTTTTGCTAAACATCATCCCCTCCCCTTTATATAAATTTTGAAATGGAAACTATATAAAATTTCTATATATTCCTTCATAACATAATTATAATAAGCAGCAATGAGTACAGGGAATATCACTTTCTCTCAATCTATGATCCATAGCAATTTTACAAAAAAGGATAAACATTAATTTCATCCTCACATAAAATTTTTCCACTTATGTCATGAGGTCTACATCTCTTTCATAACTTATTTCTTGTGTCATATAGCAAAGTTTTATAATTTCTAGAACAAAATACTCTGCTGCCATTTTTATCTTCTACAAAACTGTGTCTAATTATGCCAATTTGGGAACTGCCTTTCTTTTTATCTGTGATTATTATTTTGCAGCTAATTAACAACAACAAAAAAAGGTTCCATCAGCTTACAGGAACACATAGCAGGCTTTGGGCCATATGCCCAGGAATTTTCTGATTCACTCGGTAACTATCAACTTCCCAAAGGAAATATTTGAAATTCCACTATTAAAAATATATAAAAAGGAGAAAGAAGTGTTACAAGAAAATATTGATAGTATACCATTAACATAAGTGTTTTTTCATTTGTGAGAAAACTATACATTTGAACAAACATCTGTTCCAAATTTTTGTTACACCACATGAACCACTAAAATGTTGCATATGCATAATCAAATTAGCTGTCAGCAGTCAAGAATAAATGAAAAGTATTTCTTTATCTAAAGAGTAATCACAGCCACTTCCAAGTGAACATGTCTATAGAATACATGTAAAAAAAATCGAACAGGCTAAAAAGAAGTCAACTGGCTTTTTATATTTTTAAAGATTACTTTGCTTATCTTTCAATGATTTAAAAAAGCTGATTAAGAATAAACCTTCTTTCTTTTAATAAGGGGAACAAATTCCTTTGTGTGCCTTTAGTGATACAGGTAGTCAAAGGCAAATATGACTTCTTTAAATATTAATATTTTAGACACCTTGCTGGGATACAGTGATGCCTCCTTTATCTTACATACCTTACTTATAAAAGAAATAAAACCAAAACCCATGAAGTACACCAAACTTCTTTAAACAGCCAAAAGGAATGTTAGAAGGTTCATGTGCTCGGGCATTTTGCTCTCAAGCTAACTCTCTCTGAGTCTTAGACAAAATTCTAACTTGGCTTTCCAAATCCACATGAGATGAAAAGCAACAATTTTGAGAAGCTACTACAGGTAAATCATACTGATAATAGCAAAATGCAATTATCTGAGAGTTTACAAGTATGAAAGTCAAAAGGAAAGTTACAAAACAAAAAACAAAAACAGCATAAAAAGCCAGTTAACCCTTGTGAGGTTACTTAAGAGCAATCATGTATTTCAGGAGACTCCCAAATCAGCATGCCAGCACATTATATAATTTAAATTAATGATGACCTTGAGTCTTTAATACAGTTACTTATTACATTTTGATATCAGTCTACTTTTTGATACGGTGACCACATTTGGTTAGCTTGGGGTTGTCCTAACTTAAGCCTGTTGTCCTGGCTTACTCGTAATTATTAATAGCTCTCTTTCACTCTCAGTGTACTGGTTTGGACTGTAAATTTTAGTGTCATCCTACTGAGTGTTAGTTACTATGTGCCAGGAACTATTTATTCCAGGTGTTTTCATTTATCCTCACAATCCTGAGATGGGGTACAATTATTATCCCATTTATAGACGAACTAAGAAATTTTCCTAAGATCATTCAATTAGTAAGTGTTAAAGGCCTATATGTGAACAACCCAGCCAGTCTGATACCAAAATCCTAGTGTTTAACCACAATTAATACACAATACTATCTCTCCTTAGAGAGATGGGTAGAGGGACTGGAGGAGGAAAATATCCCAGTTTTTAGAAGGAAGAGGTATTGAAAAAAAAAAAAGGCATCAGCTTTCTGTAAAATGTCCATACAATCCTTACAGTTTATATAAACTTACAATGCTGAAACAGCTAAGAAAACCTTTGAAGTGTAAAAATAATTCCAATTTTCGAGCATAGGCTTTCTTAGGAAACAAAAATTCCAGAACAATATTTCTCTAGCTTTATTTCCTATTTATCTATTTCAAAATTATTTGGGGAATAAATAGTATCTACTGATCACACATGAAAAAGAAAACACTAAAAAAATGAATAGTGACACATATCAACTTAGAGACTATACTTTATACTTCATTCTAAAAAAGATGCTATGTATCAGCTAATTAGTCCTTAAACTGTGAGATTGAGTAGGTTACAAAAATAAAGAGGTTCAAAGACTTACAATTCTTGTTTTTGACATAGATCTTTATCTACTTAACTGCATTTATTTAGAATGGTTTAGACAAATTATTATATTTACATAGCATTTTCCTGTTTTCCAAAAAGCATTTCCATATTCGATCCTTAGCAACCAGGTATGATAGACATGTTATCATTCTCATTTATGAATTAAGAAACTGAGGCTCAGAGATTAATTTGCCCAACTGTTTTATGACAGGAAACTGAAGTGGAGGGATGACTCCCAATTCTGCATGGAAAGAAAGCAATTATTTCAATGCTCTAGGGCAAAAGAAAAGCCTCAGACTTCCTTATTGGCTGAGATGAAACAAAATATCTATAAATTCATGCTGTTTGAAAATATTCACTGGAGCCTGCCTGCACATCTATAGTTTTAATACTCATTTTTCATGAACTCATGCTTGTTTTGGATCTCAAACTATTATTAAATTTGCAAGCAAAAACAGGACCTATGAAAAGAACCATTGTTTTTTCAGTGGTAAATGTAACGTAAGGTGTTACCAACTCCTGATTTAACACTCATTGCTGATTATTCCTTAACACGGAAACACTTTTAAAACAATTTTCTCCCCAAACGCATTTGCTAGATTACATAAATTAGCTGCTACAAAGAATCTGTATCAGAGAAACTCCAACCTAATATAAGGCTTTTCTTCCAATCTGCTCAAAAGGTACATTAAATATACAATGCTGGCCACATTTTAGATGATGGAAAACAACAGCTGATAGCCAGTTTGGGACAAATGCCAACTGTTCCCATTTGTCTGAAAATGTCAAAATTAATTGCTACAACACTCAGTTTTCAAAGAATATTATCCCTAAATGAGAAAGCATAATCAACTAAAATCTGAAAAAAAAAAGACTGTAATGGTGCCTCTATGATATGCAGTTTAAAAATTTTACTGTTCCCAAGTATAAGTAAACACATCTCAACAGTTTTTTTATATTTTCATATATTTTATTTTTTTAAAACACTTATAATTTTGCAAGCTAGCAGTAAAATATTGTCCTCAATATTTTACTAATTAGCACCGTATACCTTTTAAAGCTTACCGGAACATTGTTTCACTGTAAATGTTTATAAAATAAAATGATCATTTCAAATGCCAAATTAGTCTCAAGTAACATGTGAACTGTTAATTTTATCACTATTTTTGGCTTTATGCACAAAGATGTATTTCAAAAATGAACTTAATAATAGTATCAATTCTGTCAATCTAACAAATCAAAGTACCACAGTTTAAAGCAATATTTAATCTCTGAAATTATATAAAGAGGCATATAAGAAAGTTGAGAAATGAGCTACAAAAACAAAAGGTACTACATAACTTAGAGTTCCTTATTTTTTAGAAGAATGAGGACAATTCCATGGTACAAGTACCAGTTACACATATGGTTTGGTATATGTCAGTATCTTCATGCTTTACTTATGAGTTCGGCCTTACCAAAAAGTCATCAAAAAGTCCAGGTTAACTCTCAGGGACAGCTGGAAGCCTGAAATACAATTGCTCAGTGCAAAAGATCCCAAGCCATTTAAACGGAAGCTTAGCCATTTAACTCCTACTTTTGTTTCCATCTGAAAAATCTTTTGAAAATACAGAAAATTATCTAATTATACTTAAATTACTTCCACATTATGAAAGGGGGATTTTTCATTTCCTCTTTTCTGATTAAGAGCATTCTTCAGAGAGATGGGGTTAAAAGTTCTAAGCCACCACTGACTGCTTACTAGCCTGCCTGTTTTGCATACCAGGAGAATCAAGTCCAGTTTTGCCATTTGTGGATAACTATGACAAGATACAAAAGCATGTGTTTGCCATAAATAGCTTTGGCTAACAGCAAACTGCTCACACTGAGCAGATCAAATTCTCTATAAGGAGAGCAGTCTGGACCACAGCCAACTCCTACTACTAATGTTTAAAACTGCTACAGCAATTCTTTTTTTCCAATTTGCAAAACAGATTAAGAAATAGTAACTGAAATGAAGGTTCCTAAATTTGAGAATTACTAAACTTTTGAAAGGACATTTTACAAATTATTTTCATTATGGCCAAATACACAAGTGCTTCCTGCTGCTACTACTCACTTAGAAATGTAAACGTGAATTAAAAAATTAGCCTAATTTATCCAGAGAACAAATCAGCTATTGAAGAGTATTTATGTCAAAGTGCAAAAAAATTTTCTGATCTCCATAACACATAAGGAAATAAATAAATGTTTATAAAAGTATCCCTCTATAATATTTTATATTAGTTGGCTTTAGGATAGCGTATTTTTTTTAAACCAAGTAAACCCAACAAACTGGAAAATATCATGCATGAATGTTGTACAAAAAAACTCTTAAATGATCAGTGCAGAGATTAATAATAGTTGTTTACTCTAGAAGTTGCTTCACATAACATTTGCAAAATATCCAAGGAAAACAAGGCAACATTCTGTAATATGCCACAATTTTTATTGCAACGTGGCCGTTTTTGTAAGGGTAGGAAGTCTGACCTCAAAGACACGTTCTATTTAAGGCTCTTTTATACAGAAATTGCCATCATGACTGATATTCAAAATATCTTTAGTGTTGCAAGACTTACATGGTAAACATAAAACTCCTACACTTATTCAGTAGTGTACACTCAATGGAAAACAAAAAGGCATTAGTTAACAGCTATTTCTTTTAAGAAGATATGCAGGTAACAGGAATGAACACTGAGGTACTAGGATAAGTTGATGACACAGTTAACACAACTTAATTGGCATTCCTTTTGGGGGTGGGGAGTTAAAATCATTACAAAAAAGTGCTTTCAATGCATAGTGTTATATCTTATATCTGTGCTGCCATGTCACAAAAATAGGCTTGCCAAGGCAGGTGAGGTGTATGAATGCTGGAGCCTCACAGAACTGCAATCGAGTGCAACTATAAATAATACTGAATAAAGTTTACCATCTGACCAGAGGATAATACTTTCAAGGCATTCAATTAGCTTACGCTTTGCAGTATTCTAAACTATTCACATTGACAATCACATTCATTGTAGTGCTTGCTGCAAGGGAGGCATATAATCAGTTGTTTTGGCTAAAATATGATGGGAAGGCATTCCTTGGGTTTTACATCAAAGTAACAGTATTAAACAGTCTAATGGCAATCACTGATAGGCTGCTTACATGAATGATATTTCCTTCATTCACTGTGTTGGAAGGACCCAGTGGGAAGAGGAAAAACAAAAAAAAAAAACACAAAAAAAACCTAATACTATTCCAGCTGACTGAGCTGGAGAAATGAAAGCTCCTTAAGATCCAGATGGCACTTGACTGTCATTTTATAAGGGTTTTCCTTCAAGTGAAACTACTACGTTTCCTCCCAATTTCTCTCCAAGTGTCGAACGGTCCTTTATGTCATCCAAGCCATTTACTTGCCACTCATGTTTAATACCTAAAAAGAAAAAAAACATGATCCTATTACCTTATTATAATGAACAAAGAGTAATTCCTCTGCACAAAATATTCAATGTCTGTACCTGTAAATTTCTTTTTAATGGCATCTTTAGAGCTAGCATAAATCATCTTGCTTTTTAACGGTGCACTTTCAGGAGCCCTACAGAAACAACAACAACAAAAAACACAATTGTTCAATCCCATTTCAAAAGGAAAGCAAAGGCAAAACTGACTGTGTTAATAATAATCCTTGCATTTTAAAAGTACGTTTTTCTTTTGTTGTTACACACCAGAATATAAATACTAGGTCTTCTTTCTTAGACTCTTTTGTTTCGTATGTGGCATCGTACAAAGCATATCGGCAATCATTCAGAGGTAGCAACTTCACAAAAGCTGTGTAGGGGTCTTCTACAGTATCACCAATGTCACCCACCAAGATCTGCTTGGCTTCCTCTACAATTATTTGTCTTTTGTCATCGCTTAAACAGAAGAGAACTGCTTTCTTTCTTTTTTTGATCTCCTCTTGTGTAGAAGATTTCCTTACTTTCATATCATTAAAAACTTTGATGACTTCATCATTCACTGTAACTCCAGATGCCTGGGGGGGGAAAAAAAAAAGAACAGTAATTCAGAACAAGTATTTTGGTTTTAACCGAAATTACTGTTTGCCTAGAGAGGGTTCCCTTTAGTCTGGACATCAAATATCACATCTTCCCGTGCAAGTAGTCCCATCAGATCTGCCACATTTTAACTATCAGAAGATGATGGGCCTATGGATTCTAACTCGCGTTGCCCCATTCATCCTTTTTAAAGTGGTTTGCTGGATGAAGTAAATGGAAGCTAGAGGGAAAGAGACAAATACAGGCTGTCCCATCCCTGAAATGTTTCCTCTTTCACTGGGTGATGTCAGAGGTTCAGGAGCAGCAGCAAAAATACCTTCTGTATTGTGTCAACTCTGCAAGCCTTAAAAAAACACTTTTGGATTTCAGTTAATGCTTCTACTATTTTTTTCTTTAAAGTCATCCTAGCCAGTGCCGTTTCCTCATAAGGAAAGAGAATCAAGTGTGAACTCCAAACCGCCCACAGCTACCACATAACTGCCTCACAGCGCAAATGCGGACACTTCAAAACTAACGGATCTAGTGTAAAGCTTTCTACCGCGAGAAAGCATTTTAAAAAGATTTTTCCCACCTCCTCAGTCTCCTTCGAAGGGTTTTATTACAAGCCATCCAGCCCTCACCATAAGCTTTCCTTCAGCAAGGGCTCTTAGAGCACGTACACATTTTAGGTCGCGCGTGTTAAGTAAAATCAGGCAGCTAAGGGCAAACGCTGCCTGCGCGGGGTGAGCTCCGCAGACCCGCCCGCGTGGCCTCCGGCCGCTGCCCGTTCGGCTTAGGCCCAGACCCCCGGCCCGCGAAGGGCCCTCCCCGCCCCCAGGAATCCGTCAGCATCAGGGCCCGGCCTGCCGGCGGGAGACAGAGCAACGGGGCCGCAGCGAAGGGGCGCCCACCTTCGAGGCCCAAATCAGGTTAAAATGGCGCCCTCACTCCCAATGCCCTGCAGGACCGCCTGCTCGCCGCGTCCCGATCCCCGGCCCCCCGGCTGGCACTCCCACCTTACCATAGTGCCCGCGGCTGTGGCTGCGGCGGCGACTCTGGCTCCGGCTCGGTGGCACTGGGAGGAGGAGGAGGGGCGGGCAGGCAGCGGCGAGTGCGGGGCACGCCGGGAGCTGCAGGCCGAGAGGCGGTGTCGGCGGCTCCGGGGGCTGCGGGCGGAGGGCGGGCGGTCACGTGGCACGCCCCGGGCCGGCCCTTCCGCCGCCGGGCCCCGCCCGCGTCCTCGACCTGACCCCGGCGCGCGCGCTCTGCAGGCCCAGGGGCTGCGCCGCGAGGGCCGGGTCTCAGGGGCCTGGCGGAGTCAGCCGGCCCGGGAAGGGGCGTCTCCCCGCTGCCTCCACGAGCGGCGCGTGCGAGGAGAGCGGTGCGCCAAGGTGTCTTTCCCTTATTGCGCTGTTGGTTTCCCCCGAAAGGGGCTGGATTCCGACGTTTAGCGTCTTTTTGGAAAGTCAAGAGATGGCGTGAATTGTTAAGATCTCCTCCCTCCGGTTAAATGAGATAAATCAGTCATCCGGAGGTTTACCCAAGTGGATTGAGTTACTCAGGTAATACAAAATGATAAAGAGAGGTGGGAAATCATTTTCCAAAAGTCTGTGGTTGAAATAATGATAGGGGAAAAAACTGGTGGTAACATCCCTTGGTAATATCCTTTTATATATCAGACTTAAGAGGAAATGGATTGTACTCTATGCGAGTAGTCTTTAATTCATAAGCTCCAGCTATGACAGCTGACATCAAATAAATGGACCCAAGAGTAGAGATTCCGCCCTCTTCTTGGCATTCATAACCTCTTCTAGCAAAGCCCGTATAACTGAGCTATGGCTCTTCTCTAACCTTTTTAATACTTAACAAATATCCCATTCATCATAGAAAAAAAAAAGGTCATCTTATAATTTGAGAAAAAATTTTCATAAGGACTTAAATGAACACTTCATGAGTTTATAATTGAAATATTATACATGAAACACTTTCTGTGCTATTTATAATGAAAGGAAGACATAATAAAGTTTAATGACTTTGGGCTGATTTATGCTACATTTTCTCCTAAACGTTAACGATTTCTACTTTATTTGTAAAATGAATTTAAAATTCTGATCAACAGTTTAACTGTTGATTTTGTTAAAAAGACTAGCACTCAAAATACAGAATTGTTACTTCCGCAAACTGTTGGGAACAAAATAGGAAGTCCAGATAAACCTTCAGGAAAGCTAAGCCAGAAATGCAGTGTACGAGCAAAAACTCTGGGCTGCGAGTTGGGAGATTTGGGTATGAATTTTGGCACTGTCCCATCTCTAACTTTGAAGTGCTTTCAACTCCTGCAGGTGCTTCATCTGTAAAACAAGCTCTGATTAAATTATCTTTAAAGCCCATTTCAGCTTTAAAATTTGATTTCATAGTATACCACTGTTTCTCAGAAAATAGCGTATATATGTTCTCAGGATTAAGTAAGTTTAGGGATGAAAAATCATAATGAGAAAGGGTTATGCCCTAGTTTGTGTGATAAATTCTTGTATCCAAAACACATTTTAAATGGAGCATGTTAGGTATTGCCTATGAAACCTAGTTTTTATGTCTATAGCTTGTGTTTCTTTTCTTTCTTTTTTAAAAGATTTTATTGGGGAATCAGGTAAGGGGAACAGACGAGTTGCTGTCCTTTTGTTCTTCAGTCTAGTTGTGGAGGACGTCGCTTCACTAGCCCATGTTGGTATTATCATTGCGCTCTTCCCGGGTGAGGCAGGCGCTCACAGGCCATTGGACAGCCACTCACGCCGGCTGCCAGCTGCTCACGGTAGCTTACGGCAGTCCACTGCAGCCCCACTGCAGCCTACGCCATCACCCACGACTCACAGCAGCCCAGCTGCAGGTGGAGCTGTTGTTCACCATCTTAGCTGTAAAGAGTGCAGCGTTACTGGCCCATGTGGGATCTGAACAGGTGGCCCTGCTTCTCAGCACTCGCGCTCCCAAGCCAACTCTTAACCAATGCGCCACTCGGCTGGCCCATGTTTATTTTTTAATGGGGGGATTGACTGAGTTTAGAGACAAAAATTGAGAAGAAACTTCCCAATGTCTAAGCATGAATCCCAAGCAAGTAGATTGTAATACTTTACATATAGCTGGTACATTAGTTTATGAAACCTTTCACTTTATTTCTCTTGAAGTTCCAAAGAAATCATGAAGAATGGATCTCCAGGGCTCCAAACATCGGTTATGTGTGGGTATCAGCAGCTCTTTTCCTTCCTGTACTCTTCTCAGGGTCTTCCTCCCTTCTCAGCCTTGAAATTTGCCCCAAAGAGTTTCCACAGCCCCAGCAGAGACCAAGTCTCGGGACACCTAGATTAGGTGTTGCAACCTCTCCCACCGAAGCTGGGGATTCCAAAGATGTTAGGCACCCCAAGCTATGACATCAACCCCTCTCCAAACCTCCCTGTCCTTCTCGCCCTCCCCAGGCAGAGTTCATACTTGCTATGCTCCAGGATTCTTTTCCTGAAGATATTTTTGTCTTTGCACATATCTTGTTGCATTGAAAGAGCTTGTTGACGTGTTCTGCCACCCCACTAGACTGGAAGCTCCTTAAGGATCTGAGTCCTACTTATCTTTGAATTTCTGGAACGTGGCACATAGTAGGTGTTCAATAGATGATGAAGTAATTACTTTAAGATGCCTTAGTGCTATAAAGAGAACAAAAAGGAAGCTCTTGAAGATCATGAAAGCTTTCTACATGCCCTTGTGAGGCTAAGACACAGTAGCAACTCCGACTCTTCATACCTATTATTTATTACCAGAACCTACCACCACTTGGTAAAGGGACAGCATTATCATGCATCGCTGCATAAATTTTGTCCCCTGTGTAGTAGAGGGATATGAGTGTCAGACAACATATATATTCATTTCCTGTGGCTGCTACAACAAATTACCACAAACCAGCGGCTCAAAATAACACAAATTTATTGTCTTGCAATTCTGGAGGCTAGAAGTCAGAAATGAGTCATCTGGGGCTAGAATCAAGATGTCAGCAGCACTTCTTCACTGCTTTTGGAAGCTGTAGGGGGAGAATGCTTTCTTGCCTTTTCACCTAGGGGCTTGCCCACATTCCTTGGTTTGTGGCTCCCAGCCAGCAATCGCATCACTCCCACCTCTGCTTCAGTCATCACATCTCTGACTCTCCCGCTGCTTCCCTCTTTCAATTTTAAGGACCACTGTGATTACTTTGGACCCATTGGATAATTTAGGATAATCTCCCACTTCAAAACCATTAACTTAACCACAAAAAAGTCCCTTTTGCTATGTTCTGGGTTCTGAGGTTTAGGACAGGAACATCTTTTGGGGTCCATTATTCACTTATCACACTACATCTGTTCTCTTTAGCAGTTTCAAGCCCAAGCAAACAACAGGTGGGACAGAAGGACCTGAACAATCCAGTACTAGGATGCATGTGTATGCTATAATTATCTGTTTGCTGGGCCACACAGGGATGGCAGCAACAAATAACCATGTAGGAACTGAGAGTAACCTTAAAGAGGATGGGTCTGAATGGAATCTCAGCTCTCACACCGTGTTTTACTTAAATGCTCTATGGCTGTTTCCTCATGTGTAAAATGGGGACTATGTTAACTCCTCCCTTTTGGGATTATGGTGAGGATCAAGTGAGATAATGTAGATAATGTATGTAAAGCTCCTTCCAGCACAGGAATAGGCACTCTGGGGCTATTTGTTACCATCAGGGCAGAGTGAAGGAGAGAGTATGATTTTACCAGCTCACAGGCAGCAGTCATGAAGCCTCCCAAGCCTCACTGGTATTGATTTATATAACACAGCTAAAATTTGTTTTCTTAAGATTCCTTAGAAAATCGGAAAAGTGAACACTTCCTAGTGCATATTTTCCCAAGAAACAATCCAGATGGAGTTTCTGTGGTGTGTAAAAGTTTAGAACCACTTTTCAAGTCCTATCTAAAATAATAAATTTGGAAAATTAAGCAGAAAAATTCTGTTTGAGCTCCACTCCCTGTCAAGACACATCATTCTCAGCTCCCACAGCAACTCCTGACAAAGACAAACGTAAGCATAAAGACGCTCACAACTTCAAAATGTACCTTTCTGCCCACATGCCTTCTTTACTCTGACATATCCCTCTGAACCCACGCCTGAGCTAAAAGACTGGTAAGGAGGCCACGTCATGTACTTTTCTAAATCCAAGTTTGAACTTAGAACTAGAAAATAAACGTAATGGGATATTTGTGTTGGAGTCTGAACTCCGTGAGTCACTCTCTGAGCCACAAAACTCACTTTAGGTCTTAAACATGTCTCATCTCTAGTTCTTTCTAATTTAGAAACATGACCTCACAATAAAGGAATTTAGCAGTCTATGTCACATGAAGAGGTAATGAGGTAGAGGGTAGCAGCAATAAAATGCAGTAAATAGTTTAAAACAGTCTCATATTCTATATTTATAAATGCCAGTTTCAACTTATTAATTCAGACATATTTATGCACTACAAGTTACTTGTGATATTAATTCAATCATGATAAGTAGCAATCGGTTATCTAAATTGTACAAACCATACAAAAAAGGCATCTGAGAAGAAGAAATTTGCTAGTAATTTATTTAAAGCAGAAATCCTTTGTTTAGCTTATTTTATTACGAAAGCTGTAGGTTTTAAAATTGTAGGCAGAAATCATACAGACATGAAAAATGTAACATGTGGAAACTATAAACAGACATGAATAAGAGAAGGCAACAGATCACAAACTAAGTCAAGAAAGAAGAGTTTATTTATTCCATTCATTCATTTATTCCTTTATTTTATTTATGGAGCACCTATGCTAGGAATGCAAAGATAAAAATAACACAGGCCCTTCCTTGAAGAAAGTTAGGTCTGTGAAAAATGCAGCAAGGAAGCCAATCATCTATGGAACAATCCCATGCATGGTACAATGGCATATGTACAGGGTGCCCTAGGAGCAGCAAGGAGGGCCACCAGCTCAGTCAATGGGGGTTACCAGGTAGATAGGGAAAGAGCAACTAAAGCAGAGAGAACTGAATGTACAAAGCCACAGCAGTGTGAGAAGAGCACAAGAAACCCCAAGTAGTTTGCTATGACCAAGGAGCCTCTGGCCTTGCTAGGGAATGAAGATGGATGGAGTGGTAGGAGGTACCAGCTCTTATGAGCCTTGTATATAATCCTACGGTTAGAATTTTATTCTGTAGGCGATGAGGGAGACAATAAAGATTTTTCACATGTGTTTTTAAAAAATAACTTCTGAGATATTATTCACATATCATAAAATTCACCCTTTTAAAGCGTACTATTCATGTTTTTTAGTATGTTCACAGTTGTGCAACCATCAGCACTATCTAATTTTAGAATATTTTTATCATCTCCAAAAGAAAACCCCCTATCTGTTAGCAGTCACTGTAATCCCCTCCTTCCCCTAACCTCTGGCAACCACTCACTAATCTCCTGTCTCTGTAGATTTCCCTCTTGTGGAATGGAATGGAATAAAGTAGTACGTAGTCTTTTGTGACTGGCTTCTTCCGCTTAGCATAACATTTTCAAAGTTCATCCATGTTGTAGTATATGTTAGTACTTAATTCTTTTTTTTATGGTCAAATAATATTCTGTTGCATGGATATACTACTTTTTATCCAGTCATCAGTTGATGGGCATTTCAGTTGTTTGCTCTTTTTGGCTATTGTGAATAATGCTACCATAAACATTCATATACAAATTTTTGTGTAAACATGTATTTTCATTTATTTGCGGTCTATACCTAGGAGTGGAATTACTGGGCCTTATAGTAACTTCATGTTTCACACTTGGGGAGCTGCCAAACTTTTCCAAAGTGGCCATACCATTTTATGATCTCATCCGAAATGTACGAGGGTTCCGGTTTCTCTACATCCTTGCCAACATTTGTCACTGTCTTTATTTTAGCCATCCTAGTGAGTGTGAAGTGGTATCTCATTGTGGTTTTGATTTGGATTTCCCTAATGGCTAATGATGTTGAGTATCATTTCATGTGCTTATTGACCATTTGTATATCTTATTTGGAGAAATGCCTATTAATATCCTTAGTCCATTTTTTCATTGGTTGTCTTTTTATTAAGTTGTAAGAGTTCTTTGTATATTCTGGACCATGAGTCCCTTATTAGATGTATGATTTCCAAAAAATTCCTCCCATCCTGTGGGTTGTCTTTTCACTTTCTTGATGGTGTCTTATGAAGCAGAAAGCTTTGAAATTTTGATGAAGTCTATCTAGTTTATCTAGATTTTCTTTTGTTACTTGTGTTTTTGGCATTATGTCTAAGAAACCATTGCCTAATATATGTTTATAAAGATTTATTCCCATGTTTTTATCTAAGAGTTCCAACTTTACATTCAGACCTGTGATCTATTTTGAGTTACTTTTTCAGTATGGTGAGGCAGGGGTCCAGCTTCACTCGTTTGCATGTGGATATCCAGTTGTCACAGCACCATTTGTTGAAAAGATTATTCTTCCCCTAAAATTTGTTTTTAAATGCTATTATAGGTACTCTAGCAACACAGTAAAAAAAATGCTATCAATTTTTAGATTTATAATTGCTTACTGATGAATAAACTGATAACAAGAATTTCTCTTGTATTTCATGTTGGATTACTTATGTGTCTGAAATTAATTTCTTAATAAATATAACAATAGAAACTTTATTTATTTATTTATTTATTTATTTATTTATTAAATATTGTATTCCTACCATGTGCCAGGAACTGTGCTAGACTCTGGGTATAAGATGAATTTTCATCAAGAAACTATTTGCTGAAGAAATTCCTTAGGATGGTTCAATTTCTCAAACATTTTTTCTATACATTGGTGTTAGATAATTTCTTCCATGTTCTTTTCTGATTTGCCAAAACTAGTTTCAGTAGGATGAGTTTTTTTCCTTTGTGAATGTTACAACAAAGATTTGATTTGGTGGTCAATTTCTTGTACATGAAACATTTAAACATTTTCTGTACATTTAAATTTTTTCTATACATTACTGAAAAAATTTTGATAATGGCACCTGCTAGTATCAATTTTATTTTCTCTTGTTTCTATCAAATCTAATATTGTTAAGCATACGAGGTCAATTATGTTCGTGAACTTGTTGCAAAGATGTTGCTAACCTTTTTTGATATCAGAGGGATTATTCATTATGAATTTGTACCAACTGGACAAACAGTTAACCAAGTTTACTATTATTTTTGAAAGTGCTGAAAAGACTGCATGAAAAAGTTAGATGACCTGAACTTTTCACCAACAATTCATGGCTCTTGCATCATGACAATGTACCAGGTGCTCACACGGCACTGTCTGTGAGGGAGTTTTTAGTCAGTAAACAAATAACTGTATTGGGACACCCTCCCTAATCAACTGATCTGGTCCCCAGTGATTTCTTTCTTTACCTAAAGATAAAGGAAATATTGAAAGGAAGACATCTTGATGACATTCAGGACATCAAGGGTAATACGACAACAGCTGTGATGGCCATTCCAGAAAAAGAGTTCCAAAATTGCTTTGAAGAGGGGACTAGGCACTGGCATCGGTGCATAGCTTCCCAAGGGGAGTGCTTCGAAGGTGACTATAGTGATATTCAGCAATGAGATATGTACCACTTTTTCTAGGATGAGTTCGCGAACTTAATTTTCTGACCTCACATGGTCCCTGTCTTCATGGAGCTTGTGGTCTAGTGAGCAAATAACAGAGGGCTCTGATATAGACTAGGGGAATTTGTTCTCACACCAGTGGTGGATGAGCCCCCATTGATCACATCTTTGCCTACACTGGTATATGTCTGACTCTGTAATGTTTGCTGGTTTGGCTGTGTGAACTGGTATTTCACTATGATTTTAATTTTCACTTGTCTGATCACTAGTGCTGTTGACCATTCTATGCTAGTTCATATACTTTATAAAATTTTCTTAGGGTCATTTTTATTTTTCTTAATTTTAGTAGTTCTTTATATACTTATTATACCAGCTGTTTGTCTGTTATATGCATTGCAAATACCTTCTTCCATTTTGTGGACTTTTAATTTCGTTTATTGTGTCTCTTAGGTAAAGAAGTTAAACAATTATGTGATAGAATGTAGCAAGTTATTCCTTTAGGTTCGTGCTTTTCTTTTCTGTTTATGGTTTGTCTTCTTTCCTCCCTCCCTCCTTCCAGTTTTCCTTTCCTTCCTTTGCCTCCTTCTCTTCCTCCTTTCTCCCCCACCCTTCTTCCTTTCTTTCAAGAAATCCTTCTTAATCAAATATTTGATGAGCTCAAGGAATTAGTATTAAAGTTTT
Source organism: Hipposideros armiger (assembly GCF_001890085.2). Taxonomy (NCBI): domain Eukaryota; kingdom Metazoa; phylum Chordata; class Mammalia; order Chiroptera; family Hipposideridae; genus Hipposideros; species Hipposideros armiger. The sequence continues at coordinate 4,185,281 of NW_017731440.1, read as the reverse complement.
TTTGTGTGTAATAATTGTATTGAGGTCTTTTTGTTTAGAGTCCTTTTTCCTTTAGAGATACATTCTGAAATATTTACCAATAAAATAATGTGATGAGTGGAATTTTCTTGAAAATAATATGGGGTGACAGTTAGGGGGGCAAATAAAGCAAAAATAGTCATGAGTTGATAATTGTCAAAGCTGAGCAATAGGTACACGGCGGTTCATTGTACTATTCTAATTTTGTATATGTTAAAATTTTTCTATAATAAAAACCATGAGGGAGGAAAAGAGAAAGAGGAAATCTTTTCCAATGTTAATATAAAATATTTTCCTACATATTCTTCAAATAATTTTAAAGTTTTGTTTTTTTGTGCATTTAGGCCTCTAATCCCTGGGTAACTCGGAAGGAACATCATAGAAGAGGACCAGAGAACAGGTTTTTACTGGGCTATTCAAAGATGATCAAGAAGTAATGTTTGTGTGGTTGGCCAGGTCCTCTGACAATCTTTGTCCTAGGAAGGCCTTTCCAAACAACGAGGACAATTTGTCTTGACTGTGTAAAAACATGCTTTTTGATCTAAATTTGAAGAAAGAAGCCTATTATATTCTATGTATGAAATAGAAATAACCAAAGGAAGTATTTGACATTTATTAAAAAATTTTTAAAACTTTGGTCTCTTTTTGACCATTTATCCTTTTTTAGCCATAGGTAAAAATATTTTTTAAAATACGATAACTGCATTTATCTAGTAAAATAATTTTGCTAAAGCCTTTATCTCAAAAAGTTAGCTCTTTAAGCTTCTGCCCTTGGAATTCCTACCTTCAAAGTAACATGCACATTTGGAGACGAATAATTTCTTCTACATTTGTGTTGAGGGGGAGTGGCAGATGTTTTTAGATCTACTAGGAAAGAGTTGAAGCTAAGAGTCTTTGATCTGCTGGGATTTCTAACACATGTGAACTCTCAGCATACTTTCTATAATTCTACCAGATGTAGTTAAAGTGTTCGTAGTGAGTCCATCAACTTATAACTTACTTTAGTTACGGATCTCTTGTTCTCTATTATACAGGATGGATTTTTGGATTTTTTTTCAGATTTGTAGTTTGCTCATTTCCCTCCAGAAATTATTAAGAGATGGTCTGAACAGGTGGACCCTTTATCTTTGTCTGTCCTGAGACAGCATGGTTAGGCTACTCAGTAAGTTAAACAAATACAATACTTTGCAAATTCTGACATAGTTAGTTTACGCTTTAGAGTGAAAAAAAGCTGAGTTGAAATAGAGGAAGAGTATTAGGAAGTATTAGAAAGAAGCACATGGCTTGAAAAAATATTTATTTTTTCTTGCCCAGAATTAGTGAGACTATCTAGTCTCAATGAGATGCAGGAGATCTCAGGATAAAGTTAAATATTCAGTTGTAACATAGCATAGCACACACATCTCTTTGCTTTCTTTCCTGCAAGTTTCACAGCCATATTATTTTAGTGAGTATCTACTATGTGCCTGGTACTCTACTAGCCCAAGTCTTTCTACAGAAAGGCTTAACTAACCAATTATTAACCCTAATGGTAAACTAAGTAGAGAATTCAGCAACAGTTCTTCAAGAAGATATACAAGAAGTACATTCTGGTTATCTCTGCTTCTTTGGCCCTGTGATTAGGAAGAGTTACTTGTAAGAGACTCAGAAAAGAGATATTTTCATCTCTACCAATCCTCAACTTTTAATAACCATAAAAATAAGAACCATTACAAAATGAGACAGAGACCATCAAATAAATGTCTCAGCAGCTTCCAACTTGTCCTGAGAGGCAAAAAAAAAAACAACCCATAATGAATTTATGTCACTTTTAGTACCCACTGGCATCATTTGATCCATAGCCTAGCATCAGCATCCAAGAATTTCGAAAGTGTGAGCTGTTTTGCTACCATAATGTTGCAGACAGAATCATTCTGAGTCATATTGCTTTTTTAACCCTTCAGATAGAAAACTGCAAGTGTGGTCTTAAGTTTGCTTTATATAAAAGTTCAGGGTTTTTAGTTATACTGAGTGTGAGGATTATGGAAAAGGATGCTTACTTTATCATCCTAGAAGTGGAAGTGTGACTAGGGATGACTTTTTAAATTTTTTGTTTAACTCTCCATTTTGTTCTCCAAGAAGCTTTTTCTTTATATCCAGAAAGACCTTGCTGGGGAGTATATCCATTCCATCTCATAAAGTACTTTGTTTCCAGGTCACTATTCCTGCTGATAAATCACTCTGAAAAAGTTGGTTGGGTGCTCCTACAATGGTTTTTGGAGTTTCCAAATTCTTACTCAGGTTACCAAGCCATAAGAGGCAGAGTTATCTAAGACACTAAGCTGATTCCATGATGCAAAAAATTTCCTCTCTTAAAGGACATGGGCACAAATATAAAGCTGTTAAAAACAACATGGGGGTGGTTTACACAAAGTTTAGTGGGATGAAATAATGATATAGAGGAAATGGGCTTTGCAATTATACTTTTCTAAATGGTCTGAACTTGGTCTCACTGCTGACATAATCTGGAATGGTTTCAAGGCTTCAAAGGACTGCTCCAAGGACTAAGTGGCTGATCCTTTACTCAAACCAGACACAGATAATCTTAGCTGGGAGGTCCTTTATGGACGCCACTGCTGAGGGCAGGAAGCTGGGGAGAGTGAGCTTCATCCTCCAGTAGTTCTTTTTTTTTTTTTAAAGTTGCAGAAAAGGACAGTTTATTAGAAGAAAAAATATATTTAAAGAAACAGAATTGGGCCCGGGCAGTAGAGAATGGCTCAAGAGCCATTATTTGAAGAGAAAGTACACTTCAAAGAGTTTGGAGTGGGTCGAGCAAAGGAAGTTCAAAAGGCCTCCAGTAGTTCTTTTGGTCAAGTCCTTATGTGCCTTGCTGTTCTGGGTTATCTTTTGTGATTTGACCTGGAACATACCTTCTTTAGCAGAAGTGATGAATCTTTTAGGTAGTTAAATAGATGTTGATGGTGTTATGGGTGATGATAAAACTGGTGGCAGCTGCATACATTTTTTATCCTTTAGCTGAAGTGCCAAATCCACCATGTTCTCTTTGGATTCAGGGGAAGTAGGTGATTCCATAGGAATATCTGTCTTTGAAGCCTCCTCACTTAATGGGATATCAGTTGGCTTTGGCTTCACATCTACCAGGTAGAATGTTCTTGACAGTAGCAGAGGAGGGGCGACAGTGTCTTTCAGATGGAGGTCCTGACGCTCTCTTGGCTGTTGCTCAGAATTTTTCAGTGAGACCCAGGGATGTCATCCCTCAGGCCCTACAGGAAGCTTGCAGCTCTGACACACTCAAGGTACTCACCCTTTCTTTGGCAATTGTTTCATCATCTGCTTTAGTAGGCTTCAATTTCATCAGGAGCTGAAAACAGAGGAAATTGTTGGTTCTAAGGGACTGCAATTCTAGCAGTTTGCGAAGGGCAACCAGCTCCAGGGGCAGCTTATCCTCAAACAGTTTGGAAATACGTAGTATCTCATTTGTGCTGGTCTGGATCTGTTTGATGTAGGATGACAACTGTGTAGAGCCATCTTCCAGCTTAATGCTGTTCTTCCTTGCCATTTCTGTAATAATTTGTGAAGAAATTTTGCTAGTTCCAACTTTGCAGCCATTTTATTTTTTTGTTTTTCTTCCTTTTTAGATTTACTTTCAAAAGTTGATGACAAAATCTCTTAGATGGAGTGGTAGGTAAACACTGTACTGCCTCCTCCCACGACCACATCAAAATTACAACTAAACTACGGAACAACCACCATGGAGAACCACCTGAAGTCTAGCTGAACAGAAGTCTTATAACTAAGGAAATACGGCAGAATCTATGTTGAGACTGGTGGAGACAAGAAACAGGTTGGTCCCATGCCCATGTATAGCGGTTAAAAATTGGGAGCAATAGGGCTGGTCGAGTGGCGCGATGGTTAAGAGCTGGCTTGGGATGCCAGAGGGCCCCAGTTAGGATCCCACATATGAGGGCCAGTGACACTGCCCTCCACAGCTAAGATGCTGAACAACAGCTCAACCTGGAGCTGG
>NW_017731440.1:4171277-4176294 GCF_001890085.2 Hipposideros armiger | reverse complement strand
AGCCATCCTGCCGCCTGTTGGCAGCTCAGCGGCAGCTCAGCTCAGGCTGGGCATCGAACTGCTGTTGCTCAGAGCTTGCACTCTTGAGCGAGCTCTTAACCAGTTGAGCCACTTGGCCCGGCCCTTTCCAGTCATTTTTAATAGAGATATATAGCCCTATGAAGGTTTTGACTTTATATGGGTTTTCAATTCAACTCTGATTTGAATGAGCCCCAGGGCTTATCTCCATGTAGTTTTTATAACCAAGCACCCGTAGTATTAAGATCATCTTCACCTGCTGCTGTCACCCGGATAGCTACAGCTTCAGATCATGTCACTGTCAGAATGTTTTTTCAACCACTCTCTTGTGCACTCAGCTATGAATTTAAATAGATGCTCATTGTATTTTAGTTAGCACTTCTGGGTGTTTTAAATTTATATATTTTATCACGGTAAAATATACATAACATAAAATTTGCCATTTAAAAATTCATTGTGGTAAAATATACACAACATAAAGCTTTCCATTTTAACTATTTTTATGTGTACGATTCAGTGGCATTAAATACATTCATACTTTCATGCAACCATCACAACTCTCCATTTTGAGAAATTTTCATCATCCCAAAAGGAAACTTTGTTCTGGATGTTTTTAACCAAACAAGCTGGTGAAGTGGTGGTAGAAAGACATTTCAGGTGGAAGGCACAGCCAGTGAAAAGGCATTGTGTTAGGGTCCTAATATCTGAGAAACAGTGAAGTCCAGTGCGACAGGAACCAATACATAGATGGAGTGGTGGGGAAGTGATAGATGGGGCTGACAGAATGGTGTCAGACTGCGCAGGCCAAGCTAAATCCCTTGTAAGTTAATGGGGGAAGGAAATTTATAAATAAGATATTGAGTTGCTAACTTTTGTTATTTAGGAAGAAAACTAGTAATAGGGAGATCTTGCATTGGTCTACACTGCCTATTGTCCAAGGTATGAAGTGTGTTGACACTGCTTGTCTGGTTTTCTGGTTGTTTACAGCAGGATGTCAAATCTAGTAGCAATTCCTCCTTCACGCGCAGATGCCGCGGATCAGCGTTAAGGCAGCTGGTTTCAGCATGGGACTGTATGCAATCACTCAGGGAAGATGTATGGACTTAGAATAAAAGAGAACCAAAGATGAGTGTCCAGGTGACTCTCTACTTTTACGGAGTAACCTGAGTAAGGACTAGTGAAAGGAATGAAGAGTTCTTCCTGTTTGTAAAATACCTTTGTTTAAATTATCGCTATCATTATTTATTCCAGATCAGGGATCAGCAAACTACAGCCTGCAGGCCAAATCTAGCCCACCACTTGTTTTTACTTTTTTAAATATATTTTTTAAATTGGGGAATTGGGGGAGGGGAACAGCATTGGGGAATCAGGGAAGGGGAACAGACAAGTTGCTGTCCTTTTGTTCTTCAGTCTAGTTGTGGAGGANCAATGATGGTGCCAACTTGGGCCAGTGAAGCAACGTCCTCCACAGCTAGATTGAAGAACAAAACGACAGCAACTTGTCTGTTCCCCTTCCCCAATTCCCTAATAAAAATCTTAAAAAAAAAAATTGGAAGCAATATCTTGGCTGTGGAAGTACCCCCTGAGGAGCGAGGGGTCCCAGCCTCACACCAGCCTCCCCAGCCCAGGGTTCGAGTGCCGGGAAGAGAACTTCTGGCTGTGAAAACAAGCAGAGATTGTGGCTGAGTGAGAGAGGGCTGCTGGAGTCCCAGGTGCTCCTCTAAAGGGCTCATGCATGGACTTACTCATTGACAGACTTACTCACTCTGAGCTACAGTGCTGGGGCAGCAGCTTGAAAGGCACCAGAGACACATGGGGAGGAACTGAATTGTCTGGCCTTAGGGTGAGGGCTAGAGGGGCAGATGTCTCCCAGGCAGAAGTGCTGGGAAAAGCCATTGTTCCTTTGTTGAGCCCTCCCACACCCAGCATGCCAGGCAGGAACCATCTCTGTGTATCCATCACCCTAGCTAACACCATTTGCCCTGCCCTGGTGATTCCTTGAGACCCTGACCCACCCTACTTTTGGGCCCTCCCAAGCCACTTCCAGTGGCTTTTCCATACAAATGATTTGGCTCATGCTGTGGACTTTCCTAAAATCTCTCAAAGATTCGCAAACCCTAAAGAAGCAGCATCTGGCCTCATGTGCCCTCTCTACCTCTTGCTTAACTTTAACACTACCCCAAGCCTGGCACTAGTGGAAGCTGGCCTCAGTTCTCAGCTTAGCCTCTCCCAGGCAACTCCAAGCCCAGAACAAGTGGGAACCATCTGCAGATCACTTTGTAGCTCATACCAAGTGGCCCCAGGCAGCGTACAGGCTGTGGCTGAACTTGGCCTATATCAGAGCCCCTTCCAAGAGTTCCCAGAACCAACACACCTAGTGGCCAGCCTCACAACACACTAGAGCACCATCCAACCACCTCCACAGATGACACACCCAAAAGGCAGACTCAGCAGGCACCAGAGTACTGCTAAAGTGAATCCTGCTCCATAGGATCAGCCCCCTGTACAACAGCTCCATTGTAGTCACAGTCATTCCTAACATCTAGTCAGCCTGAGGGTAATCCCTCCCATTGACATGCCAATAGGAATTAAGTCTCATCTACAACAGAAGGGGCACACACAACCCAACAAGGGACACATCTGGAACACCTGACTTAAGTGACCAGGTAGACTATCTCACTGGGCCTGATGGGACACCTACTACATAAGGTCATTGTACCAAGACCTGGAGACATAGCAGATCTACCTAACATGTAGAAACAAACACAGAGGCAGCCAAAATGGTGAGATAAAGAAACATGTCCCAAATTAAAGAACAGAACAAAGCTCCAGAAAAAGAGTTAAACAAAATGGAGACAGTCGATCTACCAGATGCAGTTCAAAACACTGCTTATAAGGATGCTCAATGAGAACTTCAACAAAGAGATAGGAAACATAAAAGTGGAGATAGAAAACAAAAAAAAAACACTAGTCAGAAATGAGTAATACTAATCACTGAAATGAAGAATGCATTGGGGGGAATCAACAGATTAGATGAAGCAGAGGATTGAATCAGCGATTTGGAAGATAAGGTAGCAGGAAATACCCAATCAGATCAACAAAAAGAAAAAAGATTCCCCTCCCACCCCCAATGAGGATAGTTTAAGGGGCTTCTGGGACAACATCAAATGTACCAACTTTCACATCGTAGGGGCACCAGAAGGAGAAGAGTTAGGGGAAGGGACTGAAAACGTATTTGAAAGAATAATGATGGAAAACTTCCAATGTGGTGAAGGAAATAGACATATGAGCTCAGGAAGTATGGAGAGTCCCAAACAAGATGAACCCAAACAGGCCCACACCAGGACATATCACAATTAAAATGCCAAGGGTTAAAGACAAAGAGAGAATCTTAAAAGCAGTAAGAGAAAATCAGTTAATAACCTACAGGGGAGCTCCCATAAGACACTCAACTGATTTCACAACAGAAACTTTGCAGGCCAGAAGGGACTGGAAAGAAATATTCAAAGTGATGAAAATCAAGGACCTATAACCAAGGTTACTTTACCCTGCAAAGCTATCATTTACATTCAAAGGACAAATAAAGAGCTTCCCACACAAGAAAAGTCTACAGGAGTTCATCACCACCAAACTGGTATTATAAGAAATGTTAAAGGGACTTCCTTAAGAAGAAGGAAATAAAAAATATGAATAATAAAATGGCAATAACTACGTATCTATCAACAATTACTTTAAATGTAAATGGACTAAGTGCTCCAATCAAAAGACATAGGTGGCTGAATGGTTAGGAAAACAAGACCTTTACATATACTGCATACAAGAGACTTCAGATAGAAAAACACACACAGACTGAAAATAAAGTGATTGAATAAGATATTTCATGAAAAAAGAAACAACAGTGAAAGCTGGGGTAGCAATACTTATACAAGAGACTTTAAAACAAAGGCTAGGACAAGATACAAAGAAGGACCCAGCAATTCCATTTCTGGGTATTTATCTGAAAAACCCAAAACACTAACTTGAAAAGACATATGCATCCATATGTTCATTGCAATATTATTTACAATAGCCAAGATATGGAAGTAATTCATGTTTTCATCAACAGGTGAATGGGTAAAGAAGAGTGGTACATATATACAATAAAGTATTACTCAGTCAGAAAAGAAAATGAAATCGTGGATTTGCAACAACATGGATGGATCTAGAGGATATTATGCTAAGTGAAATAAGTCAGACAGAAAAAGACAAATATCATATGATTTCACTCATATGTAGAATCTAAAAAAACAAAACAAATGAATAAAAAAACCAAAAAGAAACTCATACAGAGAACATTTTGATGGTTGTCAGATGGGAGGGTGGTTGGGGGATGGTTGAAAAAGGGGAAGGGATTAAGAAGTACAAATTGGTAGTTACAAAATAGTCATGGGGATGTAAAGTACAGCATAGGGAATATAGTCAATAATATTGTAATAACTATGTATAGTGCCAGGTGGGTACTAGACTAATCGGGGGATCACTTTGTAAATTATATAAATGTCTAACTACTATGTTGTATACCTGAAACTAATATAAAATAATATTGAATGTCAACTGTAATTGAAAAATGAAAAATTATGATGATACATGACATAGCAAAAAATAAACACTGTTTGCAAATAAAAAAAAGAATTCCAAGAAGGCATGAAGGGTCCAATTATGAATACCATAAACGGAACCAAAAAAAATCAGCACAAAATCTTCAATAGCTTGTTCAGACAATAGCTAAGACTATATTATAGCTGTAGAAGGCCATATTTATATTTGTCTGAACTAGTCATCATAGGGAACAATAGGAAAATATGCCTGATAGTCACCATGGTAACCATCTTGGAGTCCTAAACATCACTTTTTTTTTTAAGAGATTTTTATTGGGGAATTGGGGGGATGGGAACAGTGCTGGGGAATTGGGGGAAGGGGAACAGACAAGTTGCTGTCCTTTTGTTCTTCAGTCTACTTG
>NW_017731440.1:4125780-4170172 GCF_001890085.2 Hipposideros armiger | reverse complement strand
CCCACCTTGTCTTTCTGGAGGCATATATGGTACAGTTGTCAGAGAGGAATACTCAAATTTAGTCATTCATCTTTGTTAGTTTATAAAAAGCAAATGTACATCTGGCATGTAGACTGCAGGTCATAAAACTGCATGAGATTGACACCTTCTGAACTAATCAGCTGGAAATGCATTTTTACAAGCCTCTCTGCTAACATCAATCAGAGAAGGAATCTCATTTCCAACAGCCAAGATGCAGGGACACACTGTTTGTTATTTTTCTGCAGAGTTTATCAGTAACTTGCCCAAGCAAGTGACGGATGGTCATGAGTCTGGCTCCCTTTAACTTGAGAAAACATTTTTCATTCTTTGTCTATACTTAGAAGGCTAGGGCTATCTAGCACAACTAAGTTGATTACCCAGTTGCCCATATGTGGACTCGTACTGTAGCAAAATTGTTTTCGTGGGATAGCTTCTCAAAGTCATTGAGATTCCATTTTAGTCTCCGGAATATGAGGGTAGCTGAAATTTATATTGACATAGGAGCCTTGTCTAATAGAATTAATCATAAAAATCTCAAGAAAATCAGAAATAGTCAAACCCACTGAATGACGACATCAACGATCAACTAAGAGCCTTTCTTCAGTTTAAGCTTCTCAATGTAAGTGGTATTTTGATGTCAAGTACATAATATAGTTTATGTTTCCAGTCAATCCTTAATATTCTTGCTCTAGTTCTCTCTTTTTTTTAAAATATATTTTATTGGGGAATTGGGGGAGGGAAACAGCGTTGGGGAATCGAGGAAGGGGAACAGACAATTTGCTGTCCTTTTGTTCTTCAGTCTAGTTGTGGAGGATGTCGCTTCACTGGCCCATGTTGGTATTATCATTGCGTTCTTCCCAGGTGAGGCAGTTGCTCGCTGGCCATTGGACGGCCGCTCACAGCGGCTCACAGCAGCTCATGCCGGCTGCCAGCCACTCACGGTAGCTTATGGCAGCCCACTGAAGTTCCACTGCATCCTACCCAGTTGCTGGCAACTCAGGGCAGCCCAGCCCCAGGTCGAGCTGTTGTTCACTATCTTAGCTGTAGAGGGCAGTGTCACTGACCCTCATGTGGGATCCCAACTGGGGTTCTGTTGCTCAGAGCTGGCGCTCCCAAGCCAACTCTATTAACCAATGCACCACTCGGCCAGCCCGCCCACCACTTGTTTTTGTAAATAAAAGTTTTGTGTAGAAAAAATGTTTTACTGTAACACAGGCACACCTTAGTTTATGTATTGTCTCTGGCTGCCTTTGTGCTCCAATGGCAGAGCTGAATAGCTATGGCATAGATGCTGGCTGGCAAAGCCTTAAATATTTCCTATCTGGACCTTCACAGAAAGTTTGCTAAGTCCTGTCCTAACGGATTGTGGGGACTAGACAGTAAAAAGTGCATGCGATAAGGCAAAAGAGGAAATACCACAAGAAGCCAAGGCTGGGAAATATTAAAAAATGTCTATTAGCTGTAGAAATGCTATACTGCCCCATTATCCATTTTTTAGTTTGTCACTCTTCTGGTCATTAGATCAGCTGTTATATATTTAAAAATGATTACTAACGTGAGTTAATTATAGTTAGCCAAAATATCCCAAGGAAATAATATTTTATAACCTAATTGTTATCAGGTAACTGGTTAAATAAATGCAGGATTAGGATATCTGAGAGAAGGGTTCCAAATGAGGTGAGTCCCAGATACAATGGAATACTGGACAGCACATAAATGAATATAGGTATCCATACTATGTGTATTACACTAAGTGAAAAAGCTGCTTAAAATATGATTGGTATACCATGATCCCATTTTTGCTGAAGAAAATTATCTGAAAAATTATAAACCAACTTTATTTCTATTTTATATATTTAGTGTTTTCTATCTTTTGGACAATGACCATTGAACAATTTTACGACCAGAAGTAAACTTTTCATTTTACTGGGGGGAAAAATATTAAATATACCTCTAATACTGATTAGATCAAAGGCTTAAATCACAACCTTAAATTTTAGAGATTTGTTCATCAATACTCTGAATATATTTTCTCAAACTTCCTTGACAGAAAGGGTTGCTGGATCCCAAGATAAGACAAAAGTTTTACTGAGAAAAGAATGAATAGAAAGATTGAAGGGTTGCTAGTCATTCGAACACCTTTAAATTACTTATACACTGATGTTCCTGCGTCTCTATTCTAATCTAGAGGTTTGCTTTGATATCTTAACACTGTGAGCTCCTTGAAGGCTCATAGGGAATATGTAAGCACAATTTTCCTGGTGTTAGAAAAATTAACCTGAGCACTTGGTCCATTTTTTTTTTTGAAATCAAACAATGTACCCACATGTGAAATTCATCATACCTCCTATTCTCTCAAGAAAAAAACCTAAAATATTTTAATATTTTAACACGAGAAAAAAGCGAACAAGTGAGAGAATGAACTATATTGTAAGAACTGCTACCTTGGTAGAGGTATTAAATTTCTGCTTCTAACACATTTCTGCATATGCTTAGATAGTACTAAAGACCCTACCACCAATATTAATTGGCTCTGTAGCCAAATATACATGGGAACTAAATTCAAAGTTTGGAAGACAGCAGTTTTTTCAGTACTCATGCACATATTCTGAGCACATGGCTAAAGATTATGAGAACAGAGATCTTCAGAAACTACAGACAAAAAAGGAAAAGAATCATGTGCTTACAAGGAATATTGCTCCAAAAAATGTGATGTAGACTATTATCTGACATGAAAACACATACCTATACATTCTCCCATATACATTTTCCCTTTTGTCTTTTATATTGTACACAAAAATAAATCTGCATATTTCTCATTTTCTTGGAGGCACCTTAGTAATGGAAAGATGGAACAGCCTAGTGTCATTTACTCTGTAATATTGGGCATTAAGAAAAAAATCTGAGTCTAAACCTCATTTGAAAAATGGAGAGAGTAACAACAAAAACCTTACAGAATTGCCCTAACATAAAAAGCATTTCCCATAGTTATTAGGTACAAAAACTATAAACTTTTCTATTAATGGGCTTGACATGTAACACGATGTGTTCATTTCTTTCCCTTCTGGCACTCTCTTGCAATTACAAATCAAGTACTTTTAGAAATATAATTTACTTTGATTTAGAGAGTGAACTCAGTAAGAGGTACCCAGCTGACTGAAATGTCTCCTTCATTATTTTGGACTTTATGTCTTTGTTCTACTTATTCCATTACATAGTCCTTTCTCCTTGAAGAAAAACATTAAAACAAAATAGAAGTCGAATAATGCTGACTGCTTTCCTGGTCATGTCAACTTTACATTCTTAGCCACTACCATAAATCCTTGTGTTAACCTTGTTGCTGTATAAAATTTCAATTACTGAAGATACGTATGGGAATAAATGATGATTTTTGTGTATAAGACAATCTGGCTGGGCAGATTAAAAGGCAATGTCTTATTTTGGTCTAAGAAAGGCAACATATAAGATAAATTGCAAGTTTTAAAAATGACTTTCAGACTAAATAATAAGTAGTCGGGCAGAAATGGTTCCTTCTTAGTGTTTATTGTCTAGAAAAACAAAAAGAAAAGTTACTTGTTATTAACACTAAAAAATAAAAGATATTAATCAGATAATTTTAAAATGTAATTATAGGGTTGGCTGAGAGGTGTATTGGTTAAGAGCTGGCTTGGGACACCAGCTCTGAGCAGCAGGGCCCCGGTTCGGATCCCACATGAGGGCCAGTGATACTGCCCTCTACAGCTAAGATGGTGAACAACAGCTCGACCTGGAGCTGGGCTGCCGTGAGTCGCCAGCGACAGCATAGGCTGCGGCCCATGCTGTAGTGGGGTGCCATAAGCTACCGTGAGTGGCCGGCAGCCAGCATGAGCTGCCAAGAGCCACCATGAGCGGCTGTTCAGAGGCCAGCGACTGATCTGCCTCATCTGGGAAGGGCACAATGATCACAATACCAACACGGGCCAGTGAAGCAATGTCCTCCACAACTAGACTGAAGAACAAAAAAAGGACAGCAACTTGTCTGTTCCCCTTCCCCGATTCCCCAATAAAATCTTAAAAAAAAAAAAAGTAATTATATTTTAGAATTCCTTCCTGAATATTTAAATGCTACTATGTACAATTTTCTAAGAAATTTGGTTATTGGAATATGAAGTGATTACAAATGTAACCAAAATTTATAGATATGAACATATTCATGCAAAGATTCCAAAGAATTGATCATCTCAAAGTATCTGAGAAAGAAATGAAAGTAAAGAGGGGTAACTTCCCAAATACATGAACCTAGTTAAATGAGAATACAGTATGTTTAGGATTTTATATGAGAAAATAGAGGATGGGAGAACCCAGAAAGCCCTAGAAAGGACACCTACCTTTTGTACCCTAAAAAGGAACAGTCGCTCCTACAAACTGAGGCCCCTGTATATCTTCGACACCTAAGAAATATCACTTCCTATTTTCCATAGCATGTTATTGATGGGATGGATCCTACTCCTCAAGCGTTTGGGTTAAAAGAGATGCAAATCACTGGTCTAGAGATTCAGGTACAATAAAACATTTGTTCCTATGGTCTGTATGTATCAAGTGTAGAAGTCCTATTCTGATTTGTAAAAATTCCAGAAACTCAGAATACTTGAAAAAAATGTATCATTTTATTTGTACACTTAAAAAGTTGTACATAGAAACTTATAATACAGTTCTGTAAAACTGGAAGAACTGTCAGGGAAAAGGCGTGTTACACCTTTTATTGACTGATCATTAAGGAAGTTAAAAGAAATAAAACAAAAACACAATAAAATGTTTAAAAAAATTAAGGAACATTTTCCAGGTACAAATTTTATAAATACAAAACAAATTCACAAATTACTTTGAATGCTAAATAAATATCTAGTTAATAAACTCAGACTTAATACCTCCAGCCAGCACTGGTACAGCACTTCAAGGATATAACATTGGACTCATTCATGTGTAGTGTTGAAAGAATGTGCTCATTAAACAATTCTTAGACATACACACTTTTTCTAACCTGTGACAGAAGATTTACCTGTGCAGATAAATCTCCCTTAATACCACACTTCTAAGAAAAATCATCAATGACAAAATAAACCATAGGTGAAAAAATACTTTCCAAGATATTGGGACACATGAATGATCTCAAAATGTACAAAAGCCTCTGTAAACCAGTACTGTATCCAATACATCTATCAAACTCATTAGATACTGAACAAACTGTAGCAAAGGAAATCTTTCCTACATTCTCCTGAGTGCTTAATATTAAAATTGAGACTCTAGTGCAGGCCACATTTCAAAGTGGTCAATCAGTTGTTATTGCTTTATACACATGTATGCATTATAGCATGATTTAATGTTCCATTTTCATGAACAATTTGTTTTCCTCAAATATGTCCTTTAGAAGGACAAAATTAGATTCGTGACTTTTTTGCAGCCGGCGGTGTGCTAACTTGATCCACATTCCCAGGTGTGATGTGCAGTCCAAGTTTCTGAGCTTGAATATGAAAAAATGCTTGAAGCCTAGTTCCAGCTTTTGCTTCACTTGTGTTACGAGGGTTGTACTCAAAGCAGTTCGAAAACATTAACTCAATATCATCAATAAATTCAGCTAGAAAGAAAAACAAATGAGATTAGAATGAAAGTACATGAGTATATAAATATAATTTTCGTTTGTATATCTGGAAAACAGCCTTTACCTCTAAACAAAAAATAATTATCAGAGAAAAATTACTTACATGCTAATTTATATTCACATTTGTTCACTTTTTCACGAATTATATTTAAGGCAATGGGCTTTTTGATGATGTCATAATAGTCTGGGACCTGTAAAACAATTCAAATATTATCTCTCCTATATAAAGTTTATCAAAGGGGTAAGTGGTCAATAAGTGGTCAAATACATGAAGATTTTGCATTTAAAAGCAATTGCATACTACTCTCTGAATACTATTATTCCATTAAAACCACATAATACATTTCAGTTGTTTCATGCTGTAGAAGCCTATTTGATACTATAAAAAATGTTTGCAATTTACTGTGAAAAGAAAAAGATTATGGTTTTGTTTGTGTGCTCTGTCTGATTCTATAGATACATAAGGTATTTATGAAAATTTCTTTAATGAGTATTGCATTTGTAATAAAGAATAAAATATATGTAACAAAACAATTCAACACAAAAACTACTCAGGAAAAATGAGCGCCAAATTGAGATTTAATTTTTATAATATGCTATTCAATGCTAATTAATCCTTTACATTCTTGCTCTAGAAATCTCAAAGTAGAATTTGGCTGATGTCAGTTTTCCATTCAGAAACCTTCACCTAACACAGGCAAGTGAGACCCTTTATATGGTGTGTCCAACTAGTCTGCTCCATTCAAACTAACCATCGTTCCTCATATTCTCGTATTTGGATCTTTAACTTATCATCACCGATTCCTGAAACGTCTTATTCCGTTTCTCACTGTTTAAATTTCATTTTACTTCAATGACCAGACCAAACAGTTGTTCAATAAAATTTTCTAATTTCTGATATTCCCTCCTTCTGAAATGCTCATATCAATCTCCTTTTCTTCTCTACTTCTGAAAGGCCATTACATAGCTTCTATTATATTACTATAATACTGTCCTGTTGCTGATATAGCACATCACATTTTGACAAACACACACACACACACACACACACACACACACACACACACACACACACACACTTGACCCTCAAACAATGGTTAGATGGTTAGGGGGCACTGACCCATGTGCAGTGGAAAATCTGTGTATAACTTTCGACTCCCCCAAAACTTAACTACTAATAATATCCTACTGTTGACTGGAAACCTTACTGATAACATAAACAGTCAATTAACATTTATTTTGTATGTTATATGTATTATGTACTGTATTCTTATAGTAAAGTATGCTAGAGAAAAGAAAAAATCATAAGAGAAAATATACAGCACTGTACTGATACTGTAGTTTATGTAAGTTTGTCATCTGTTTATAAGATGAATCGTTTGTTCGTATCTATATCAATATTGTCTTATATGATACAAAACACCGTGGAAGTTACATGTATTACTAACACTAGTTATCAAAAATGAAAAGATAATGTGAAAAAGAAATTCATATTTACAGATATTAATGATTGCTTTATGGTAGCCTAGTGTATTGATATGAATGCTTCATGTTAGTTAAGAAGTCTCCAAAAATTTTTCCACTATATTTATTGGAAAAAAATCCATATAGAAGTTGACCTGTGCAGTTCGGACCTGTGTTGTTCAAGTGTCAACTGCATAAATAACTATAGCACCATCTCTAAGCCCTTAGTTAGGGGGTTAGGCCATCTCTATTATTTAAGAGTACGCATCTTTTAAATCAATGTTTCTCAAACTGTGGTCTTTGTATCAGCACCAACAGCACCATCCCAGACCTAGTGAAGCAAGAACTCTCGGGTGGGACCCAGTAATCTGTGTTCTAACAAGCTATCCAGGTGATTCTAGTATATGCTGAAGCTTGAGAACCATTGTTTTACAATAATAGAAACACCAATAATGGTACTCAGTTGAATCAACTGTATTCATATTCATTACATAGAATAAAAACATTGAGGTTATTTCAACACATGTCATCATATAGAAGAATCAGTCACTTGATTAGAAGGGACCGAGGAGACTGCTAACTCCATTTTTTTCAATATAGGAACCAACTTTCCAAGTGTTTTTTTTTTTTTTTTTAAAGTACAAAGTGACTAACAGGTGTTTGGACTATCTCAAAATTGCCATGCAGACTAAATCAAATAATATACATGAATACATTTTATAAAGTCTAGTAATATTACCTGGATTTTCGAAACGAGTTTCAAAAAAGGCCAGCTGTCATCATGCCGTACCAATTCTACAACAAGTTGTTCAAAAGCAGACAATTCATGAACTCCTCCCTGTCGGCCTGAACTCCTTCGATTCAGTGTCATAGGAGATGATTCTGAATAAATAATTAATTTTAGGTGATGATAAAGCAAAATATTTGATCTCTACAGACTAAATAGGGCATATAAATACAAACTAAATTCAAACAAAATTGACATTATACCAGTGAGATGTTAAACGAACATTCTGAAATATGAAAATCTGGACCCAATATTATTTCCTTTTTGATCTTAAAAATTTCCAATCGAATTAAACATTCATTGGGAATAGATTATAAAAAGAGTGTAACACAAAAGAAAATTCTAGAACACAAAGTTGGTGGGCTTTTTACTCCATTTTATTAAAATATTTTCAACTACAGTAAAATAAAAGTAAGCAATTCTCTAGTATTTCCTGAAACACATCCTTAGGAAAGTTCTCTTTTCAGATCTGGAAACTACGTCTCTTTATAAATTATCTTGCCTAATAGAAAATTCTCAATGATGAAGTAAAAGATTATTCTTATAAATCTTAATTTTAGATGGAGAATTTTCTGAAAGCAAAATGCTTTCTCATAAAATCTAAGGTGTATGAATTAGTAGAAAAGGGTAGTATAGTCCATATATGAATTCAGGTGTTTAAATTCTCTACTTAAATGTAAATCCACACATTTGCTCCTAACCAGGTTAGTCATTTCACAAATTTAGTTAACAACAACAATATTTTTTTAGCAGAGTGTTTTTGGATAAAAATGTTTCAGGTGTACTGTTTTTCCAACCAGCTCCGAAGTATCTCAACATTCAATCTTTGCACCAAATTATTCAATTTCCTTAGGTAAGAATAGTTTAAATTAGACTGCTTCATACCTGTAGATTGTCTTTTCCTGCCTCTTCTCTTGGATTCACTATCTTGGAGAGAAAGTTTTGACGCAACATTTGGAGATCTTGACTGCTCACTTGACTTTGTGGCAATGACTCTGTAGTTAGGGAGGTTGGGACTATTTTCTGGTGTATTATTAGCACTTTTCCTGCCTCTGCCTTTTCTACGAGGACTAAGTAGTTCCACAAACACATCTGCTTGCAGTGGGCCAGGACTCTGGCGAGTAGAGCGACTGGCAATTCTTAAAGATTTTGTTTCTGTAGGAGGAGCAGATTTTATCTTTCTTAGGCTTCTACCAGTAGTTCTTGAAGAGACAGTTGTTTTGGGTGTACTCTGCTGACTCCTTGAAGTATATCTTCCAGAGTCTTGTCGTTGGCCACGACTTGAGAAAGAAGAGTTGAGTCTTGCTCTTGTTTTAATTGATAATCTAACTTGTGGTCTTCCTCGTTTTGGTGGGCTATAAATATTGTTAGAAAACACAATTATTGTCCAGAGCAATGATGAATACATGATTACTTCTACTCCCCTTGTTCTCATATTCAGCCAATGAGTTCTACATATATTATTATTCTATATTACTGAGACATACTCTATACTCAATTCTTGAAACTTACAGCTAACAAATTTTTCATGGAAATCTAAAATGTGCTTTCATATATTTTGTTGTAATGCAAAGAGAATATTTATTATCTTTTTGGTAGCTCCAGGACATCATCATGAAAATCAAATCCTAAATTGTGATAAACCACAAAATCTACAAAACCAATAAAGAGACTTAACCATGTTGAAAACTTAAAAGAATGATGAATTAATATTAAAATGCAAATCTTCTGTCTCCTTATGCTACAAGAGACTGTCACTTTTCATTATCACTGATACCGAGGTAACCTTCAGTTTCAGCCAGTGGCTGCCTTAAACCTGTGGTTCCTGAATACCAAGCCAAGACTCTCTCTGCCATCTTCTGATTCTTACTATAAAATACAAAACTAGACTCAATCTTTTAATTGCCTTTAAGTTGTAGACAAGGATGAAACAACCTCACTAAGCCTCCTTTTATCCATCTCCCCACATAACTGAACTTCCAGTTTACCTAAAATATTTCCAAGAATTTTCCAAGTTCTTTATCATCTTTATGCTTAACACAATAGTGCCCTTATAAGCTACAGGGAATATGGCTCCTGCTAGTTAGAGATATTAAAAAACAACCTATTCAAAATTGATGGGGTGGCTCTCTCTACTTCCCCTCTTCAGACTGTGGCCTTTTTGTACTTTGTCAGTTCTACATTGCCCTTGCTTCACATTCACTTCCCTGATTCCACATGAATAGGGTTCAAATGTTAAAAAGAGGGGGAGGTCTTAGGGACAAATATGGGGAGATTGCCCCAGCACTGCTACAGCAGGAATAACCAGGCCCTAATCCCACTGGTTAGGCCTGGGTGACATAGCTTAGTAAGTTGCAGAATACTTGATTTTATGGTAGTATAGAAGTTGTTTCTAAGTGCTGATGTGGTAGGAGTATAAAAATATAATGTGCTTCCTGACATACATGTATGTATGTACGTGTGTGTGTGTGTATATATATAATATATATATATATATATATATTTTTTTTTTTTTTTTCTCTGTAGACTGCCAAGATCACCAAAATTTGGGTATAACTCCTTTAGAAAGTAAGAGAGGCATTGGGAAGTTGCATCCATGTTTATCTCATGAATACCCTCTGGGCTGTTTATTTGCTTCTTTAGGCATAAAATTAAGTAAAATCAACCTTGCTGTGGGTTTGAACTGGCATTCCTGTCCAAAGTTGAACTCACACTTGATTTTATGATCTGGAAAACTTGAAATGTTTATAATACATAGAGCAAGAATAACTTCAGGCTGCTATGTTATATACTACTTTGAAAAACTTATGGACTCCAACCACTCCATTTGTGTTTGAATTGTTAAGAGATTGTCTAGTTAAGACTCACAAACTCTCATTTATTATGTTAGGACTTACATGACTTCTTCTTCTTCTTGAGAGTCATCTTCATCTTGTTCTATCTCATACTCTTCCTCCTCACTTTGACCCTCTTCATCATCATCATCAACTTCATCATCCTCACTTTCCATACTGTCTTCCATCTCTTCATCACTTTCCAAGGATGGTCTCTGTCTAGAGGAGAGTCTTCTAGAACGCTGCTTTGGCCGACACTCTGGACAAAACCAATCTCCTTCAGGCACAGTCTGACAAATCATATAAATGATTATTAATCATCGTTCACTTAAAATCTCAATGTCTCAATTCTAATCTGAGAAGTAGAAAAAGAAAAAAGTACCTTGAGCTTTGGTCGAACACAGTAGGTATGATGACCCCGATCACAGCAATCACAAAGTACCATGTTTTCAGCATCACCCTTCTTTCGGCAGATTTTACAACGAGCATTCAGTATAGATTTAGACCATATCACACTACGATCCAAGGTGGAGAGATGAAGAAAGACTTGGGATAGACTAGCAGAAGAAAGAAGAGACTCTCTCCAACGGTCCAGGACTGTTTTATAAGAACGCCCACTGTCGCTGGCATCTTAAATGAAAAGGGAAAGTGATTAAAGTTTCTAGGCAAACCCTAGACATCCCCTAGAACTATTTTCTTGGTAGATTAAGCAGTATAGATTTTACAGTTCTTCTCTTATAATACTTAACAAAAAGACCATGCTGATATTAAAAGCAAAAAGCTCATGTTAAAGAAAATATTTGCTGAGCCACAGCTTGTTTATGACATAAGGAATTACTTACATCTGTAAATCAAATGCTTGGGGATTTCAATAGTTAAAAGAGAAAAAAATAACTTAGGCAATGTGTTCTCAATCTAATCTTTGTATCAAATCTTGATCTAATTTAGAAAACTGGCTAAATATGGTTACACGTCAGCTACTATTCATTTGAGTCGAGAATGTTACTTCCTCATTTTCAGATGAAAGACTGCTCTCTCAGTAAAATATCAATCATATATGAGGTTTCTTTTGGGGCTGATTAAATTGTTCTGAAGTTAGTAATGGATAGCTGTACAACTGTGAATATACTAAAAACCACTGAACTGTACACTTTAAAAGGGTGAATTTTATATATGTAAATTATACCTCAATATAGCTGTTTTTAAAAAATATCAATTATGTATAATGTCCACTATAGTGTCTTCTATCTCTAAGAAAGTATTATTTTTAAAATTGCGGTAAATAAAAGACCCCATACCTAGTTTGGTCCTATCATGCCATCTTTCCTATTATTATCCTCAAATAAAACCTCTTGGGCAGTAGCATAATGTTCAAGAGAATGTGGGCTGCAGAGTCAGTCTGCCTTGATTTGAGGTGAGTACTAGCTCCCTATGTGAGCTTGGGTGAGTTACCTAAGCCCCCTATGCCTTAGGTTCTTCAACAGTAACGTGGGTAGTATCTACTTCTGAGGGCTGTTGGGAAGATTAAATGAGATAATACACATAAGACAGGCAAACTGAATGTCACAGAGTAAATGCTATTATTGTTATCATTATTCTTGCATTATACTGTTCCTCCAATATGCAGCACTTTAGAAGATATGACACAAGTCCCTACCTTAAAATTTTTTTTTAATATAGCCAGGAGGGTGAAGATACACACAGTAAGCTGAAGTCATAAAGCAACACATCTGCTAAACACTGGTGGGTCTTGAGCTCCCGTTTGACTACTGGGCAGGGTAAGAGAGATAGGACGTGAAACATAGGGCCTGCCCAATATAGTGAGTCCCCTCTAAAGAGCTAGGACACCAAAAGGCTACACTTTCAAGGTGGAAAGGGTACCATGAAGAAATAAAGAGGTAGCAAGGAAATCTGCTCACCTAGACTTTGGTGTTGGGTAGAATAGGGAAATAAAGATACTGTAAGAATATGTAACTATAAGCAAAGTCATTAACAGATTTAAAATCTGAAAAGCCACAAGCTAAGATTTTAAAGTGGTCCAGGGTTGGTAGTGACCTCAGGTAAATGGCAGA
The DNA here is from genome assembly GCF_001890085.2 of Hipposideros armiger. Lineage (NCBI taxonomy): Eukaryota > Metazoa > Chordata > Mammalia > Chiroptera > Hipposideridae > Hipposideros > Hipposideros armiger. The sequence goes on along the minus strand of NW_017731440.1, from coordinate 4,157,356 downwards.
CTTAAGTACAAATCATTCCAAATTCTCCCTGAAGAAATATCCATAGGCCAAGTTCTGAGGAATAAGCTGATAGTCAAACCCAACAAGGCACATGTGGAAACAAAACACTATAAGCAAGAGCCAGCAGAATCTGACCCATAAAGACTTGAGGTATTAGAATTAGACACAGAATATAAAATAACTATGTTTAATATGTTTTAAGAAATAAATGTTTGAAAACATGAGTAAATAAGAAGTTTGAAAAAGCATTTGAATTTCTGAAAATAATACAGGTTAATTACTCAATGGGAGAGAGAAAAAAATGGATAGGTCAAATGGCTCCTCGGACAAAGCTAAAGAGAAATATGAGCAAAGTGGGAAATAAATGCAATAATACAGTCCATTTGATTTATGTCTACCCTTCTCATTTAGTGCTTTCTATTTATCTTGGTTTTTGATAAAAGGTTTCACGAAAAGTTCTGGCCTGAGTGGGGACCTCCAAGGAAGGAGAGAGTAAGAGCAGCTAGTTCAAAGATCTTGAAGAAATCTTTCTGGATAAATCAGAGGGCATTCTTACTGGCAATGGCAAGAAAAAACATTGCAGAGCCCAATGTGGAAGAGGGGAAGAAAAAGATAAATTATGGAGAACCTTTGGAACCTCGAAGGTCAGTTTGAATGATTTTTAACTCAAAGGTTGGTGAAACACTATGGATTTTGATCAAAGAGGTGCTTTAAGAAATTAAACGGTGGTAGCTCAAGGTTCAAGTTTTATCCCATCTACTACCCATTTTAAAATATTCTAAATATAAAATATAAATTGATGTCCACATTTTTCTATTTTCATATAGTATTTAAATAAGGATAAAAAACAGTATACACAATTGAGTCCATTTTTTTTAAACCTTGCTTCTTCAGATTATACAACTTTCACAGGCAGAAATGTCTCGTTTCTCTTTTATTTTCCATTATCTGCTAGCACAGAGAAATTCCTCAAGAAATTACTAAATGAAAGCATTTTACTATTGGTAGAGTCATATGATCAAATGTTACATTGGGAGATTTCATACTGTTAACTGTCAGTGTACAGTAACCCATGTGACCATGCCATGTAGGCTTCTCTAGGAGCTAAAACAATAAAAATGCCTACCCTGTAATTCTCCCTATGCTAGTAAAAGAAAAAAAAATACTATGAATAAGACTATATGCAAAATAAGTAAACATGCATTCCATAGCTGTTTATTCTTTTCACTAATATCTATGTATACTAAAATTCACCAATGTTAACTTTTTACATACCGATTTAAAAGAGTGTGATTAGCTGAGGTGTGAAATTTAAAAAGGAAAATGTTAGGAAGATGATATTGTTTTATAAGCTTGCCCAAAAAACTATTCCCTTCCAAAATATCAAATCCAAGGCTTTCCTTCAAAAGCTAAATATGTAAACCAGTACTCAGCAATCTAGAAATTAAAATTATAATTCTTTAAAGACAGGTCTTTAAAAAGTTAAGAATTTACCATCGCTCACACTAAATTGATCTTCCTTTCTCTTTCTCTTGTTCTTTTTTTTTCTAAGATTTTATTGGGGAATTGGTGGAGGGGAACAGCACTAGGGAATTGGGGAAGGGGAACGGACAAGTTGCTGTCCTTTTGTTCTTTAGTCTAGTTGTGGAGGATGTCGCTTCACTGGCCTATGTTGGTATTGTGATCATTTCGCTCTTCCCGGCTGAGGCAGTCGGTTGCCAGCTGGTGGACGGCCGCTCATGGCGGCTCATGGAAGCTCTTGTGGCTGCCGGCCGCTCATGCTGGCTGCCAGTCACTCACGGTAGCTCATGGCAGCCCACTGCAGCCCCACTGCAGCCCACACCATCGCTGGCGACTCACAACAGCCCAGCTCCAGGTCGAGCTGTTGTTCACCATCTTAGCTGTAGAGGGTGCAGCGTCACTGGCCCTCATGTGGGATCCGAACCAGCGGCCCTGCTGCTCAAAGCTGGCGTCCCAAGCCAACTCTTAACCAACTGAGCCACTTGGTGGCCCTCTAGCTCTCTTTTGATCTTTATTAATTTCTGTGTTACCTAATTTCAAATTGATAAAGTTAGTTTGAGGATTTTTTCATAGTTTAAAGATTTAACCATAAGCATGACTTTATAAATGATGAAATTATCAACCTAAGCAATTTTCACATCTTACCTAAAATAATTAATTGAAATATGATTATCTTTCTCAAGTTAAAAAAAATCCTAGTTTTATCAATGTGATTAATCATTAGAATAAAAAGAACATACTAGGGAAGGTAGAACATAGAATTTTTTCTTACTTGCTTCCTCAAGAAACTGAAGTAATCTGAATCTAAACTGGAAAAATTCTTACTATAGGTTAATTAGCTATGTTGAAAAATTATCAAGAATGATAAATTTTTATATTCTACTCAAACATTCATAAAGTTGGAACCCTCTTTTCTCTCCCTGGTTAAGGATATTCTTGATTACCTTGTTCCAAATATTTAGACTCTTTAGAAATCCCAGAGGCACCTCCATCTCCTGCTATCCCGTTCAAAACAGACCCTTTAAAGACTTAAACATAAAATGAAGAGCTACTGACATCAGTTACAGTATTAACTTTTTATGGGGCAGCAATGGTAGATGGTAACACCCATATTATAAATGATCAACAACTGACTTTGACCAATATATACTACCAAAGTAAGTTAGCCCTTTCCTATTTTACTTATTTTTTAAGAATCCAAATTAAAATAGTTTTAAAAAATATCTTTCAGGATGAAATGCATGTTCTAACTAACACTGCTCTATATAATAGTGCTGTTTAATGCATAAGAACCCTACAGCGCTCAGCTCTCATACAACCTACTAGATATAAGTTGCAACATCTCCCAGTGTTAAGTTTTTTCTGTTGTCTAAATGATAAGATGTATTGATGAAAATATAGATACGCTAAACAATTAATTTGATTTTTTCCCTTTTTAACTTATAAACAACTTTAATTGACGGTAATTTCAGAAGTGAAACAATGAACTGTTTTATCCCTTACCCTTTTTGAAATCACAGGATTAATGTGTACTAGTAATATCTTACATTTATAAGAGCTATTATGATTTACACATAACTTTTAATTGAAATTTTAATTGAAATAATTGCAGATTCAACATGTGGTTGTAAGAAATAACACAGAGAGATGCCTTGTACATGTAACCTGATTTAGACACAGGAAATACTGAGAAATATTGAAGACTGGGAAATAAGAGTTATATAGTAAATACAAACTCTGATATCTTTGTGAGCTGCTATCATGTGTATTTTATTTCTTACAAATGCTACTTTCAATGTGAAAAGTGAGTTATCAAGCTCATGGTGGAATTATCAATTTATAAAAACATATGAATAGTCTTATTAGAACAATGAGATACAGGCCAGAAGCTCTTCAATTAAAAATAGACACATTACAAATATATTCACATTCCAAAATTGCTCTGATAGCACCATCTATTTATAAAATTTTGTTCTTACTACTCAACAGGTAATATTCAAATAATTTTTTAAGGATTTTAGTCTATTCAAGTTGCTTTCTAAATATGAGACCAAAAAGATATGGTTTTAAAAAATTGTTTTTCTAAAAGTAAACAGAAATAGTCTCAGAGATATAGAGGAACAACTGAAGGTTGCTAGTTGGGAGGGGGGTGGGGATGAGGGTGAAAGGGAAGGGATTAGACAGCATAAATAGGTAACTACAATATTGTCACAGGGATATGAAAGACAGTTTGAGAAATGTAATTAATAATGTAAATATTTTTTTTTATTATGTTTCAGGTGTACAGAACAATGCAATAGTTATCCTTTTCACCCCTCACAAAGTAACAACTCCCCTTCCCCCATCCACTGCCCTCCCACCACTGATATCATACTTATCTATTACAATTCCATTGACTCCATTCCCACACTCAACTCCACATCCTGTGACTATATGTATATGTAATTATAGTTGACATACCATATTATTCAACATCAGCTTCAGAAATACAGTGTGGTGGTCAGGCCTCTATACTGTCTATGAAGTGGTCTCCCTAACCAGACATGAGTCCATCTGGCCCCGTAAAAAATATTTAATGGTGTAAATATTTTATAGGGTGTCAGGTGGTCACATGTCTTGTTAGGGAGACCACATTATGGATGGGGTAGAGGCTTGATCACTGCACTGTACACCTGAAGCTGATGTTGTATAATATTGTATGTCAACTATAAGGGAATATATATATATACATGGGATGTGAAGTACAGTGTGGGAGTAGAGTCAAAGGAATTGTAATAGATATGTATGATTTTGGGGGGGAAGTAGGGTGGTGGATTGGGGGAGAGGGGTTGTCACTTTGATGGGTAAAAAGTGTAACTATTGCATTATGTTGTACAGCTGAAACTAATTTAAAAAAATGTGTATTTCAGAATAAAAAATTGTTTTTCTAGTACCCTATTATTGAGATATAAATTATTTTGATATGATGAATTATAAATTCAACATTTGAGAAAGACCACAGGAAGCAGAGGTAGTTATGACATTAAAATTGATTCAGAACTTGAAACACATATTTTCCTAAAGACATAATGATTATGTTCCTTGATTAGTCCCTACAAGCATATTAATTTCATAAGTTGCTGAAACATGATCCAGATAGTATTATTTCTATCATTCTAACCATAAATGATAGAGCATTTCCTCATCTTTGTAGCCTTTAACACTTGGTATTTCTGATTCAGCACTCATACAGTGATCAGTTAGTGACCCACATTATCAAACCATACCCCTAATGGCGGACATTTATGTAGCTCTTTGGGGTTCTGTTTTAAATAACAACAAAAAAAATTTATGTACAATCTTTGATTATTCAGGGTCTGGCTAGTCACAGGTTTTGGGAATCTTTCTTTTGATGAAGGTTTCACAAAAGAAGAGACTGAAAGAAATAGTTAAAAAGACAGCTATTAAAATGACTGGATATCTAAAATAAAATTTTAAAACAGTATTTAAGTATTATTTAAAAAATAAATCTCACCTGAAAGAACTCATATATTAAAATGAAAATACAATCTTAAGTTTTTCAAATCAATCAACTTCATTATGTCAGCCAATAAAGCTCTATTTCAAAATCATCTAAAACATAACTAATATTTTGAATTAAAAACAGATACTTACCAAGTGGAGCTTTGAGAAAACGCCGCTCAATGCCCTGCTCTATTTGAAAAAGTGCCATTGCCAGATAATGAACCACATTGCTCACTGATTGCGGTGTACTTGCATTAGTTGAGACAGTACTTGGAGTTTCTGTTTTTATGCCCAAAAGTCTACAATTAAAACAACGAAAGAATTTGGGTACTTAAAAACACTACTAGGTGAAACTTGAGTCCACTCATTCATCCAAATGCTTACTTATACCTGTATAAGAAATAGTTTCCTCAAATACAAGGAGCTCTCATAAGATAGTAGGAAAGGCAGATAAATACATGACAAAAGCTAAACTGAATATCGAGTTATTTAAGGAGGTTAGAAGAGCAAATATTTGGAGGTGGGAAGGTGGATGAGACAAGGCATAGAAAAAAGGTTTTAGTGAGGTGACAATGATGGGCCTCAAAGGATAAATATCTCAGGCAGCTTATGTCTGTTGCTCTTGCTTCTACTTTTACTGGGTAGGACACTTATAGCTGCCTTCTAACTAGTTCCTTAGTCTCCAATCTTACTACCATGGCAATAAATCTCCATGCAGCAGCTGAAATGGCAATTTAAAAGTACAAACCCATTCACTCAAAGCCTTTGGTACGCTTCCCTCCCAGTATCATGTCTTTCCCACATTTAGGTCTCAGGTTCGGAGTCACTTCCTCTAGCATTTCCTTTGCTGTCTTCCATGTTCTACCATGACATAGTATGTACTACACTTGCACTGGGTATTTACTTCTACCAGAAATCTCACCGTGTTCTATAATTGCTAGCTTAATGTCTCTCCACCATTTCCTTCTAGACAATAAACTCCTTAAGGGCAGATATTATCCAGAATAACTCCAAAAAGGTAAAAACATTGTGGCCGGCCGAGCGGCGCAATGGTTACGAACTGGCTTGGGACGCCAGAGGGCCCTGGTTTGGATCCCACATATGAGGGCCAGTGACACTGCCCTCTACAGCTAAGATGCTGAACAACAGCTCAACCTGGAGCTGGGCTGCCGGGAGTCGACGGCGACGATGCAGGCTGTAACCCCTGCGGCAGTGGGTTGCCATGGGCTACCGTATATAGCCAGCAGCCAGCGGTGAGCGGCCAGCAGCCGCAGTGAGCGGCCGTCCAGAAGCCGGCGACTGATCTGTCTCATCTGGGAAGAGCGCAATGATGGTGCCAACTTGGGCCAGTGAAGCAATGTCCTCCACAACTAGACTGAAGAACAAAAACGACAGCAACTTCTCTGTTCCTATCCCCTCAATTCCCCAATTAAAAAAAAAAAGGTAAAAACATTATCTATAGATATAGATATAGGTTCTGATTATTAGTTCAAATAATGTTTAAGTCTACCACAATTTATTAAGTTTTCCTACAGAAAAGTAAAATAAATAGTATAAAGTTACTTTCTGAAATTAATAAAACCTTAAGTTTTCAAAGGCTTTTTTTTAAAACTTGAGAAATTACCATTATCCTAACAAGTTGCCTTTGGCTTCATTAGTACAAAATGGACTAACAAAGAGCCTGAGGTTTAGCAAAAATATCATCTCAGTGGCTATAAGTATTAAAGTCCTCATGATAAGATTTTAAAACAATTTTTTGAAGAAAAGAAACATTTACATCAGAAAAATTTATAATTAGAGTGGCAGGGGAAAGTGATGGTTCCTTAAAAAAACCCATTTTATACCTGTCTTTTATTATGACCTTTGCTTGCTCATCAATTTCCACCTCTTCCATATTTTCATTCACAGTTTTAATTATCCCATTTTCCTTGTTTTCTTCACTTAAAAGTTCATATCGTCCATTTTCTAATGCTGATCTCCAGATGTGTCGATCTGCAACCTGTAACAAAACCCAAATTTAGTAACCCTGAAAAATGGCATATGTTGTTCCTAAGAAGTATGAGGTTTAATGTACGTATGAAAAATTCATGAATATTCTAGAACAGATTGTGAATCAAAAAGGGATCTAAAAATAAGATTGCTAAGTGGTCAAAACGGAATCATATCATTCATAGATGGAATAGTACCGTATTCTCTATGTAGGGAAGTTATATACAATTCTAAGATTGGTCACTTGATAGTAGCAAAAAAAGTGACAGATGATAGCAAAGGAATGAACAGAACACATATATCAAGCATGAATTACTTACAGATTTTAAAAAGGTAACAAAGAAACCAATAAACAAACCAGGCTCAGCAGAGCAGGCAGGAGCTAGTCAAGGAAGAAGAAAATATCCTTACACATTTCAATATCTCGGAGGAAAATACCATAAAACAGATATTTAAAAAAATACTAGAAATTAATATTATAAAGGTCAATTACGTTCATTAAATTCTGTTTAGGAAAACAGTCATATAGTATATTTAAGAAAGATTTATTTCCATAGGTAAACATTTTGATGGGAATAAAACAGTTTTTATAAAAAATATCATTCCCTGGTATTTATTCAAAACACACATGCCTTGCCTATATCTAATAAATGAACAAATATGACCCAAATTCTGGTAATTAGGTAAACTAAAAATGGGAACAGGTACAAACCTTGATTGCGCCTAATGTTCCTTGGTAGATTCTGTCTTCAATATCCAAAAGAAAATCTCTCAGCCTCAATTCAAGCTGCCTTTCTGCAGACATCTGAGATGTGTCATATGCATTGGAAGATCTTCCCCGACTATATGTAGGTTTGCTATCAGTTTGAAGTTTGTCTGAAATAGTTATCCAATACCTTTATTATTTCCTTATTAAAAAAATACAATTACCCAATGTGACTGTAATGATTGTGAGATAATGGATATAAAAACACTTAGGTAATTCTCAAGTGCAATTAAAAAGGGGGGGTGAGGTGAAAATGTTTGCACATCATATATCTGATAAGAGACTTGTATCTAGAATATATAAAGAACTCTTACAACTCAATAAAAAGACAAATACTCCAATCTAAAAAACGGGCAAATGATCTGAATAGACTTTTTTTTTTAAAGTTGCAGAAAAGGAGTTTATTAGAAGTAAAAATATATTTCAAAGAAGCAGAAGTGGGAGAAAAAGTGAGAATGGCTCAAAGGCCATTATTAGAAAAGAATGTACACTCCAAAGAGTTTGGAGCGGGCTGAGCAAAGGAAGCTCAAAAGGCCCAAGGGGCCCCAGGGCCAGGGCCAGGGCCTGGGAGTCATTATTAGGAGAGAAAGTACATTCCAAAGAGTTTGGAGTGGCCCTGAGCAGAGGCAAGGCTGAAAATGCTTAAAAGGCGTTGACTGGCCAGGACTTGGGAATTTTTATCCCCTCACCTCTAGAATGGGCTGTTTCTCTTTGGGTGTAGGACCACATGACTGATCTCATCTCTTTAGAAAAGGAGTTTATTAGAAGAAAAGGGAAGTTTTGGATGGAGAGGAGAGGTCTTTAGGGCAGTGCATTCTGTGTGAAAAGACCTTTCTTTAAGGAAGACATACAAATGGCAGAGATGACCATGAAAAAAATGCTCAACATTAGTCATTCAGGAAATGAATGTCAAAACCACAATGAGATACCACTTCACACCTCTAGGATGGCTAGAATCAAAAAGTCAGATAACAAGTGTTGGCAAGGACATGGAGAAATCTTAACTTTCATATACTGTTGGCAGGAATATAAAATGGTATAGCCACTTCAGGAAACAGTCTGTCAGTTCCTCTAATTTAAACAGAATTACTATATGAGCCAGTAATTTCACTCTTAGGTATATACTCAAGAGAAATGAACATATGTCAACACAAAAACTTGTATGCAAATATTTATAGCAGCATTATTCTTAATAGCCAAAAGGCGGAAATGAAATGTCCATCAACTAACATGTAGATAAATAAAATGTGGTATACAATGGAACATTATTTGGCCACAAAAAGGAATGAAGCACTGATACATACAACTTAGATGAATCTTGGAAACATATGCTAAGTGAAAGAAGTCAGTCACAAAAGACCATATATTATATGATAGCCTTCATATAAAATGTTCAAACGTACACAGAAAATAGATTTGTGGTTGCTTAGGTCTATGGGGGGTGGCAGCAAAAGGGTATGGTGTTTTTTTATGAGGTGATGGAAATGTTCTAAAATTGACTGTGATGGTTGCACATATCTGTGAATATACTAAAACCACTGAATTGTACATTTTTAATGGGTGAATTGTACGGCGTATTAATTAAATCTCAATAAAGCTGCTACAAAAAGAATTGTGATCCACAGTTTTTAATCCTGAAGAGAAGTAAAGTAATCATGGCAATGTGCCTCTACATTTAAGTTCTTTACCTAGAGAACCTCAGTAATATAAAAACTTACACCTAAAAACACCTTATTGCTTTCTCTTGTCTGTCATCAATGGAGCAGCCATCAAATAGGAAATGTTGCTTCCTGATCTGCCCTTGCAGCCAATCTCCAAAGAAGTGATCACTAATGAAACCTGCCCCCGACTCTCAACCAAAACACTTAGTGAGTGCCCCTCCTCACTGTTAGATCTCTAAAACTGATGGTAACCTTAGTGCCTTGGGTGTTCAGGGTCTACTGATAAAGGAATGAGATCAGGAAGACTATGTATCTTCTCACACAGCTAGATGTGTTCCTCATAATACAAATGGAACTCAGTGGTATTTAGAGAACCTTCTTTCTCTAAGTGGCAAACTTTCTCTTTCAAACTGAGAACATGGTCCAAATGAAAGATAAGATGTTTTAAATATAGTTCTAATAGTTTGAAAAATGTTTAACCTGAACCAGAGCTTATGGGGAGAGAAAAATAAAGACAAGAGTTTTCATTGAAAATTTACCTGAAAAATGAAATTTCTCTTCAGAAAATTGGGCTAGCTGTGCACATATTCTGCTTTTCTCTTGCAACAAAGTTTCTTTTAAGGCACTTTCTCTATGTCCTCTAGAATTAAGAGCTTCGATAAGCTGGTCTAGCTGTTCACAAGAGCTGTAAAAGCACCACCGATTTGGCTTATGCACTGGTTTTGGCAGCTGCACAGAATCATCACATGGACCTTGGTCAATGTTGGAGGTAGATTCAGACATCAAAGACTCCCCAATTTTCATAGATATCTGAGGATTTTGAGACTGTACATTATTCTGAAATGATGAAGGTCTAGGCAACAGCATGTCTTCAGTGAGACCAGAATAATCCTCTTCAATAAACAATCCAGGAATAGAAGGGAAAATCCAGTATCGCCTATACATGCGGTCACGGCCCAAGGGAAAGATATTGGTACATGCTATGGCACTTTGGATTTTTTCTAAGAGTTCTTTCTCTTTTCGTTGGTGTTCCTGTTTGAAAGCTTCTTCCTCATCAGCAGTGAAAGACTCTCTTGTTACACAGTTGATCTCTTCTTGCCTTGTAAATTCTTTAAATCCATTTTGTCTCCTTTTTCCTATAGTCGAAACAACATTTGATCATCATCATATTTTAAATTTTCACTGGAAAATAAAAGGCTACCCCAAGTTGTTATGTGTCACAGACTGAAATGTCTGCTCCCAAATTTACAGGCGGAAATCCTAAACCCCAATATGACTGTATTTGGAGACAGGTCCTTTAAAGAGGTAATTAAAGTTAAATGAGGTCATAAGAGTGGGGGACCCTAATCTAAGAGACCTGGTGTCCTTATAAGAAGAGGAAGAGGGACCGGAGAGCGTGCTCTCTCCACTTGTGGGTATAGAGGAAAGGTTGTGCAAAGACGGAGAGAAAGTGCTATCCTGCAAGCTGAGGAGAGAGGTCTCACCAGAAATCAACCCTGCTGGCACCTTGATCTTGGACTTCCAGCCTCCAGAACTGTGAGAAAATAAATTTCTGTTGTTTAAGCCACCTAGTCTGTGGTATTTTGTTATGGCAGCACAACAGAGTAATACACTATGTTAATAAGAAACTGGTACACTTAAATACAAAGGGACACATAAAAATCTGTGATCTCCATCCTGGAGACTGTGGCAGAGTCTGTTATTCTACAAAACATATTCAGTCCTTCCTCTAAGGCATGAGTTGGCAAACTACTTCTATAAAGGGCTAGCTAGTAAATACATATTTTAAGCTTTGTGGGTCATATGCTTTCTGTCACAGCTACTCAATTCTGCCATTGTAGCATGAAAGCAGCCATAGGTATTATGTAAATGAATAAGCATGGCTATGTTCAATAAAACTTTATTTATGACCATTAAAATTTGAATTTTATATAATTTTCACATGTCACAAACATTCTTTTAAAATTTTTTCAACTATTTAAAACTGTAGAAACAATTTTTAGCCTATGCGTTATATAAAAACAGGGGGCAGGGCAGATTTGGCCAATGGGCTGTAGTTTACTAACCACTGATTTAAGATAAGAGAACCCTAACTTTTAGTTGGGCACATGGAAATCCAAAGGTAGGACAATATTTCCAAGACCCTCTTTCCCCAGTAGGCACTGCTCCACAAGAAACTTCTAGTCAAAGAGATGGGAGCAGAAGCATTACATGTAACCTCAGAGTTGTGCCTTTCTTTCTTCTTACCCTCTTCTAACTAGCTAGAATGGATGATAAATCATTTTGGAACATGAGGATGGGAGCAAAACCCTAAGGATGGCAGCACCAACAAGATAGAAAGAGCCTGGATTTCTGGTGACCTGCCTGGCTTTTTATGATGTGTTGAAGAATTAAACTTCTCCTTTTATTTCAGTCCCTATTCAAATTGCTTCAATAAGGTTAGGAAGTGTTGTTTCTTCTACCTTTTTTTGCTTAAAAGAGTTTGTAATAAGATTGGAATTATCTGTTTCTTTAAAATTGGCAGAATTAATCTATAAAGTTTTCCAGACTGATGTTTTCTTTGTAGGAAGATTTTTAATACTAATTCAAGATCTTTGTTGGTTTAGAATTATTCACATTTAAAATTTTTTTCATGAATCCATTTTTATAATTTATATTTTTCCAGGATTTTGCCTCTATTTTAAAATTTATTGTCATAAAATTGTATACATTGTCCCTTTATTTTTAAACTTCTACTCTTTCTGTAGTGATGTTACTTTCCTTTTCAGTTTCAATTTTGTTTATTGTGAATGCCCGCCCCCGAATCAATTTCAACAAAGGTTTGTCTAGTTTGTGTCTTTTTCAAAGAACGAACTTTTGGCTTTGTTGTTCTTCTCTATTATGGTTTTATTTTCTACTAATTTCTACTCATATCTATTGTTTCCTTGTATTTAGGGAGGATTATTCTATTTTCCACCTCTAACTTCTTAAATAAATGCCTAGCTCAAATTGCCTTTCTTCGTTCCCAATATGTAAAAGCTATACATTTTCCTCTAAGTAGAGGGACTGTATATCCAACAAGTGTTAAGATGCAGTATTGATTAGTTTTAAATATTTCCTAGTTTCCGTATGGTTTCACTTTTGATCCACTGCTTGGAAGTATGTTTTAAAACTCTAATCATATGAGGTTTATCTTAGACTTCTAAGTTAACTGCATTGTAATCAGAGAAAATAGCCTCTATGACATAGGTGATTTTCTGCCTATTTATAATAACTATTTAGAAAATAATGTACAAAAAAAATACCATGCAAATTATAGGCACAGAATAAGGATCTCCTTCATTAGTTATCAAATGAAGATGGTTAAAGATCCTCACAAGTAATTTGTATCAACAGTTTTCCAAACTTGTATTCCCTTTGATCCAGAAATTATTTTAAGGCAGTAGAGATTTCCATTCTCAGCAATATGACACCAATTACAAGCATTTACTGGTCTATTTAAGAGACATTCAATGAATGTTGAATGAGTACATTATAAAATAAAAACTTCTATTTGGCCTAGTATAATGTAGTAAATATAAAAATTCAACAAAACTTGCTAACCAAAAGTAGAAGTTACAAGAAACTGACCTATTAAGGAAATAGGAATATTGTCTCTTTTCCCTAAAGTATAAATGACATGTGACTGAAGACCTAATCATAAATATACTAATGTAGCTTCATAACACCATTTTATAACAAAATGGTCACCATTTAAAAAACTTATCACAGCTATGAGTTGGGCATTTAAAAAACAAAACACCTTGGAATCACAAATGCAAGTAATCTAATATATATTTCAGAATAAATGAATTAATAAACTGCCTTATCAATTAAAAATAAGCAAGCATGTCCGGAAGAAATTTCTGTATTACCCCTTCTGCCTCTTTTATGTGATCCTGGGTCATCTTCATCTTCGGTGACGGTATCTTGATCTAGCTCCTTTTGCTCTATTTCTTTGCTCTCAGTGCTGGTATCAAAATCTTCCCTTTCTTCCTCCCTTTAGGATAAAAAAAAAAAAAGATTATATTCATTAATGAATATATAATTCCATGCATGAAAAATTTATTGCCTGTGAAGTGTCAGGCATTATGCTTAGGAAATAGTGAATAAGATGACACAGCGTTTATAGTCTTGCAGAGAAAACAGATAATTACATAAATCATGGTAAAATTAAAAAATGTAATAAGTACTAAAAAAAGGAGAAGTTCAAGGTGCTACGGAAGCATTTCAAGAAGCTCTAGATCTAGTCTCAGGGATCAAGAAAGGCTTGTTTGAAGAAGTGACATTTAAACTGAGAGACTAGAGAGACTGGGAAGGGGTAAGGTAACAGAAGAAGAAATCTCCATTTTTAGCAGAGGTGATAATATATGCAAAGTCATGGAGCTGAAGGTAAAAGGAAGAGCTTTAATTTTCAGCAGAATGTAAAAGAAAAACAAGTAATCCAAGATATGGATGAGAAAAAGGCAGGGTTAGATCACAGTGGGCCTTGTAGGGCATTATTCAAAAAGCTATGGTAAAAAAGTAGAGTTTAGAAAAGGGACGCTATATGATTAGAAAGCACTTTGGCTGCTACGTGGAAAATGATCTGGTAGATTAGGGGAGACCAGTAAAGAGGCCACTATAATAGTGCAGGTAGCTGGCTGGGAGGTGATGGTGGCTCATAGTAGAAAGGAGATAAACAGACAAATAGTGAAGGAGAGAAGTAGACAAATTTCATATGTAGTTAACTAGGCAGAATAAACACAGTATGGATGTTTTACCTAATCCATTATATTGTCCAAATTAAAACTAAAATTGTATGAACCCTGAAAATAAATTCCACCATATGTTCTATACACAAAACGAGGTTTGCAACCTCCAATGTATTCCTTCAGGAGCCAGAAAGGTACTGTAATGAGTAAGGCTAGATGAGTATAAAAAATACAAAGTAGTGGGATCTATAATATGCTTAGTTTCTTTAAAAAACAAAACAAAACTGAGATATCACAAGGAAAAAAATTTGTGACTTTGTGAGGTGATGAATATTAACTAAATTTACTGTGGTAATCATGTCGAAATATGTGCATATATCAAATCATTTAGTTGTACACCTTAAACTAATACAATATTATCTGTCAATTATATCTCAATATAACTGGAAAAAGTTTATAAAATGTAAAAAAAAATTGATATAATTCACCTACTGTAAAAATCACCATTTTAAAGTGCACAATTCAGTGTTTTTTAGTATATTCACAGAATTGTGTGATCTTTATCCCTATTTAATTCCAGAACATTTTCATCATACCAAAAGGAAAACACCTTAGTAGTCACTTTCCATTTTCTCTTCCCCATTGCTCCTGGTTACCAATCACCTACACTTTCTGCTATGGATTTGCTTCTTCTGGACTTTTCATATAAATAGAATCATACAATACATGACTTTTTGGGACTAGCTTCTTTCATGTAGCACCACGTTTTCAAAGTTCATCCACATTGTAGCATGTAACAGAATTCCACTCCTTTTTATTGCTGAACACCATTCTGCCGTATGGATATACCACAAAAGGGATATATCGTTTTGTTTATCCATCCATCAACTGACAGACATTGGGTTGTTACCATTTTTTGGCTATTAAGAATAATGTGGTTATGAACTTTTATGTAAACATTTTTGGGCGAACATTATGTTCTTAATTCTTTTCGAATGAAATTGCTGGGTCATATGGTAATAGATGGTTTAATTGTTTAAGGAACTGCCAAACTTATCTAAACCGGCTGTACCATTTTATATACCCACCATCAATATATGAAAGTTCCAACTGTTTCAACATTCTCACCAGCACTTGTTATTGTCTCTCAATTGGATTATAAACATCCTAGTGTGAAGTAGTATCTCATTGTGATTTTGATGTGCATTTCCCTAATGACTAATGATGCTGAGCACCTTTTCATGTGCCTCTTATATATCTTGTTTGGAGAAATGCCTATTCAAATCCTTTGTCCATTTTTTTAATTGGGTTGTCTTTTTATTGTTGAGTTGTATGAAATCTTCATATATTCTAGATATTTCACTATTATCAGATATATGATTTGCAAATATTTTCCCCATTCACTGGGCTGCCTTTTTATTTTCTTGACAGTGTTCTTAGAAACACAAAAGTTTTTAATTTTGATGAAGTCCAATTATCTACTTTATCTTTGATTACTTGTGCTTTAGGTGTTTTATCTATTAAGTTTCTTAAAGTATCCCAATTCAAATTCTTGAAGTATTGTTGATGGACATATAAAATATAGTTGTTGCAAGTTTGTGACCTATGATCTTAAGACTTAATAGGTAATTTTACATGTAAGTATAATCAAAAGTCAATATATTAATTTTGGAACACTGAGGCTTTTGGAACCTTCCTTTGCAGATTTTGTAAAAAGAAAAAAGATTATTTCTGCTAAATTTAAATATGGTTTGCCATTTTACAATATGGAAAAATACCCACTTATCTTCATAGTCGATCTTCATTCCAAATATTTTGAAATGCAATAGAATACTTAGTGAGGTAGTGACGAAATTACTTAAGGTGCTTTCATCCTTTCCTTATACCTTCTACCAAAACCTCCAATCTTATCCCTATTCTTCAATAGGCTCAGAGGAGCTCTGTGAAACACAGTGTACAACTGTGATGATGATGGTGGTGGAGGGAGGAGATATTACTATTAATACTAGAAATATATTATTAGTTAAAAATAAACTATTAAAAAGTTTTCTGGGGGTGACCAGTTAGCTCAGTTGGTTAGAGCGTGGTGCTGATAACACCAAGGTTGCTAGTTCGGTCCCTACATGGGCCAGTGTGAGCTGCGCCCTCCTTAAAAGAGTCAACTATGCCATTGTAGCATGAAAGCAATGTGTAACCAATGACGATGGCTGTTGCCCAATAAAAAATAAAGTTTTCTGGGAAATTATCATTAATAACATTAATTCTATGAGAAAATGAGTTCTAGATTCCTTGTATTTTTTAAACCCAACAAATGTATACTTGAGGACTATCTATATGTAAATTTCATAGGCTCACCAACATAATTATTGGGTTGTTGGAAAAGTCATGAAACATTTTTGCAATGAAAAACATAGAAAAATACGTCATGACTTTTCTGACAACCCAGTATTATGTACCTATAGAAAACTAGTTTTCTTAAAAATTTTGAAAGTATATTAGAGTATAAGGTGTTGATTTTTATTCTTTATGGAAAGCCAGATGAACAGTGTAATTCAAGCCATACCCAATGGATATATCTGTGGCTAAATTTCTTTGCTCGTCTTCCTTCAGTTTTTCTTGTTTCTCTTTCATTTTCTGTTCTTGTTCCTTAAGTTTTTCTTCCTTCCTTTTACGAATTCTGAAAGTTAAAAACCATAGGTAGTAATCCATTCATAACCTCTTAGTAAAGCCATTACATCAGTGTGAGCCAATGTCACATTATAGTCCAATGTGAAACATGGGTTTAGATGCAAAGAAATAAACAGCTTTTATTATTTATTATATTAGACTATAATTATCTCTTACCTAGCAGCTGCTTCTTCCCTCTCTTTTCGATGTTGTTCTGCTTTTAATTCCCGGAACTCCTGTTTTGCCTGTCGTAATATATCAACATAATCTTCAATAAAATCCCTAGTAGAAACCAGGGTCAGTAGTTTCCCACAAAGAGCATGAAGTATCTTCATTTTTTCTCCTGTCAAAAATTGATAATTTCTACATTATTAATGACAAAAAATGAATTGTATTGGAAAAATTGTAATTTGTGGTTCAAGGTGAAAATGCTTAATAAAGACTAGGGGAAAGTCTCTTCAGATCAAACATGCCACTGGTGTGTCTTCAGAAAAAAGCAACTTTGAGTCCAACTTAACAGTTATGTGATATAAAGGCATTTCAAATACTAATGACTATCTTATATACTAGTTACATAGACATGAAAAATTTTCAAACTGTAAAGAATTGTTTTTCAAGTTTTAATTTTTAGGCTCACAAATGAAGTTCAAATCAAAACTAAAATATAACCACATAAATTAAAAAAATGGCAATAGGCAAATTGCTACTCTGAAAAGACTGCATAAAAGCACTACCATAAATTATAAAAACTATATGAATATTAGAAATTAAGGTACTGTATTTCTATTATATGTTCTCTAAGCACATTAAATTAAACTGTATATATTTGTATAATTTTTTATTTAAAAAAGAAAGTGAAAAATAACTTCATCTTAACTTTATATATTGTTTCTTATACCTCAAATACTTATTCAAGGAATTGTTAAAATTTAGCAGCTACAGCTTAAACTTCTGATATACTAATTAATACAAATGAAAGCTAGTTAATTCTCACTTATTCTTTTAAACTTAGTAGATTCAGTAGATTTACCACAAATTTTTAAAATAATAGAAAATCCAAAAGAAAAAGAAAATAAAATCATAAATCATTAAAGCTAATATGAACAATAACGGTAGTTTAAATTTAGGTCACTATTGGCATACCAACACTTTCTCTCCCTCTCTCTCTCTCTCTCTCTCTCTCTCTCTCTCTCTCTCTCTCTCTCTTTTTAATAAAACTGCTTTCTCTCTCTTTTAAAACTGATTATCATCTAAAACTTCTCATCAGCTACCTAGTTTTCTGGATGTAAAAGGCCTAAGAGGGTAGAAAGTGGGCAGGTTAGACAGATTCCAACTTGCCAAGTTTACCTGGAGTCAAATCATACACTGAAGTGCTTGACAGTTTCTTCACTAGACTGGGATTACTTAAGCGAAGCTCCATACAGGCATCATCTGTAGCATCAAATCCCCCTCGTTTCTGATATCTGTACTTTGCATTTGCTGATGTGACATCAGCACCTGAAGCTAAGATGTGTAGTCTGAGGATTTCAGAAAGAGTGCAGCTATCAAGATCCAAGCTTTTCAAACTGCAGCCTATAGTTGTTAAAAATGAAACAGTCATTTAGAATACAAACAATAAATATTCAGCAATGTAAAATGTACCTTTATAAAATTAAAAATAAAAAGCCAATAAAATAAAAAAAATAAAGCCCACACATACCCTGGTGCAACTGCGGCCATGCAGCTGCCAAAGATGCAACTGCAGACAGTGCAGATTTTGTGGGGTCTGCATCTTCATCCAAAGCCTCTGTTAAATCTTTAAGGAAATAAATACTTTATTCTAGTGCAAATCAAAGCTTGAATATTTGGGAACAATGCCCTTTTAAAATGATGAAAGAAACAGCAAACAGCTTAACATTCACGAACCTCAAAAGAACCAACACTAGGTACACCAAGCATCATTCACATTCTGCCTAGTCTCCACCTGAAACTACGAATCCTATGACATGCACCACTCTAATATTCTGCTTACCTAACATAGAAGACAATTTCCAAGTTACCAACAAGATGTATATATACATTCCAAAATGGCAAAATGCACTTTAGAATGAAAAACAATTCTCCTTGCTTAATATAACTTTAGAAAAATCTACTCTGAAAATCAGAATGCACTTGAAGATATCCAATCTTTTATAAATATTTTAAGACTGAATCATAACAAAGTGTAGGTTATAATAATCACAAAACCAGCGCAGAAAAAGAGCTAAAAGAACTTAAAGACAGCACTGCTGTCACTTAACCGTTAATTTATCCTCTTCATTTAAATTGCTTGTTTTTAATTTGAAAACTCTCCAATCCAAGAAACAACAGGAAGATTTTCCTGTATTTTCTAAGTAAATTGCTTTAGCTTTCAAAACAGTACTTAGGTTACAAATAGGACTAAAGGGCAAATCTATAAGCACAGATATATTTAAAGCACTAGTATATAAAATTGTTTCTAATTGTAATACGTAGATGATAAAAAAAATTAAAGCGTCAACTTGAAAAACTTTAAGCTTACAGAAAACCATTCTGTTATAGTATAGAGGACATAGCTTCAGACTAAGTCAGATAACGCATATTTCTAGTCTTAGCTCTGCCGGTCCCTAGTTCATAGTTATGTAGCCTTTAGACAAGTCACTTAATTGGCTTCATTTTCCTTAAAGGGATGAGTCTAGATCAGCAGTTTTCAAATTCTTCAAATATTTCTTAGAAGCCCAACATAAGAGAGTAAAAAGTGCCCTTGTTAAAGTGGGGTACAGAGATGACAATCCTGCCCATTCATCTTTCCAACTCTCCTGCAGTGGCATCAAGGAAATCACTGTACAACTTGTAAGGTTCTATGGATTAGAGTTTGGAAAACTCTGGGCGAAACTGGTCCTGCGGTTCTTTAACTTTCTATTATGTGGTTCCCCTCCTCAAGTTCACAAACTCACAAATGAACCAGAGAGAACAGAACTGCTGTCCTTTACTAAAGGAAAAAGGCAGCTCTAGGATCATGTCTGATTACAATCAGTGACAAGTTCATGGTAGTTAAAGCATAAACAATACCACACAGGAGAAATCTGACTAAATTTTACATACATGCAGAAGTTATTCCTACCAGGCCATGAATATAGTCCAAAGACAGACATTACAATTATATTCTTCCTCACCCGGGAAATACTAGAACCTAAGACTTTTTAAATTTTCATTTCACATATAAAGCCAAACAAACAAAATTAATAGGCACTCTAAGATTAACAACAGTCCGAGATGCAGAGCTGTAAAAGTGTACTGGCTCTCTTCCTTTGCAGCAATCACCACGTTCAACCTATTTTATCTATAGTAAGTTACAATTTCCTAAAACAAAGGCTATTATTAAAGGCCTTAGGAATGGACAACCAACAAAATGACAGTTTACTTTTAATTGTATTAAACTAACATGTTAAAATATGTATTCTTTAAAATGGTACTCTCTATATATAATCTATTCTATATAAGGAGGATACTCTTTTTCCCATTCTTTGAAGGAATTTTAAACTTATGATATAAGACTAAAGAGGAATAGATATTTTTAATATAAAATTTTAAAAACTGCTGGTCAAAATCTAAAATTTGATATAAAAACAGGGGGATTAAGGCCCAAGAAATTAGATCTTCTTGCAGATAATTTTATAGGCAATGCTAGGGAAATAAATATTCAAAATTTCACTTCTTTGCCATATTAAGAAGCAATATAGCCTAGTCATTATGAGGCTAGACCAGACTGTCTCAGTTTGTATCCTATCACTTTGTCAGCCGTGTGTCTTTGGGTAAGTTAATTAAATTCCTAAAGTCTAAGTTTCTTTATATGTAAAAGACAGAGAATAATTATTATCTACCTCATAGGGGTGATATGAGGATTAAATGAAACAACGCATACATAGTCTTGTATCACTATTAGCTATGTGATATTCAGTAAATAACCTCATTGAACCTTAGTTTTCTCATCACTAAGATAAATTCATACTTTTCCTTTCTGCACAATTTCCCCTTTTCTAGAAATAGCAGGAAACACCAGCTAAAGAGGAAGTAAGAGAATATTTAGTACTACCTGAGTACTCAATTGGTTTCAGGAAGACTGTAGAAAAGCTTTCTTGTTACTGAGATTTGAGAACATATGAAAAATACCTGGGGGAACAATGTAGGACCCTTACTGAAATTGAAATAACCATGTAAAATGTGGCCAATAATAGGGAAGTGAGAGAAAGGTGAAAAATTCCAAAGTATGTTTTTTCCCCTCCCTAACATTTAAATAAATATTTTCAAAATGAGCATTAAAAACTTTATTCAGAGGTAGACCTTATATTTATATTTATAGACATTCCTATATAGGAGTAGAACTATAAAAATTACATATTAAACAAATCAAGAATAGAATATATAATGACAACACAAAAACACCAACAGTCATATATATTTTCCTTTACGCTGCAAAGCTGATTTCCAACACAATTTTCTTGCCATCAAGACTTCCAAACTACAATACTCATCTGCTTCAAATCCTGAATTAAATACAGTTTTATTTCCTGTATTAAAGTCAGAACTTGGTCAATAATCCTGTGATGTTACTTGGTCATTACGACAACCTAATGGTTACAAGAATGAATATTTGCTGCATTATCTGTCTTACATAATCCACCTTTAGTGATGGTACTTGTCATCTTAGATAATCTTTAGATGTTTTATAAATGGATTTACCCTTTTGTCTTTAGTAGAATCTCATTTAATTGATAAAGTCACCTGAGATGATGACGAGGACCATATTGCTAAAATGGCCTTGATAAGGGGCCTATGGTGATTGGTACTCAAGCTAAAGAATAGATTTTCCTTGAACTCAGGCTGTAAAATCAAAAGGCAACCAACATTGGATGTATATTCATCATTATCCTGTTGCTCCAGGGACCAGGCATAAAGGAAAATGAGCTCAAATTATCTAAGGCCAACAAATACTATCCAAATGGATGAATGTCCCACTATTCTGCACCAGGACTCTGCTATCCAGATGTCTCCCAACAGTTATTTCTTATTGTGAATTTTATGCAATACACTAAAGTATTGTTTAATAAAGCTTCTGATCCTAAATCTCATGAGGCAAAGTTCACAGTGTTATTTAGGAAGACAAATTAATCTCTTAATATAAATGCTTAACAATTCTTCTGATTGAGGTAAATCCTAAACAAAATAGTGAACATATTATTTTAAAAATAAAAAAGGTTTTCCCCAAAAATCATTCCTACATTAATGTGTACCACATTGACTCTAGATATTTAAGTGCATAAAATTAAAAGAGCAAAATTTCTAGTTCAAACTAATTAGTGAAATAAAAATAAATAAATTTCACTTAACCCTGATTTAAAAACTGTTGGATAAGATCTGAAATGAAATTACAGTAGTATTTTCCATTTAAAGCATTAATAACAATTAAAATTTTCCTTAGGTGGAGGCAAAAAAATCAGTGCTACTTAGCAGAATCTCTTGGAATTACAGATACTGGTCAATGAAATCTGTAATGCTCTTAAATCATAGGAGAAATCTAACAGAATACAAAGCAAGATAGATTGGGGAGGAAATATTTTTAAGGTCATCAGAAACAGGATACAGTACAACAAAGTTTTTATAAAACAACCGAGAATGTGTTGTTAGTATATGACTCAAGAATCGGGTAACTTGAACAACTATGTTTTATAACTGTAAAAGCAAGTTAATTTTAAAATAACCTTCAAAAATGAGTTTCATTACAAAGTTAATATCAATCAGCAATAACACTGAGTTCTGACCTTTGGTGTCAGCATCAGTTATTTGCTCTTTGGCTACTTCCTCTTCTTCTTCTGCTATCGCCTGGAAGATGGCAGTCAGGAAGAAAAAAAGCAATTCACATAGTGGGCCTTCACTGTCATTTCCTACAAGAGCTTCCTCTAACACTTCTGTGAATAAAATGTTTAAAATGAATTGAAAGTTCTGTTCATGTACTAACAAAACAACTCTAATGGAATCATAAACATTTGAATCAATAATAGCCTGTGTAACTATTTTCTTAAGTGCCCATTTATCAAAGCAGAGCCAAGTATTACCCAAGGCAAAATAAAAAAACAATTTATAATGATTACAATAAATTCTAATAAAACCATTAGCCAAAATCACTGCATTCAAGAAAGCCAAATTAACCTCAGTAGATCAATACAATATTTCATATAAGTTTAAATTTGAGGTGCAAATTAAGGGACATATTTAAAACTATAATTTTATTCTAATTTGAATAACAATGCAGAGATTTGTTATTGTCCCACTGTTCTTAAGAGCTATGTGGGGCATAGCTATTTACCAAACAGTGCATAGGAGAGGTAATTATCTGTATTAAGTATAGTATCGTGTGCGTTTCTCGTCTAATTCATTTGACCTAAGCCAGCATTGTTTAGACCTTTTTGATCTGTAAGGCACAATGACTCATACCTCACCTAGCTCATAAAGGGAAATTAAGGGAATATGAAAGTCCTCCTGAAAAATGCACTGTTACTAAAACAAGAGTGGCATTATAATTCTGTCTTTGAGGGTCTTTACTTTGATCTTAAGCAAGTTATTTTACCATTTGACAACTAAAAATCCAAAATGGATCTAAAGCCCTCCTCATACCAATTTAGCTTTTTAAAATGATGTTTATACAAAGTAAAAGTATGTAAGTACAGAGGCAAAACAGAATCACAAATTAAAGGTAGGCAACAACTCGTCTCCAAATACGGCTGACAACAATTCCTTCCCTCCCCCCATTACCTACCATGCCACCCTCAAGGAGTGGAGTCTATTCTTTTACCCCCTTGAATCCCAGTAGGCCTGACGAATGGAATATGGCAAATACAGGCCTGCCAGTTCCAGGCCGAGCCTGGAAAAAGGCTGACAGTTTGTTTCCTGCCTCTTGGAGCCCTCAGCTGCCACATAAGAAGGGCAGGCTGCTCTGATGGAGTGGTAAGCCAAGTGGAGGAGCACTGAGGCACCGGGCATGCGTGTGAAGAAGCCATCTTGAATATCTAGCCAGGTAGGCCTTCAGATGACTCCAGTTCCAGCCACTGTCTGACAGTAGACCCCAAGAGATGACTAGAAAGCTAGGCCCAGTGACTTCACAGAACTTTGAGAGATAATAATTTGTTCTTTCAAGCCATTAATTTTAAGGTGAACTATAACATAGCAATATCACTTGCCTAGGGTTACTCCTTCAGGAAATTCATCTTGAAGATCAAAAAGTTCCCCAAATGCATTAAGGAATTCCAAAACCATTAGAGCATCACCAAAGATTTCAGGAGGTAGTCTAGTTTTCACTGGAGTTGGTTCTGGAAGTTCCTGCAAGATTAAACAATTTATGTAACTACTTGAACCATATACAGGAAACTTTAAAAGGTAGATATGATATTATTTCATGTAGACGAGTAGTTCTCAACCCTGAATGTTTATCACAATCAGCTTTAGAACTTTTAAAATTATAGATGTGCTGGACTTATTACAACTTTACTAAATCAGTCTCTAGGGACTTTTTCCTTCATCAAACTAAGAACATAACTTTAGGCTCGAGTGTATTTCTGACTATATTACCTCGTTAGGAGGGTCTTTTACCCTAGATTCTGAGGTTAAGGCATCAGCTGTGCCAATAATATCTTCAATGCAGGATTTCCTTAGGATATGGAACAGAATTAAACCACCATCTACTGACTTAGAAAAGGTGATGAATGAATTTGGTTTGGATACTTTGATTGTTTCTGGAGACGGGAATAATCTTTACCTAGCAATTAAGCTAAAAGCATGCCTGGCACCATTGGTTATTAGATTATCAAGGATCACACAAATAAGCAATTATTTCTCAGAATCAAAGTCATTACCAAAGCTTGTTATAAAATGCTAACAATGCTACCTTGGAACTCTAAATATAGCAGTTGCTTAACTGGCTATTTCCTCAGTTAAATATGAAGAGGCCACAATTAAAAAGAAAGAAAGATTTCTTCAGCAAAGCCACACAGCACACATAGAACATGGGTGTGTGAAACATCACATAATATGCTTATACCTTAAGATCATCACATTCCATATCTTCTCTTGGTTTATTCCACTGTTTTAAGTATTCCATATATTTTCGTTTTTCTTCACGTAATTTCTCTCTTTCCTAAAACAAAAGGTTAATAAAAATTCTTATAAGACATTGGTAAGGAAGCATTAGCATCACCTGGGAACTTGTAAAAATTACAAATACTTGGGCCCTACCCCAGATGTACTGAACCAAGAACTCTGGGGTTGGGACTCAACAACTGATGTTTTTGGGACTCAACAACTAATGTTTTAAGAAGCCTTTCTGGTAATTTTGATGCACACTAAAGTGTACGAACCACTGATTAAAACAATGCCATTCTGACAGAACTTCTACAAAGACAGATGGAAAATGTCCGTCACACAGTAGCTCTTGGATAAATATTAATTCAATCTGATCCTGCCTACTGCAGCTCTTCCCCTACTTCAAATCAATTAGATCCTAACAAAGTAGGTAAAATTATTAAAGTACCTAAAATAAAACCTCCCCTTATATTTGCAATACATTTGTTGTTTTCGAGGTTTATTTAAACCTGACTGACACTCTAGGGACACACAGAGGGAGCAGTAATTAAAAGCAGTATTAGAACACAGTTGGCGAACTTCTCTTGCTAGTTAATCCAGGCCACTTCTCTTGCTCGCTTGGTCTTTTTAAACTCTTAATTCTTGGTTCTGGTATGTGAAACTGCAAGATAAATACTGACACTAAAAAGTCTCTAATAAAGCAGCACATAAATAAAATATTTTATTATAATTATTTTCCAATAAATATGTTTAATGTTAATATTATTCTTTGAAATTTAGGAACACTGAAGGTAAACAGATGTGCATTTACCAAATTTTTAACATAACATGGCTGGATGGTTACAGACCTTACTGGCTGTGCTTTAAGTAGTCTGCTGCAGTAAGTCATACTCCCACCCCAACATAACTCTTGTAGGATGTAAGGTGGGCATTTTCATTTACTGTTGCTAACAGTGTAAATAAGCACAACATGTTTGATAAACAAATACCTATGTACGTCTATAGAAACTTTTAAAAATCTTCTCACCCTTTGACCTATTATTCTACTTCTACAAATTTATCCAGAAACATAATCTAAAAACAGGAAAGACTTGTATTCACTAAATTGAATAGCATATTATTATCTATGAGCAAAGAATTATAAAGCACTTACCTGTATCTATCTGATTAAATATTATGCAGTTACTAAAAATTCCACCTTAGTTTGTTTAATAACATGAAGAAATGCTTATAATAATGTTAAACAAACAAAAAAATATACACAACTATAAATGCTGGATCTCTTTTTTTAAGGTCCAGAATAAAGACTAGAAGTAAATTTATCAAAGTGTTAATGCTATTTCTAAATGCTACCATTTAGATCACAAGTGGTTTTTTTGTTCTGTACCTTTTCTGGAATGAACATATATTAGACATCTCCACCCTGACCCCAAGGGCCTATTTGAAATAACTCAAAAAACTTCAGGCAATCTAAATGAGCACAGTGCATAACACGATCATCTAAGGCTACTTGTGAATATCTCAGAAAAACAATGACAGTGACTGTCTTTGGAAAAAACCAGCTATAGAATTCTCTAAGGAGTATCTACTGCTAAAGTTATAATAAAGATTTGCTGAACTACCCTATTATCACAGACACCTTATTCTTCAAGAATAAGAACACTGTAGTAATTCTTGTTAGTCACAGATTTTATTGTATTTTTCTAACTATGTATTTTTTTTAAAGGTATAGTTTATTTTATTTATTATTTTTTTCTTTTTCTTTTTTTTTTTTTAGCTGAGCCATCCTGTCACCTGTTGGCAGCTCAGTGGCAACTCAGCTCGGGCCGGGCATCGAACCGCTGTTGCTCAGAGCTCACACTCTTGCGTGAGCTCTTAACCAACTGAGTCACTCGGCCGGCCCCTAACTATGTATTTTACTTTTAAAGGTTTTACGCATATCACCTTCCTTAATTTGTAAGTCTATATGATAAAGAAGATCAACTTTAGAATTGCACTTTAGAAGAGGCTTTGAGGTGTAAAGGAATGCATATATATGTTGAACCTTAAATCACTCATTAAATTTTCCAAAGCAAAAGGGAGATTAAACACCAATTTCAAAGAAACCAATATTCTCCTTTGAAATTGGTGTTTATCGGTGCTCTATGCACACCTATACGTGAATATAAATCAAAGTGGTAAAAACACTTGAAGATTAACCATGAATTTAAGTATGTAGAGCACTATTTACTAGATGTAGAGAGCATAGCTAATATACTTGAATGAATACCTTTTCTCTTTCTATTTTAAGCCTTTCTTTTTCTTCTTTCTTCTTTAGTTTCTCTTCTTCAACAATTTTCTTCAATTCTTCCTTCTTTTTCTCTTTATCTTCCTTTTCTTTTTTCTTTGCTTCTAGGGCATCTGCTTTTTCTCTTTTTAATTTAGCCTTTTCAAAAGCTGTGGAGGAGGTCAAACTTAGAACTGTACACAGATGGAAAACAACACATTTTTTAATGTAACAAAAGAATCTTCAAGTAATTTAAGGTTAAGTGAGATCAGTAGAGACTCATAAGGGTTATAAATTCCTGGAGGAAGCCAGCACGTGATTAACCCTCAATCAGGCGCAACTGATCTCACAGATTCATTGCACACAAAGATGCCGCTATGAAATACATCTTTATTGTACTAAGTCACAAACACGACTGGCAATAGGTTATGGTAAAGGGGGAAGATACGGAAGTGATAAGTCATGACACTTAAGTTAACTGTTAAATATTTGAAAATTTGTCTGCAATAAATCTGTGAGATCAGTTGTGCCCGAAGGGGGGTTAAAATGGGGAAAAGAAAGTTGGCTGGGTTTAAGACAAACTACTGCACTGGGACAAACATTTACCTGCCTTTTAAAGCCCTGCTACTCAAGGAGTGTGATCCTAAGACCTGCAGCAAGGTTATCACCTTGTTAGAAATGCAGAATCTCTTCTCTCACCCAGACCCATTAATTTAGAATCTTCATTTTAATAAGGTTCCCAAGTGATTCATACGCACGTCACGTTTGTGTGAATCAAACAAAATGGGCCAAAATAGTTTGTAAGCCCTAGAAACTCCAACTTGTGCTTAATCTGGCATTAGGTCAGTTTAACAAGGGATATGCTCTACCTTAAAATATTGTTTTATGAGAAGAGGTCTCATTTATCACAAAAATCAATAGATACCAGACAGAAAAAACTATGCTTACAAAAACAAAAATAAAAGCACCCAGGAATATGCCATTTTAGAAACATTCCCTACCCAGACACAGAGAAATATTCTTTCCTGTACTTAAACAGTTTTTGGAGAGAATGTTAAAACTCACCCAGTGACTTCATTTCTTCTTGTTTCAAAACTTTGTCTCTTTCTTTCGTGGCTTTATTCCTATAACTTGCAATAGTCTGTTTCTTAGCAATGCTGTCCTCCTAAAAAACAAACCAAGAAACTAAAGTTGTAGAACCACAACTTTTACAAATTGATGGTCTGCCTTATTCTTACAGGAAGAGTAAACCCCCCCCAATTTAAAAGCCCTCGTCAATTATACTTTTTATACAAAAATGAGGTTTTATTCTAAAGCATAACTGAACTTTTTAAAAAAATGATATTTATTGAGGCAACATTGGTTAATAACATTAGATAAATTTCAGGGGTACAGCATTATAATTTGACATCTGTTTACTCTATTGAGTGCTCACCAACTAAAGTCCGGTTTCCTTCTATTACCATATATTGGATCCCCGTTACCCAATTCACCCTTCCCCACTGGTAACCACCATTCTGTTATCTGTATTTATGAGTTTGTTTTTGTTTGTTTTGTTAGTTTGTCTGTTACTTTTTACTGTATATTCCACATATGAGTGAAATCATGCAGTTTTTGTCCTTTTTTCTGTCTGGGTTATAGCCAAACCTTTGATAACTCTAATCATAGAAACATACCAAATGAGTTAATTCTATAGTTACGAATTAGTACTAAAACCTCCCAGAAAAACAACTGGTAACATATAAAGAGAGACATAAAAACATGCATTAGAAAACAAAACAAAACAAAAATCTTCCAGGGTACCTTATATACTAGATGGTGCAGACGTATGTAAGAAGTAGAGAAAAGACCTATCAGAAATATTCTTGAAGCAATGTTAAACAATGTCAAAAGTTTGTTTTAAATGCTCTTTATGTTTCAATACCATGATTTATGCCCTGTATTTCATCCTGCTTTACATTTTTAATAATTGCTTATATACTTGTTTTCCACTGTGATATAAAATCCCTGTGGCATGACAGCAATGTCTACTTCATGACAGCAATGTCTACGTCACACTTGAAATTTCTACAAGCCTCACTGCTGAGCAGTTATCACCATATAGTACACACATTTTGTGTTCCTTCCTACAGGCTATGGAGGTAGGGGAGCCAAACACTACTGATTTTGAATAGTTTTATTAAGAGCTACAAGATTTTTTTTTAAAATCTGTTCTCTACCTACCTGACTAACAGATCCTCGTTTGGGAGGTCTCCCTCTTCTTCTGTTAGCAGGACTGAAGATAAAGGTGGGTGGATCATCAGGGAAGAAATAAGAAAAATCTTGTTCTGCTATTTTATATGTTGACAGAGATGATCCCTTCATAAAAAAAGACATAGGGTACAATAACACATTAATAAACTATATATAGATATGCTCTACTATGTCATATGACTGCTCTTAAAAACCAGGTAAAAAACATTAGAATTTGTGTTATTATGTAGTAATATACATTTTACTTGGTCTACTTGATGCTTCTAAAAACTATATAATTAATCAGCTTTACGAGAAAGAAAACCACAATTCAAAAGATTATTTCACCATAAAACACTCAACAATGTTTCAACGGTTTCTCAATTCTAAAACTATTCTAAAATTACATTTCCAAACAATCTTTTTTTGTTTGCTTTGCTTTTGACA
The DNA here is from genome assembly GCF_001890085.2 of Hipposideros armiger. Taxonomy (NCBI): domain Eukaryota; kingdom Metazoa; phylum Chordata; class Mammalia; order Chiroptera; family Hipposideridae; genus Hipposideros; species Hipposideros armiger. Next base: position 4,127,458 of record NW_017731440.1, on the reverse strand, counting down.
ATTTTGTATGAGATTTTCAATGTAAATAAATAATCCACATATTTGACATTAGAACCTAGTATATTAACCGATAAGTTTTTCTTAACCATTTCCTAACTGCTGAACATTTAGATTTTCACCCCAGTTTGGGGTAATAAATAACTTTAAACTTAAATATTTTTATGTATCAGAATTTAAAATTGGTCTGGATAAAAGCAGAAATATTGAAAAATTCCTGTAAAGTATCAATTCAGAATTTAAGTTCAGAGAAATCAACCTCATTTTTATCAGAAGTGATGTGGTGCTAGAATAACTGCTAAATTCAAAAGAGTTTCTCTTTTTATTTTGTACTCAGGACTTGTTCTTCTTTCATCCATGTTCAACTCTAGACTTTTTACTTTTGATTAGCAATTCTGAAGATTACTTTGGTCTAATGGCTAAAGTCATCATTCTTTCTAAGAAAACATGCCATTTACAGAAATATCTTTCAGGAAATATATAAGAAAATAGTGATATACAATTTCAAATTAATAACAAACCAGGAATACTTCTGGGAATTCAATTTTCTGCATATTTTCATTTTTAGTAGAACATAGCTTTTACTATCTAAAATTCAATTAGTTCTGGCCATCACAATAAATCAAGAATCTATTAAAATTTTACATAAATTTTATTAATATGGTCATCTACTATCCCACATAAATAATCCTTGAATATACATAATTGCCCTTAAAGTACGAATATAAACAACATGAGTGGTTTCTTCTCAAATATATATACTCAAGAAAGGTTAAAATACGTTTTAATACATTAATTGCCAAGGTTCCTTATTCGCACATACATAACACACAATAAATACCCACACTGTTGTGCACTTGTAGGTACTCCTACAACAGACTATACACTCACTACAATGGGTATCAAACTGTTGTTTTGGGATGTGTGTGTCTGTATGCATGTGTGCACAAGCACGCTTGCACCAGATATCCACTAATCATTTATTATACTCTAAGAGAAAAATGTTTACTGTCACCTTAATTTTCATTTATTTATTATGGAAAGTTGAACTTCTTTTCATGTTTATTGACTGTTTATTTTCCTTGGTAAATAAATGATGATGTCCTTTACCACTTTTTTCCAATTGGGTTGTTTTTGTTCATTGATGTTAAGAGATCATTGTAAATTAGAGGAACTGGCGAGGTGGCTGTTCATGATACACATATACAACTTTTCATACATCTATTCACTGATTGCCTACCAAGTGCCAGGCACTGTTCTAGTCACTTATCACAAGTATCAAAATAATTTCGTTGTAAGCATCATTTTATATGTCTATCTGATGTTCAATGTTATAGATAAAGCATAATTTAAGCATTCTCCTCTTATCAAGACAAATATATAAATATGCTCACGTTAAAAAAATATTTCTCATGCATGCTAAGGTTTGAGAACCATGGCTCTAACCCAGATCTGGCTCTAACCCAAATCTGGCTCTTCTGAGAACACTGCTTTCCTGCAGCCCTCCAAAGTGGAAGCTGTTTACTGATTTCATTTCTTGGACTACTGGCGTGGGGTTTCCTATCACTTTGTTGAAGTTCTCCCTGAGATTACTGAGCATCCTTATAACCGGTGTTTTGAACTCTGCATCTGGTGATCTAATACATCAAAGCAATCAGAGTGACAGCCAGAATGAAGAAAC
>NW_017731440.1:4108008-4121215 GCF_001890085.2 Hipposideros armiger | reverse complement strand
ATATATATATATATATATATATATATATATATATATATATATATATATAGTCACGGGATGTAGAGTATAGTGTGGGAGTTGAGTCAAGGAAACTGTAATAGATATGTATCATATGGGGGGGAAGTGGGGCGGCGGATTGGAGGCGGGGGGTTGTCACCTCGAGGGGTAAAAAGTATAACTACTGCACTGTGTTGTACAGCTGAAACTAATTTTAAAAAATGTGTATTTCACAATAAAAAATAATTTAAAAACAAACAAACAAACAAACAAACAAACAAACAAACAAACAAATAAATAAAATAGAAAAAGCCCCATGGAAATGAAACCTGTAAAAAAAAAATATTTCTTTCGGATGATTCTATCTCATGTTTTCAAGTTTTTACAGTATTTTGTCAACTGTGAATTTTGATGTCTAGTTGCCTAGGTTTATACTGGGGTACTTATATTTTCTATTTGATTTGAGGTCCTCATTATATTCACTGAAAGTATTGTTTTCTCTAGCACTGGCCCTTGAAATCTATTCATGACATTTTAAACCTACATAAGTTTATACTGTAAAATCAATCTCATCCTTGGTATTTCTTTTCTATTGCTCCTCCTAAGTACTTCGACATGCATAACATTAAGATTTGTTTCATTTCACTTCCTTCTTTTTCTGAGTTAGATCTAATTTTATTTTTCCAAATAGTTAACCAAATGACCCAGTTTTATTTAGTACATAATCTACTTTGATCTCTAGAGATTTAAAAAGCTGCTTTTCAAATAGAATAAACTCATCTATTCACTTTTTTATTTCTTTTTTTATGTAACATTTACAAATAATGAAATGCACAATCTTAAACATTCAATAGTTGATTTCTGACACATGTATATATCTCTCTAACCCATTCTACTGCTTTTTTACTTAAATTTAGTGTTTCTCCCAATGTGAGTTAAATATTTCTCATTTTTAAGAATGTTTTAGTTTTACTTTTTAAACTTTTACTCTGTGTACAATGTGAGTTTTCTAAACTTGATTTTTTCCTTTTCTTAATAGTTATGAATAAAATATAATCTATCTTAGTATTGGTCTCTGATGTTTTTATTACATATATTGTTCTATCAAGCAGGATCTATTTTAGCATTGTTCTTTGTATCTACTTTTGTGAGCCAGAACCATACTATTAGAAAATTATAGTTTCCCCACCCCCATAACTTTGCTTTCCCCAGGTTTTTCATCACCTGATTGATATTTTTTACAAGGAAAGAAAGTGGTAGTACCTGAACTACCTAGCAATTCTAGAAATTGTGAAAACAGTATTTAATCCAATAAATATAAAGAAAATTACTAAAAATTGGCTCTAGATAAAAAGAGAGCTATTTTCAACCAACTTTGAAGTAATATTTCTTCAATGTCACCACTTTATATTACTAACCATTTCCCTATTTTTTCTTCTTTCTAACAAATAATTTCACCAGTCTAATTACCTTAATTTTAAGGACTCCATCGTGTGATTCACAGTGTTGCTTCAGAAAAAGCTTTAGTTTATCACGAGAAAACAGCTGTTTTCTCCGGCTAACAGGGAAAAAGGGGGTGAAAGGAAAGTATTAGTATCAAAGAATTCAATCCAAAGTCCATAACCTCTATAAATCCATAACCTCAATTTCAAGCCCAGAAAAGAACATTTCACTTTCTAATAGTATTTATGTAGAAGTAACAAGAAACTTTATACAGGAGTATTTATGTAGACTGTTGTAAAATCTACTTGATTGGGTCTATTATAAAAGTCCATTAAAAATAGTATATGCATTTATTGCTTAGGAACTGCTTAGAAATCAAATAAACCTCATGGAAAATATATTACAGAGAGTGAACCAAATCTTATAAAATTAGGTGATCATTCCTACAAGTATCACCATTAAAATTCTTTAAAAAGTTAAAGCCAATAGGCTACCAGATGTCACATAACGCTGAGTAAATCAACATTGAAATGGATCTTGTGAACAGAGTTGAACATGGGTTTTATCAAATCCTAAAATATTTTGTATTTAAACTTCATATGGCAGCCAACAAATTCATGGGATTCTAATTAAAGAGAATTAGAATTCTTAAGATTCTAAGAATATACCTTTGTTGATTCTTCCTTGCCCCCAAATTCAAAAGGAGCAAACACAACTGTAACCACTACCACAAACAAAACAAAAACAATAAACAACACACAGTATTTCTACAAAGGTTGTGGAAAGAAAGTACATGTTTTAATTCACTGTATTCCTTTCAGGAAAAAGTGAAGTTAAAAGCATATATGAGTGAATAAACAATGTAGGAGTTTTTAAGTAGTGACCCTCCCAAATATGTATTCTTTTTCTATAGTATAGAAAGGACTACCTGAGAGAAAGAGTTCTAGTTTACTGCTATGTCCCAGCACCATATAGGAGCTGACAAGAAGGTAATTATCTGTTTACTGTTGAGTAAATATACTAGTCCTTGAGAACTGTATAGTCTCATATGGCACCTACTAGCCACTTGTGGTTTTTTAATAAAATTAGAACTTCAGTTCCTCACTATTGCTAGCCACATTTCAAGTGATCAGTAGCCACAATAGCCACTGGACAGCACACATATAACGTTTCCATCATTGCAGAAAGTTCTACTTGTCAGTGCTATTCTAGCATATCAAGTCTTCCTTAAAGGAACAGTACTACTTTTTGATACTAACAAGAGATGCAAGTCATTTAAGCCTTCTATTATCAAGTATAGCTTTCTTACCTCATAATTCTTTGGCTTACCAATTAGGAAAGAAATGACTTAATTAGACTGTAACCAACATCTAGCAAAATTATATTTAAAGTATAAGTCAAACAATAAATGCAAAAATGAAAAATATTAAATAGAATTATATTACATAAAAAACTAAACTAAAGGCAAACTTAAAGGCAAAAAACGCCAAAACTCAACTATAAATAAGGAAAACATTGGTAGTTTTAACTATGTTATTCATCAGCCCATAAACTGAACAAATTTAAAAGTATGAATAATCCATGAGCATTATCTTGGGAATTTTTTTTTCGATATACAGTAAAATGCAGAATGCTTCAGAGATCCTAAATTAATGATGGGCCTAAAAAAACCAACTAAAGGGCCGGCCGAGTGGTGCGTTGTTTAAGAGCTGGCTTGGGATGCCAGAGGGCCCCAGTTAGGATCCCACATATGAGGGCCAGTGACACTGCCCTCTACTGCTAAGATGCTGAACAACAGCTCAACCTGGAGCTGGGCTGCTGTGAGTCGCTGGTCACAGCGTAGGCTGCAGCCACTGCTGCAGTGGGTTGCCATGGGCTACCATGTGTAGCCAGCAGCCAGCGTGAGCGGCCAGCAGCCGCCGTGAGTGGCCGTCCAGAGGCCGGCGACTGATCTGCCTCACCCGGGAAGAGTGCAATGATGGTGCCAGCTTGGGCCAGAGAAGCAACATCCTCCACAACTAGACTGAAGAACAAAAACAACAGCAACTTGTCTGTTCCCCTTTCCCCCAATTCCCCAGCGCTGTTCCCATCCCCCAATTACCCAATAAAAATCTTAAAAACAAAAACAAAAACAAAAAAACAACTAAAGACAAAACTACATACACCAAGTAATATATCCAACTCAGGAGTCACTCAACATTTATATTATTATCACTTTTCTTTGGCACATGAGTATATATGGGGCAACAGGAAAGAGAGAATAAGTATAAATATTTTACATCAAATGAAATGCAAGACTGACTCCTATGTGGCTAGTTGATAGTTGGCTGATAATGTCAACTTATTTTCAGATGACTAAGAGCCTAACTTCAAAGGGCAACAATAGGGATTTTCCTAAAATATATCTATGTATCCTAGAGCCATTTCTTTTAAATATTAGCCACTCACTACCTCTCTCTTTTGATTAGGCTTCAAAGGGAAATTTTAAAAAATATTCATTTTTATTATTTAACTTTCTTAAGGAATGAGAAGAGACTGATCAGATGTTTGTGATAATGAATAAAATATTACAAATGTGACATATTTGTAAGTACCATCAGATTTCTCAGCTTTGAAAATTGAGTTCTCTCATAAATAGGATCCTTTTTAATTTCTTAGATGTGAAGACTATTGGGGTTAGTTACTGATCTAAACAAAGGGTTCATGGAATCCAGTAGGATTCACTTTATCAGTCTATGAGCATATAAATGTATTTATAATATTTTAAAAAGGGAAGCAATCACTTGTAACACTACCCATTTGTTCTACATCAAATCTTAATTCAACGTAATTATACTTTAAACCAGCATAGAGAAGATACTGAATTTTACCTGATTTGTGTTGCTTTAACAATAGCACACTCATACAATTCTTTCTTAGTGGGCTGCACCTTGTACTTGAATAATAAGGGATCAACTGCATCTCTTTTCTTCCTAAAAAAAGAGCAAAGATACAAATCACTGAATACATTTTTTTTGAAATGTGAGATATTAAATGGACATCTATTTCTAAGAACATAAAATCACAGAATCGAATGCATTTTTATTTTAACTAGGACTTTGTAAGTTACTGATATTCCTCACCATTCTATAAGCCAAAATACCGGGGGTGCCAAGAAAACGTATACAAGTGGACACTTCGGTCAACGTTGCTCAAGCAGTAGTTCGCCATAATCAGAAGTGTCTGACGCTGATGGTAACCACTTTGAGCACCTCTTGTAATTGCAGAAGTCAAATGTGACTTGGATTCATCTTTTGTTATTGGTATATATTGAGTATTACAATTTTAACAGTTTTTTCCTTTCCTAAAATGTGTATCCATTTTTTTGGCACCCTCTGTAGTACAAAGCACCATTTTATGTTAGATAGGTATTTTAATTACTCATTTGATAAATTTTCCCTGAGTGAAGAAATTAACAAGAGATGAATAGGCACAGAGCACCCAGTTTAGGTTAGATAAATTTATAAACAAATAAATAGCTCTTGAATTTGCTTTTAAACTTTCTTCTTCATAGCTATGTAATCCAAGAGCAAAAGTGGAGATAATGTAGTTTACCCTATTTTAAGAATTGGCAAAGAGGGTACACATTTAATCCCTGCCTCCAACCAACTTCTCATCTTTTCTTAACTTTGAGGCATTCATTCATCCACTCTGTTATAAAGTTCAACATGCTACAAAATGGAAGTACCACATAAAAGAACAGATATTGTATAATTCCACTTATATGAAGCATCTAGAATAGGTAAATTCAGAGACAGAAAGCAGATTTAAGGTTACTAGGGGATGAGGAGGAAGGAGGAAATGGGGAATTATTACTTAATGGATACAGAGTTTCTGTTTGGGGTGATGAAAAAGTTTTGAAAATAGTGGTGATAGTTGTACAACACTGTGAATGTAATTAACGCCACTAAATGGTACATTTAAAATGGTTAAAATGGCAAATATTGTTATGTGTTTTAAGACACAGATACACAGACAAATACTATCCCACAAAATGCTGGTGATCATTTTGAGCACCGAGGCTTGATTCTAAATATGTGGCCTTAGTATATCTTGCAGATACTATGAAGTATGTGATGCTGGGCAAATTTTCTACCTCTGAACTTCTATTTCTCCTCGATACAAGAATATGACTATGGCCATCTACCTTTATAGAGTGGTTCTGAGGAGCAAATAAGACAACATATGTGGGTGCTGTTTGTTATACAGTTTAACTCATGGAAAATGCCCAGTAAAGAACTGTTCCATTCCCTTCCTTTCAACCCATCTACGGAAACATGAGAAAACCCAGATTATGTTTTGTTGGCAGGGAACAACCTAGAAATAAATTTCTTACTCAAGTTAGGGAATTAATAGAAATAACTCAACAAAGTAAAAGTCCAAAGATGACTTTCACCCTTCCTGGTATTTCAAGGTACAGCAGTAGCAATCTATAAACAAGTAGGCATTTTATGATGTTGATGTACAGTGAAGGCTCAGATTCTTCGAGAATCACAGATTAAAAGTATTTATAAATAAAGTAATTGGCCAGCTTACTCACTTTTCCTACATCAAGTGTCTATTCCAAGTACCTACAATTCAAGGGATAGGGCACAGCCTACATAGGCTGGAAATTATGAATGATTATGCCTATGGCCAAATTCAGTTGAACTTTGTGATGAGCTTGTTACAAGTGGGATTTACCAATGGAAAATTTCCTCTAAATGCTACATAACAGGCAAAATATTTACTATTATTCATTGGGATTCTGAACTAATTTGTTTTGTACTCAAGGTAACAAATTAGCCACAAAATATGCAGGTAGATCATATTTATATCTAAAAGGAAGGGAAAGGACATTAATGCGCTGAATAACAGAGTGTCGGACCTAAGAATCTAGACATTCCTCATCTCAAAGCACCTCAGAGAACCTAAAAGAATTAGAAGAGTGAATTAAAAGTTACTACAAAGTAACCTGAAATGATAAATCATTTTTAAATGAAAAAAATTTAGATAAACAAATACTTACTATATTTAAATATCAATTTAAAAAATATTTTTTATATACAAATCTGATGTCACCCTTCAAGACTCATCTAATATATAACTAACTCCATTCAAAGGTTATGATCTTTGCTATAGTACATAAAAACACACAAACTACTACTGTTAGAGGTGCTAAAGGACACATATTCACTACCATAATACCCAAACTCTTCATTCAGTGAGAGACCCAGACAAGTGACCTTAATTTCTTTTTCTGCATAATAGTAGCAACTCAAAAAAACAAAACAAGATGTATCAAAGGACTTATACAGGTCCATGTCATGCTTCATTCACTCTCCCAAAAATCATTTTTCTGTCAGACAGTGTACTATAGTTAGATGGCCTCATGCAAAGCCAATCCTAAGGCTCAGGTTCTAGTTAAATAAAAATAACAATACTCTTGCAGAACCAACAAATATGTGTATCAAACACAGTGCAGTGCCTAGACACAGTAAATGCTCAAATGCTAGTTACAGATACAGTAGTTCAAATCAGACAAAACGAGAACTTGAATTACAGGGTTCTGAGAGACAGAACTTGATAGTTACTAGTATTTCAGGAGCAAAGGAGTTAAAGGAAGTAGTTAAGAGGGGCCTCAGGTTTCTTATTTGAATATTATGGGACTGTTCACTGAAAATAGGGAAGAAAAAGAAAGACACAAGACCGGCTAGAGAAAGCACTCTTAAGTCTGAGATGCTTAAAGGCAGAGAGGGAACTGAATGGAGCAGTAAAAATTTAGACAGTTCAAGTGGAGGATACAGAAGGGAGCTGAGCTAAAACACGTAATGGACTTTCAATCAGTTGAGGACTCAGCTGAGATTTTAAATTTACTTGCAGATAGTGCCAATCTATGAGTGTTTGTGTGATTTTTCTCCAAGAGCACTCAGCTGACTCAACTGACTGAATTCCAGGAGGTTAAAGAGTTTCTTTACTATATGCACCATAAAATGAATAAGGATAATTAAAGTACAGAATGAATTTTCCCAAGTAAACAAAAGTGGAATGTGTAAGTGTAATTGAATGAAGTGAGCCTCAATTGTTCTTAAGCTGCTGATAAGAGTTAGTTGGGTAAGTTTCAATTCTGCAAACTCTAATGTGTTGTTGAACCACACTGTTTAGATGAACAGTATTTCAAAGTATGACTAGAAAGGAAGAAGGAGGGATTAAAGAAAAAATTGTTTCAATGGGATATCATTAGGCAATCTGATATACATTTTAAAAATTAATAAAAATCACTTACCCATTTTGAAAAGAACTATTCTGTGTTTCTGAATCATCACTATCACTGATAATAATAGTTTCTCCATCTATACTGCTGACATGTCCATTAGCAAAACCATTTTGATGTGATGGAGGGAGGACTTCCAAAATCCTACACTGCAACCTGAAAGAAAATGATATATTTAAAAATGCAAATCATTTGATATTTTACAATCAAACATTTCAGAACAACCTATTTTGAACAACTGAAAAGTTATTTTCTTTTATAGAAACTATGGTTGATTAATGTAACCAATTTACTAAAAAAGAAAATCTGTAACATCCAATTTATGCAAAGGTTAGCTACAATTTAAAATAATACAAAACCATTTTAAAGGTCAATTTATCAAGATTCTTGGCATTTATATTCTTAACTGAAGATACTATTTGGAAAATCAAATTCTGGCATAATATCTCATTATACAGATCGGGTTTTACAGTTTTTCAAAGTCTTCAATATTTTAAATTCTGAGTTTCTCTTAATCATAACCACTTTTATTCTCACTGTAATTTCTGATCACTGGAAAGCTTCCTATTTACTAACTCTATCACCCCTATTTTGGCTTCTCTTACTCTGTTCACTCTATCAGAATTTTATGGGATACAATTTCAGACTCATTCACCACAACTGAAATATTCCTCAATCCTATTTTTCTGTGCCAATTTTCAAGTGAAATAATTAAAAGGTGGTATATATCCATACAATAAGGTATCATTCAGCCAAAAAAAAAAAGAAAAGAAATGAAGTACCAATACATGCTACAGTATGGCTAAACCTTGCAAACATGCTAAGTGAAAGAAACCAGGTGTGAAAGGCTATAACAGTATATGATTCCATTTATATGAAAAAAACAGAATAAGCAAATCCATAGAGATAGAAAATAAATGAGTAGTTGTCAGGAACTTGGGGGAGAGGGTGAGAGAGGAGAGCAACTGCAGTGCCTACTAATGGGCACTGGCTTTCTTTTTGGAGTGTAGAAAATGTTCTAAAATTAGTTTGTAATGATGTGCAACTCTATGAAATGCTAAAAACCACTGAACTATACATTTTAAATGGATGAATTTGATGGTATGTGAAATATATCTCAAGATGTTAAAGATAGTACAAATAAAACCAGGGTAGGGAGGAAAAAAAGAGGGAGAGAGGAAGGAAGGGAGGGAGGACAGGCATTGCTGGAATTATATATGTGGTACCGCTACAACTCTTAGGCAATCTGGGGGGGGAGGGAGGTTTTATTAACTAAGAATATTTTAAGCACATATATACCTATCAGTGGGTAAATCCCTATTCTCTAGAGAAAAAGTGGTTCAAGATTAGACAATTAGCTCACTGCATCATTCACTTGGTCATCCCATGTCATACACGAGTTTTAATATATTGTGGGCATTCATAAGACTGCTTGTCTATTCACCAGCCCCACTCTCCTAAGAACTTCATTCTTCCCACACCCCACCTTCTTCCATATGGCTGCTAATACAGCTGCCATATTACCACAAGACTCTGGTCAGAGTTAGTTGATACTGTGGGTAGGCACCTTTTTGCTGAGCGAATACATCTTTTTCAAGATTTAAAAATCTGGAATCTAGAAAGTAAAAATCAGTTCCTCTTCTTCTATCATGGAATCTCTAAGATATAAAATTCTGGTACTGTTGGCACCCATGTTTCCTGTCACATAGAGCGGGGCAGTGTGCAATGAGAGAAGATAAAGCCTAAAAGAGAGAAGAGAGAAGAGAAGGCAGGGGTACTAGAGGCAATCAATTCTCTTATTCCTGTACTTTCTCAGACTTAGCTGCACCTTGCCCATGTCAGGTTTAACTGTTTAATCTTTCTTTTGATTCAATAAACTGATAATCTGCCCCTTTGCATATGTTTTTTTTCAAAATGAATTTTTGTCACAGCCAAAATAAACAGAATTATACAATTCCAGGAAGAAAAACGGTATATTTAGAGCTGGTTCATTTGTGGAAGCAGGTGGATTTTTAAAAGATAAGAGCGCTTTTCATTAGTGTACCTTTTGGCATATGCTTATATTCTCCCTTAGGAAAACATCTTTAGTACTCCCTACAATATCTAATATTGCTGTCAGGCATAGAGAAAATCAGGACCATTGATTTCCTGTTAGAAACTTTGCACTGGACTCAAATAGAAGGAAGCAACTGGTTCTACAGTACCCCAATGTTTAAGAATCAACAAAATGTAGACTATGTGGGTGAATTCAAAGCATTCAGAACATCTTATCTTCCACCTTCACTCATTTCCTCTCATGCTGAGACTTATACAGGTTAAATTAAAAGTATTGCATATGGTTCCTTTACAATTTTGTCTTAAAAAATTTGAGAAAAAAGAGAGGAGACTCAAATTACTAAAACTAGAAGTCCAAGTAGGGACATTACTAGTGATTTTACAGAAATAAAAAAGATATAAGAAAATACTATGGACAACTGCATGATGGCAAACTGGATAACCTAGAGGAAAAGGAAAAATTCTTTGAAACACACAAACTACCAAAACTGACTTAAGAAGAAATAGAAAAGCTAGAGAGATCTATAACTAGCAAGACTATGGAATCACAAACCTCCCAACAAAGAAAAGCCCAGGACCAGATAGCTTCACTGGTGAAGTCTACCAAATATTTAAAGAATTCATACCAAATTCTTCTCAAAATCTTCCAAAAAATTGAAAAGAAGAGAACACTTCTTAACTCTTTCTATAAGGCCAGCATTACCCTGATACACAAATCAGACAAAGACATGGCAGAACATGTAAAGAGCTCATAACTCAACAAAAAACAAATAATCCAATTCAAAAATGGGTAAAGAATCTGAATAGACATTTGTCTCCAAAAGACAAAAATGACATTAAACACATAAAAAGATTGCTCAGCATCATTATTCACAGAGGGAATGCAAAGTCAAAACTGCAATGAGATACCACTTCATACCCACTAACATGGCTATTATTTAAAAAACGAAAAAATGGGAAATGTCCAGTGTTGGTGAGGATGTAGAGAAATTATAACACTTGTGCACTGTTGGTGGGAATGTAAAATGGTGCAGCTGCTGTGAAAAACAATATGGCAGTTCCTAAAAAGATTAAACAGAATTATCATATGACCTGGCAATTCTACTTCTAGGATACATACCCAAAAGAATTTAAAAAAGGAACTCAACAGATATTTGTACACCAGTGTTCATAATGGCATTATTTACAATAGCCAAAAGGTGAAAATGACTTAAATGTCTATCAACAGGTGAATGGATAAACAAAATGTGGTATACACACACACCATACAGTATTAGCCATAAAAGGGATGAAATTCTGATACATGCTACAACGTGGATGAACCTTGAAAACATTATGCTCAGTGAAATAAGCCAAACACAAAAGAACAAATATGCATGAATCCACTTATATGAAGTATCTAAAATAGGCAAATTCATAGACAGAAAGTAGAATAAAGACACATAGAAATAGACAGAAAGTAGGTACTGGAGTGAGGGAGAAATGGGGAGTTATTGCTTAATAGGTACAGTTTCTGTTTGGGATGATGAAAAAGTTCTGGAAATAATAGGGATGGTTACACAACACTGTGAATGTACTTAGCACCACTGAATTGTACACTTAAAAATAATTACAACAGTAAATTTTATGTTATGTTTATTTTACCACACATTTTTTTTAAAAAAGAAACATTTTTGTGTCCTAAAAGTAAAGCTTAAGAAGGCTCAGTCACCAAGCCAGTATTGGTAGCAAACGGAAATGGTGTCAAAAGAATTGAAGGGTTAACTTTCACTACTGGCTGACAGAACTAAACCAGTTAAAGAGGAACAACTACAGGAAATCATATCAAAACTTGTTAGGTAATTATGTAGTCTAATGATAAAAAGGTTTTGTAATTTAGTGACATGAACTGCACAAAAATAAGCAAGGAATGAAACAGACCTACTTTTGAAGGGCCTGGGTATCACATCCAGGGATCAGATTGCTCAGGGTTCTAGGAGGTGATGAAGAAAGCTTTGCAGTGAACCTTTGATAAGGTTCTTCAAGTTAAAAAAAAAAAAGATGGCTTTCACTGGCAGAGCCCAGGTGAATGACCCTAAGTGGTGATGGTGGTGGTGGTCATGAGGGAAAAACAAAGCAAATGGGTGTATTCTGGGCACAGGTATGTTTGGTGTAGTGCTTAAAATGGTGTGTGACAGTTGTTTGAAGGGAAAAGTTGATGATCCCAGGAGGCCCACAGAGCTAAAATAATTTAAAAACATTTAAAACCAACAGAAAATTAACACACAGAAATGCAATTCCCTGACAGAGGAATAAGGGAGAAGGAAATCAGTACAGCATAGGGACATTGCCTAGAACATAATAAATTAGATATAAATTATACTAGTTACTACCAATGCTACTATTGGCTTTGTACCACACCAAAACAACAGGCATTTCTAGCTAATCTAATCAAGGCTAGGCCTCTTGTTGGTACTTAAACTTCAATTAACTACTCAAGAAGTCAAGTCAACACCTAATAGATTTCCAAAGAGACTTAGATGATGTCTTTCAAACCCACTTGCTACAATTTCTTGGTTCTAGGGAGTCCAAAGATTGAAATATAAAAAGTTTGAAGAATCACAATATAAGACCCAGATAGTGGGTCTCTGAGAGCACAGAAAGTCTCTAATTAAAGTTATGCCCCATTATGAGGACAGAGTAGAGGCTGATGATCAAGATGATTCTTACTATTATTAGATTTCCTGAGTGCCAGATAAGTATAAAAATTATACATATTTCTCTACTCTTATCAATTCTGCAAGTTATACATTTTCCAGAAGATAAACTCAGGGTCAGAGAAGTTAAAGCATTCGTTCATGGTCACATAACCAGTAATGGTACAGTCAAAATATCATTTGACTCTGAAGCCCATATACTTTCTAATCCGCCCCTTCTATTACTGGAGTTGAGGGGAAACAGCAATGCTATATTGACTCAAGGGTATTTCAGAGCTTTTAGGCCAAGGCAGTTAACAAGCTCCTGAAATGTTAACAACTTAAAACATTTCAGAGTGAAATCAAGTCTGTGGAACAGCAGCAAGCACAGAATGAAGACATGGCAGAAATTAGCCATAAATCTGTAACGGCAACAAGCTAAATAAGGAAATAGCCTTTTATGAGTGTATTCTGGAATGGTATATAACTCTCCCCCAAAAAAGCTGTTTTTGTTTTAATAGTCATAGTTCATTTTATATCTCAAAATACAAATTCATTAAAACAAAAGCAGGGAGGGCCGGCCGAGTGGCACGATGGTTAAGAACAGGCTTGGGAAGCCAGAGGGCCCCAGTTCGGATCCCACATATGAGGGCCAGTGACACTACCCTCTACAGCTAAGATGCTGAACAACAGCTCAACCTGGAGCTGGGCTGCCGAGAGTAGCCGGCGACGGCGTAGGCTGCAG
>NW_017731440.1:4102983-4107866 GCF_001890085.2 Hipposideros armiger | reverse complement strand
TGAAGCAACGTCCTCCACAACTAGACTGAAGAACAAAACAACAGCAACTTGTCTGTTCCCCTTTCCCCAATTCCCCAGCACTGTTCCCATCTCCCCAATTCCACAATAAAAATCTTAAAGAAAAACAAAAGAAAAGCAAATTATGAAACATTCTAGAATTGAAATATATGCAGAATTTTTACAAGGCATTTGGGGTAAAGATAAACAATTAACAACAAAAGAAAAGAAGACTAGAAACCTGGGGAGACCTACTTGACATAAAAGACTGCCCTTCTCCCTTTGTGTCTCTAACAATGGAATGTTGAGTCTCTGGCATACTTCTCTGCTACCTCATTAACCTTTTATTTTCTTGTAATACAGGTGCCAAGAACATTTATTAAAAAAATGCTGGACTTGGATAATTACAGGTAGAAATAGAATAAACCAGCTTAATTTGAAGTTCAATTTAAAAAACTCAAATTAAGGTTATGTGTTACCTCATTTTAAGTGGAGGAAACTAGACCAGTAGACAAGTCTCCTACTTCAAATAAGACTGTGAAGTATTGTTCATTACTTGTGAGGGGGGAAGACGAGGTCAGAAAAGGTTGCCTTGTTTGTAACTCCTCACTTTTTAGACAGACTGATCAGAGTAGCTCAAAGAATGTTTCACTTTGAACTGTTCTAAGACTCTTTATGGGTCAGAGAACCAGGTCTTATTACTTCTCCAATTAGCATTTGACCTATTATAAGCCTAAATATTATTACAAATTATTCTTACTAAAAGTTAAATCTATTATTAATACATACAGTACAAATAAAAATCATTGGAAAGAAAATTCTAGATATAAAATATATGGATTAAACATATTCTAACAAGTTTCAAACACCTGGATATTATCAGCATGCTGTTAAAACTCTTTAATATTCAAAATTATTATCTTAAAGCCACCGAGAGTTAGTTTGGCTGAAGTATTAACCAAATTAATTAAAGCTTTACCAAAATACTTTAAAATTCCAACTAGTGTATTCAAATTAATAGGTATGCAAACTGTGGGCTCAGCTTTATGTTGGTCTGGCATACTGATGCTAACATGTAAGAAGGTATGATAACCCTCCAGAGCCCTGCTAAACTGAATCCTGCTCTGTAGGGTCAGCCCCTGCACAACAGCTCCTCCACTGTAGTCAAGGCCAGTCCTCACACCGATCAGCCTGAGAATCAATCCCTCTCACTGATGTGCCAATCAAGGCTTAACTACAACAGGAGGGTACACACAACCCACACAAGGGACACACGTGGAGCACACAGTTCAGGTGACCAGGGTGCCACTGGGGCCCATAGGACACCTACTACATAAGGCCACTTTATCAAGATTGGAAGACATAGCAGCTCTACCTAATATATACAAACAAACACAGGGAGGCAGCCAAAATGGGGAGACAAACATGTCCCAAATAAAAAAACAGAACAAAGCTCCAGAAAAAGAACTAAACAAAATGGAGACAAACAATCTAACAGATGCAGAGTACAGATGCAGAGTTCAAAACACTGCTTGTAAGAATGCTAAGTGATCTCAGGGAGAACATAAACAAAGAGATAGGAAACATAAAAATGGAGACAGAAAACATAAAAAAAGAATGAGTCAGAGATGAAAAATACAATAGCTGAAATGAAGAATACATTAGAGGGAATCAACAGTGGATTACATGAAGCAGAGGATCGAATCAGTGATTTGGAAGACAAGGTAGCAGAAAACACCCAATCAAAACAGAAAAAACAAAAAAACAAAAAAAGGAAAAAGAAAAGAATCCAAAAATATGAGGATCGTTTAAGGGACCTCTGGGACAACATCAAATGTACCAACATTCACATCATAGGGGTACCAGAAGAAGACAGAAAGCAAGGAATTAAAAACCTATTTGAAGAAATAATGATGGTAAACTTCCCTAACCTGCGAAAGAAATACACATACAAGCCCAAAAAGCAGAGAGAGTCCCAAACAAGATGAACCCAAAGAGGCCCACACCAAGACACATCATAATTAAAATGCCAAAGGTTAAAGATAAAGAATCTTAAAAGCAGCAAGAGAGGCAGTTAACAACCTACAAGGGAGCTCCCATAAGACTGTCAGCAGATTTCGCAACAAAAATTTTGCAGGCCAAAGGGGATTGGCACAAAATATTCAAAGTGATGAAAAGTAAGGACCTACAACCAAGATTATTGTATGCAGTAAAGCTATCATTTAGAATCAAAGGACAGATAAAAAGCTTCCCAGACAAGAAAAAGCTAAAGAAGCTCCTCACCACCAAACCAGAATTACAAGAAATATTAAAGGGGCTACCTTAAGAAGAAGAAAAAAGATATAAGTATGAATAATACAAAGGCAATAACTAGAAACATATCCACCAACAATTACTTTGCATGTAAATGGACTAAATGCTCCAATCAAAACACATAGAGTGGGGCCGGCTGAATGGTACATTGGTTAGGAGTTGGCTTGGGACGGCAGCTCTGAGCAGCAGGGTCCCAGTTCGGACCCCATATGAGGACCAGTGACACTGCGCCCTCTACAGCTAAGATGGTGAACAACAGCTCAACCTGGAGCTGGGCTGCTGTGAGTCGCCAGCGACGGCGTAGGCTGCAGTGGAGCTGCAGTGGGCTGCCATAAGCTACTGTGAGTGGCCGGCAGTCAGCGTGAGCTGCCAAGAGCCGCAGCGAGCGGCTATCCAATGGCCAGGGACCGATCTGCCTCAGCCGAGAAGAGCGCAATGATAATACCAACATGGGCCAGTGAAGCGACGTCCTCTACAACTAGAATGAAGAATAAAAGAACAGTAACTTGTCTGTTCCCCTTCCCTGATTCCCCAAACCTGCTCTCTCCCCCAATTCCCCAATAAAATCTTTAAAAAACAACAAAAAAACCAAAAAACTAAGAATTTACAGAGAAATTATTAGATACACAACTGACAAATTAAGATGACAAAACTACAGTTATTACTCTGCATTCTCAAATTCTTATAGCTGGACGCTCAAAAAAAATAACCTAAATATTTTTACTATCTTTAGGGTCAATGAACATTGTTAATACAACAATGAAATCAACATGCTGACTCACTGACTGGAAGCAGATGAAGAAAGATGCAAGCATATTAGGTAACTAGGTAAAGGTACACCTCAGCCCATTCTAATGGCCAATCACAGCAAATTATTAATGGAGTGCTAAATTCATTTGGTACTATAGTACCTTTTATTCATTCTATTCGAGTGTTAGTGATATATTCACTAGCAAGACTTATCTATGTCTTTTTGTCATTTCAGTTTTGTTGAGAAATAATTGACATATATCACTGTATAAGTTTAAGGCGTACAGCATGATGGTTTGATTTACATATGTTTTAAAATGATTACCACACTAGACTTAATTAACATCCATCATCTCATATAGGTACAATTAAAAAACAGAAAGAAGACAAACTATTTTTTCTTGTGATGAGAACTCTTAGGGTTTATTCTCTTGACAATGTTCCTTTATACCATACAGCAGTGTTAACTATAGTTATCGTGGTATACATTATATCCCTAGTATTTATCTTATACCTAAAATGTGTACCTTTGAACCACCTTCCTTCGATTCCCCCTCCCCTCGATGTCTCTTTATGCATTTATCTTATTAAGTGCTTTATTAGTCATTCATATGTATTTCACTTATCTTTGCCCTGGAAATTCCATTCTACTACCAATAGCCTATATAATCCTTGAAAACAGTAAGTACGAATGCTTTACTCATATCTGATTATCCTGTTGTGTCTAACACTGGTTTTCAGAAGATACTGAATTTAATTGGCTAAAACAAAAAACATGACTTGAGACTCTATCATATCAAATTTCATTTTCTTTACAGCACAGATGAGTGTCTGAAATTATCCTGCTGATTTGTATTTCTCTCTCTTGCACTTAAATGTGAGCCCCTACTCCTTGTCTCATTCACTACCATCTTCCCAATACCTACAACAGTACTGAGCACACAATGCTTATTGAATGAATCACATAAAATTTGGCTTTGTGTATACTTTGAATACTAAATTAAAATATTCCCTACCACCTCCAAGAAAAAAGCCATAAATAATTGCGTTTTCATCCCTGGAAACTGTGCCAAAAGATAGAAAAACAACAAATAAATAAAAATTCTATTTTTCCTCATGCTTGAAGTCACCTTTTGTTGCCACTAGATAGCATCCTTTTATCTGCAAGCAAAATATTTGAAAAGAAGAAAGTTTTAAACAGCTTAGAGTACAGAAGTAAAATAAGGTACAATCTGATAAGCACAATAGTTAAAAATTTAAATAGCAGGAGAACGTTTAGATAGTGGAGCTTTTTCCCCTTTGAATCAATGATCAGAAGATAATACTGATTTTCAGACACTCAACAATAGGAGCTGGATCACTTTTAAAGCGAATGATCAAAAAGGTTAATACAACCACCTATATACAAAATCCTATGTCTCTTGACGCTTTGACAAAAATTATAAAATGTTCGGGCCGGCCAAGTGGCACGTTGGTTAAGAGTTGGCTTGGGATGCCTGCTCTGAGCAGCAGGGCCCCGGTTCAGATCTCACATGAGAACCAGTGACCATCTCTACAGCTAAGATGGTGAACAACAGCTCAACCTGGAGCTGGGCTGTCGTGAGTCGCTGGCATAGGTTGTAGCCCCTGCTGCACTGGGCTGCCATAAGCTACCGTGAGTGGCCGGCAGCCAGCGTGAGCGGCCAGCAGCTGGCATGAGCTGCTGTGAGCCACCGTGAGCGGCTGTCCAGAGGCCGGCAAGTGACTGCCTCAGCCGGGAAGAGCACAACGATCACAATACCAACATGGGCCAGTGAAGCGATGTCCTCCACAACTAGACTGAA